>NC_080633.1:78166676-78485096 GCF_027579445.1 Ammospiza nelsoni
GGCGGAAGGAAGTGGCGGAAGGAAGGAAGGAAGTGGCGGAAGGAAGTGGCGGAAGGAAGTGGCGGAAGGAAGTGGCGGAAGGAAGGAAGGAAGGAAGGAAGGAAGGAAGGAAGGAAGGAAGGAAGGAAGGAAGGAAGGAAGGAAGAGTTAGAAGCCACAGAATATTTTTCTGAGGGAAAATTAAAACATACCTACTCACTTGTGCATTGTGAAAAAATAGTACTCGTTTAGTAGCTATTGAAATCTCAAAGTACAATATTTTGTTGCAATGGAAAACAAAATTATACATTTAACATGACACAAGAGTTAAGTGGAAAAACCCCTTGGAAATCCTGCTAATTCCTTCTATTTCAGATCATTTTATATCAAGGACTCATGATTTCTTTCCAGTTTAATAAGGATTACTTTTATATTAATTCAGGCCATTATGACAGTGGCACTATTTCTAAGAGGCTTACATTAAAGCTATTTACAACTACATATTACGTTTCAAAAGGTAATTTTACAAAGATTATAAAGAGAAAATAAAAAAAAAATTTCTGTTCTAACCTCTAAATCCAGTAAAAATCAACCATCTAAACAAGAAAAAAGCTAGTTAAAACAAAAAGCTGCAATATGTTCAGTTGTTCTGTTATGAGTACTGTGAGTTTATTTCACTAGTACTTTAAGATTCACCTTAATTTAAAGAATCTGAGGGAACAGCTCAAGTTAGGACTCTTCAATGAAAGCAAATAGTAAAGTTTTCTGTATTTATTACCTGCCAAAATCTAGTCTAAATCAATCTCAAGTGAAGATTATTTGATAAATCATTTTGTGTCTAGAGGCAAAATTATTCCAACTATCAAAATTTTAGATATTTGCAAGGTCTTTTGGGTCTGCATTTCATAAAATCATAGAATCATTAAAGCTGGAAAGGACCCCTGAGATTTTTGAGTCCAACCATTAGCTGCCATATTCACTACTAAACCACATCCCTGAGTGCCACATCCACAAGGTTTTTGAACACTTTCAAAGATAGTGATTCTACCACTTCCCAGGGAAGCTTGTTCCAATGCTTAACCACCTTTTCTGTGAAGATTTGTCTCCTAATATTTATTTTCTATTGTTGTAGAATCATTCTATGCATCCCCAACTGGATTTCTCATTTATTTCAATTTTATCATAATTTATTGAAGAAAAAAAATCCTGCAAAATAAAGCTAAAAAAAATTATGATTTTGTCATCCAGTCTTTATTTGTGTGGTGAAAAGTTTCTGTTGAAACAGGTCTGATGTAACTGCATGCATTAGCATTCTTCTCAAGTCTTATAAATGCAGAGTATAATTAGAATGCAATTTATGGTTGTTACTAGCAGAGGCAAATATTTACTTAGTTCACTATTACTATTGGATCTGAAATCAAAAGTGGCAATGGCGCATAACATAATCAGAAAAGAAAAACATGTCATTAATAGGACTTGACTCAAATAAATAATTTGGGTTTTCCTCTTGGTATCTACCAAGAAGTAGATACCAAATGCTTAATAAAACTAGTTATTTCCTTAGTACAGAAAGATCTTTAGGGAAACATGGAGAATAAATATTTAGTTAAAATCTAAGCTGCAACATGATACAGATGCCAATATTGATCTTATGCAACCAGTTTAAAAATTCTATGAGAAAATAATGTACAAAACATGCCTAAGTTATTTTTACAGATAAATGGTGACACTCAGATTGGAAAAATGTTACTGACATACATAATAGATGATAGATAAAAATTTAAAATAACTTGCAAAAGGGCACTGCTTCTTTAGTAGCCTTTCTTGCAATGAAGAAGCTTAGTGAGATAGATTTCAATTTAATTTACCATGGCATGAAACAGAATAAATCTACTGGAAATCAGCATGGAATACCACTGTAAAACAACATCAAGTCAAGTGAGGACACTAAAACTAATGCTGTGGAAGAAAAGCACTCAACAAAGGGATTAAATAGAACTCATCCTTAAAGTTTTTAAATACATAATAAATTTTTGTAATCATTTACATAAATCATGAAACCATTTTGAGCTCCTTTCATGTGTTTAGTGTATTCTTTTTTTAAACTTAGGTCTTCTTAATTTCATGCTATCATAGCTTTGCCTATAATTTTCTTGAAAACAAATAAGATTTTCAGTTCCTTTAGTGTTCTAGTTTTTAACTATTTTAAGAAATTTAATTAATATTAAATTAAATTAAAGTTCTAACATCTTTTTTCTCTTTTACAGGTGCAGATATTGCTCTGTCTTTCACTGCTTTGATATACAACTTCGGGTCATACTGTACGCCCTATGACTTAATCTGACAGCCTCCATACATTTAAAATCTCTTCACTATTTTGATGTACTTACCAAGACAACATGGGGAAAATCAAAGAACTGCTTAAAATGGAACTGTTAAGCATTTGTAATATGAAAAGTAAAAGTTTAAAAGATACTTTAATATAGTTCATCTAGTAGCTGATTTGAATAATAATTTATACTGTCAAAATTAAACAACTGTACTTTAAGTTTATTTTTCATGTAGACATTTACATGTGCTTCAATGAAAACTCTTCATCTTTAAAGGCTGAGTCATATTGAGGCTGATATATTTCTGAAGTTACAGTTTATTTTCATATTCTGAGCAAATTTTGATATGCTTATAGAAAAAAAGTAATACAAGTTAGAGTAAATAAATAAATAAATAAATCTCATAAATCAGACACATCTCAGATAAATCTCATAAATTCAACAAATACCATTAATATCTCCATTGGAAAGCTGTGGAATTTGGTGCAGTTCTTCTAGGCATGAATTTTTTTCTTCTGTGGCATATGACTTTAATTACATAATGAAATTTGAAAAATCAATAAAAATCAAATGGACAAATTATGCAATAGGGAAAATATGTCAAAAATAGACATTTTGATGTATTCCTTTTCACCTATTACAGTGGAATTTCCTTGTGGATACATATGCTGAGACACTGTATCATTGTTCAACAATCTTTAGTCACTTACTAAAAAGCAGGACAACATATTGTAAGATAAAAGAAAATTTTATTTAATTTGGTTGAATTCGGCTCCTTGGAAACAACAGTGTGAGCCATTAAATGAACTAATTAAGAGATAGTTTCCCTTTGTTATGTAACATAGTTTTTAGTACTGGCAGAAATCAAGTTATGTGTTTCATTAAGAATAAAATGGAGCTAAGAACTTAGTATTGAGAACGTCTCCAGCAACTGGGAAAGGCCATGACATTCAGAGGCAGTTGTCTTGCACTTACTTGTAGCTGTTTCCTGTGAAGTTGGTTGAATTTAAATAGCAATGGTAAAATTGTTACACACAATTAATTTTGCTTCACATGTAGGATACTATCTATGCCCTAGGAAAACCCACAAGTTAATTTATAATCTCATAAAATAATTTAAAAATCAAATAATTTTGTAGATCTTTCAAACACTTCAATAGATCTGTTTGCATGGAGGACATTTAGTAAAAATTATTATTTCTGTGAGCAGAAAGTTATAACCTATCAAAATTTACATTTGATTTATTTCTTTAGAACCTCAGTTCCACAAATATAAAATTGATTCAGCTGCCTGAATTTTTCTTATTCATTTATTTTATTAGTGTCAACAAAATATCTCAGTTTCATTGGAGCAGTTTGCAGTATTAACAGTAAAAAAAATCTATCAGGAGATATTCAAGCATCTCCACATGTGAACTAACAATCATAAAGAGGGGATATAATATGAAGTTTCAAGGCTCAATGGAATGAGAGTTTCAAAAAACATGCTTCTGCATGTCAAGGGCAGGAGGACCAACTTTTAATACTGTGAAAATAGAATTTGTCTTGAAGCTGTTGAACTTTCCTGAGCAAAACAAAAAATACTATATTGTCTAAGGTTTGTATAAGTATAGGAGCTCTTCACCCACTGAATTGGTGTTGAGCATTACTTACATGAAAAACAGGTCAACAGATCAAGAAATCTTAGAACTTAAGGTGTTCTTAAGTGCCAGTTAGGAAAGGTCAAAAAAGTAGTCACATGGAGTGTCAGACATCAGCAGCCAGTGCCATGACCTTCTGGCAGTTTTTTTATGTTGACCTGCTTAGATGTTTTCTCAAAGAAATTGCTAATCTCTGTGGACTATAGATGCATCTGTGTCGCAGACTACATTTGCTGCTGCTATGCTCTGCGCTGTTAACATTTGTCAGTTACCAGGCATTCATGGACACATGAACATAAATCATACTAAAATCCCAGTTTGTTTTTTTTTTTTTTTTTTTAAGTACTACAGTCATAATGAGATGTTTCATACTAAAGTATATATGAAAATCTTCTTACTGGGAAAAGCTTCCACTGCTCAATCTCAATGACAATTAAAGTTAATATTAACAGAAGGCTTTTAGTTGCTTCCTCCTTGGAAGCACTAGGCAGAGAAGCTCTTAGTAGACACAGAAGTTGTGCAAGTTTCAATGAATTAAACGAGAAATGAGGCAAAATTCATCTGTTTTTTTCAGTTCCTTTTTAGGGAAGGAACTTCTCTTCATTACTTCACATAGTAAGGGGCAGAGTTTTCATTTCTCTACAGCAAGGTCTTTGAAATAAAGGTAGGTATGTTCAAGCAGCACTGGGCTTTTCTCCAGCAGGTAATGGCACCATGGAACGTATACGATAGGTAAATCCCAGTAACATATTTTGTCATTTCCTCATGATAGCAAGATGAAAAAGTCCTTATTCTTAATATCCTTTCATATCCATATGGATATGATGTGTCTAGATGATGTGTCTCTTAGAAAAAGTAAGGAAGCTATTAACAGCCTCACAAGAATATATAGTATTCATTATTAAAGCCTGATTATCATGTCTTAACACTCCTAGAATATACCTTGGAAGAAAAGACACCAAAAGGTATTTTTTTCCTGATATGGAAAACAGTCTGAAGCGGTGGTGCAGTATAATAGATCTAGGACAATGAAGAATTTGGAGAGAGATAGGCAAAAAAGAATACCTTAAATACCTCAAAGTAGAAGTATTTTGTCAGTGGAAGTGACCTGAAGGAGGAGCATGTTTACAAGTGTAGTACCAAAAGAATATTAAAGATGTATCTGTTCAGCTTCGATCTCATGACTTGATAAAAGAACTCTCAGGAGTAGTGAGAAAATCTTCCAATGATGGAAAATAGTAGATAATAGTAGAACTCAACATTGAAAGAACAAGAACTAAGCATGGAAAAGAACATGCTTATGTTTTTGGAGAAGAACATATTATTTTGGTGGAAATAATATAATATGCTTCTTATAGTCATTGAATATGTACAACAGAGATTTAGAAATAGATTAGTGAATTTCTGTCTATACCTTCCATCTTTTTTAAACTCATGGGGTCTTTGAATTAAAACATTCTTAAAAGCCTTTTTTTTTTTTTTTTTTTTTTTTTTGTTTTCTGTAAAATTCATGAAGAAAAACACCAAAATAACTAAAGGCAAAATGTGTGATCTCTGTACTTGTAGCTAAGCACTGTACAAAGTTAATGAGTCATGAGTTTTCATGCAGAGTTAGAAAAATAGCCTAAAATCATTCCTCTACAAAAACAAATATTTCATTTCAAATTTCTTTTTTGCATGGATAGGTCTCTTGATTATTTACCTGTGAACATAAGACATGAAAAAGCAATACCTTAAATTTATCCAAATCTGTTTGGACTCTCTCATATAGTTCTGCCTTATAACATCAGAAAAGAAAGAAAACCTTCTGTTTGTTAACTAATTTATCTTTTTGGTTTCAGTAGTGTCTAGTGTTGGCTGCAGCAGCTTCTTTTTCATCACACTGCATTGACAGGCTGCACCTGAAAAGTAATTTATCTTCAAATTAATCAATAGGAAAGAAAGAAAGGAGTGAAGAAAAATATATTCCCATTTAAAAAAAAATCTTTAGGATGCAGGTCTGGGCACATTACACAGCTGGACATCTCAGACACTGACACCAATTTAATCTTGCTGAGAACTTTGCAACTTTATTTTCAGTTAACAAATAAACACGAGCAAAAGAGGCACACTTAAACCCTTTGAAATGTCCTATATGACAACACTAACTTCACTGAAACCAACTAAATCATAGATGCAACAACGACACTTCAAAAAAGATACTGGGCAAACAAAAGAAAACAGCTGGATTTCCTAACTCTCATCTATTTGTTATGAGTTGTGAGACACCTCCCATTAGTCTGATACCATAAATTAATAGTCTGTAGTAAAACCAGTTTTTGAAATCACTTGTCACACTTACCAGAGATGACACTGGTCCTTGATAATGTGAATGTTCTCTGACCCATAAAGTTAACTTTATTAATAAAACCACTTTTGGTTCAGTGATTCTGTGCTGAAAAAATAGAAGCTGTTGACAATGACACTGAACAAAAAAGATTCCAGTGTAGACCACCATTGTATTCCATTTGCCAAAGGTGTTGAGTATGACCCTTTAAGCAGTACTCTTGGGGCCCAAACATTCACCCAGATTTTACTCGCCTAATTGTCTAGTTCTCCAGACTGCAACAGCTCTGCTAAAGACAATATAAATCTCAGAATGCAATAAATCTCATATGATTAACCCTTAGTAAATCCATGCTGACTCTTCCCAGTCACTTTTCCCTTCTGCATGTGCCCTGAAATGACCTCCAAGAGGGCTTCCTCCAAGATGTTCCCATGAGCTGAAGTTTGACTGGTGGCCTAAACATCCTCAGATCATCCTATTGGTTGCGGGCAACATTATCCTTCCTCCACACATTGATAAGTCCCTGGATCTCCACAATCTGTCAAAGATTGCAGAAAACAATCTTGCCAGCACACTAGTTAGTTCTCTCCACAGCCGTAGATGCAGTTTCACCCACCTGAGTTTCCTGTGGAAGCTAAACATGTACTAGAAATAAAACAGAAGTTTAACAGCAGTAGATTGAATAGATAGAAGTGCAACAGAACCTTAGTACTACACAGGATTATATTATCAAACCCATTAGACTTACATGTCATATAACTGGTTCATTTTCATAGTTGTCATAAGAATCCAAGAAAAACCTCAACTGGAAAATGATAGCAATGTGAGTCACAATTCTCTCTCATGATAACAAATCAGGCAAGTAGGTATGTTTGACATTTGCTGCCTTCTAATTTCAGAACAAGCTGCCAGAGGCAAAAAATATATTAAACTAAAAATTAAACTTTCCTTCAGTCACCAAGGTATTAAATAACTCACTGGCACAGAAATCCTATGTTCTTGAAAAAATAAATTTTGTTAGAGAGTAGTAACATATAGCTTGTCTAAATACTATCAATAGGTATGAAAGAGACCACAGAATGGCTTTGGTTGGATGGGACCTTAAAGATCATCTAGTTCCAGCACCCCGGTTGTGGGCAAGAGCACCTTCTATTAAATCAGGTTTCTCACTGACCAGTCCAAACTGGCCTTGAACAATTCAGTGATGAGGCATCCACAACTGCTCTGGGCAACTGGTTCCAGCGTTTTAACATCCTCATGGTGAAGCATTTCTTCTTTATATCTAATCTAAATCTACTCCCTTTTAGTCTGGAGCCATTCCTCCTTGTCCTGTCACTACACACCCTTGTCAAAAGTCCCTCACCTGTTTTCTTGTAGCATTCCCTCAGGTACTGAAGGGCAGCAATTTGGTTATCTCCAAGACTTCCCCTTTCCAGGCTGAACAATCCCCATTCTTTCAGCTTTACTTGCAGGAGAGATTTTCCATTCCTCTAATCATCTCTGTATCTCTCCTCTGGACTCACTCCAACAGGTCCATGTCCCTCCTGTGCTGAAGCCCTAGAGCTGCATGCAGCACTCCAGGTGGGGTCTCACCAGAGCAGAGGAACATGATCATCTCCCTCAACCTGCTGGCCCCACTTCTTTTGATGGATCCCAGAACAAGGTTGTCTTTCAAGGCTGTAAGCTCTCATTGATGACTAACATTCAGCTTCACATCCACCAGCAACCCTTAGCGCTTCTTGTAAGGGCTGCTCTTTACCTGTTCATGCCCAATCATGTGTTGATTACCCCAATCCAAGTCCTCCATCCTACCCTTTATTAGAATGGGTACAAAACTTCCCTTTTCCCAGTCACCTGGGACTTAACCTGATAACTGGGACTTTTCAAATATTACGGAAGTAGCTTGGCAACTAAATCAACCAATTCCCTCAAGACTCTGGGTCCCAAAATTTGTGTACCTTCAGGGTCTTCAAGTGGTCATGAGCTTGATCTTTACTTTCAGTGGGAAGCACCTTGCTTCCCCAACACCCAGCCTGCTCTCCATGCACAGAGACGGAGAGTGTGGGGAGAGAGGTTGCCATTGAATACTGAGGCAAAAAATTGTTAAGTGCCTCAGCCATGTGGTATTCAGATATTATTCCAATATATGTAACATTAACTGTTTGAGGCTTTTCTTCTCTGTTTCTTTTTTTTTTTTTTTTTTCTTCATTTTTCCTTTTCTTTAACTTTGGAAAGAAACAAATGGGACAAATAAGGATCAGGCTGAATAATCATCATGGGTTGATTGACTGCTGAATGACTTATCTTTTAAAGAAAAAAAAAAAGTGCACACTACTAAAGTAGTTTACTTTCTTTGGAACCATATGATTGTATTTTCTTTCTTTCTAAGTCCAAGCTGCAGAAAACTATCAGGATACAACCAAAGTTTCAGTCCTGACATGATAATGTTATCATGTTCTGCTATGTCTTGTAAATACAGAGTAGCAGCAGTGCTTCAGCAAATTTACACTGGAGTTGCATTGAGTCAACTTAGAATTTGACTCAGATCTCATTGGATCAATGAATCAATAAGATGGCCAGCTTTTCTGACTTAAAATCTTGTCTAGCTGGGAGGCAGAAAATGAATGCTCCCTACCTCAGAGATAGAAATGAAGGAGACTCTCCAAGACACAGCTTGGCGATAAGATGCTTAGCTGGATAGGGAACTAGATTATAGAGTGACACCATCATGTAGGTCTTACCAGCCATGTGGCCACATTTCATTTCTTTACAGAGGCAAGGATTTATCAGCAGATTATCTTTTTGTGTAGCCTCACTATCAATCATGATTTAACAGCACTTACATCTGACCTACTTTTTCATCATCACACAAACCACTGTGATCACTACATGTAAATAGTGGCTTAAAGCATGTGTTCATAGTGACATAAAGTATATATTCAGCCTGTTGATGTTTCTTCTGTTTGCTGGGCTAAGCAGAATTGTTGCAAAGATTTAAGACTCTACTCACCTTCCCTCATCTTAACAAAGAAACAAAACAAAACAAAAATCGCAAAAAAACCCCAATGAACTTGGAATGGATTTTTCAGAGGAAACATCGCACTCCTTGTCATGAGCATAAAAGAATGTTTAAGCATTCTAAAAAGTTATGCACCACAGCCATTCCTTGAGTGCTAAATCTAGAAGTTCTCCTGTGGCTTTCTGGTCCTCTGCCAAACATTCTTTCATTTCAGGGATGCCTTACAGAGTGCAACAGACAATGTTCTAAGCTTTGGGACTATGGAGTATATGCAAGATACACCATAATACCCCAGGAGGAATTAATTCAATTTGCCTTCATTTGATTCTAATCACACATTCATCTGTTAGTTGTGGCACTGAGTACCTGCAGCTTACATTTTTTAATTAACAACACTGTTATAGCTGCAACTAGGGGAATATCAAAAGTGCATTCACAATTCAGTTGAACTTTATACCCTTTTTTAATTTTACAGAACACACTGTGCCACTCAATTTTTATAGTACATGAATCGTATTCTCTACATTTGCATCTTCACCTAGATATAAACCACACACTAATATAAAATTTATATACTACATAATAGTAGGAATATATTATATAAAGTTTAATAAGGGCAATTTCTGGATTCTGCATCTGGAATTGGGCAACCCTGGTTGTGTGTATAGCCTAGAGAATGAGAGGCTGGAAAGCAGCACCATGGGAAGGAACCTCAGGATCCTGGTCTGAGGCAAGTTGAACATGGGTCAGCAGTGTCCTGGCAGCCCGGAGGGCCAATCCTGTCCTGAGGGGCATCAGGCCCAGCATCACCAGCCAGGCAAGGGAGGGGATTGTCCTGCCCTTCTCTGAGGCCTCACCTGGGGGCAGTTGTCATAAATAAAAATTATTGTAATGGATCTACTGTTACACAATAATTTTGTATATATTGCTAATAGATATTTCTTTTAGCTGTTAAGTAGCTAATCAACCAGTCTGAAATTCTCTGGGATTCTATTCACTTACTTCCTACTATCATAATTAAAATTAAAATGAATGCTGCATGCAGGTGTTATACAACTTGACAAGTTTTGGGTGCCACAATATAAAAAAGATAAAAAACCATTAGAGAGAGCAACAAAGATGGTGAAAGGTGTGGAGAGAGCTGTATGAGAAGTTGCTGAGGTCACTTGATCTGTTCAGGCTGGAGAAGAGGAAACTGAGTGGAGACCTCATCAAGCCTACAACTTCCTCATGAGGGGAAAAAGAAAGGCAGACACTGATCTCTTTTGTGGTGACCATGACAGAACCCAGGGGAATGGCCTGAAGTAGTGTCAGGGAACATTTAGGCTGGATATTAGAAAAATGTTCTTCCCCCAGAGGATGGCTGAGCAGTGGAACAGGTTCTCCAGAGAAAAGGTCACAGCACCAAGCTGGACGGAGTTCAGGAAGCATTTTAACAATGCTCTCAGGGGCACATGGTGTGATTCTTGGGGTGTCCTGCAGAGAGCCAGGAACTGGACTTGATCCTGATGGGTCCCTTCCAACTCAGCATATTCTATGAACTTTACCAAAATAAGATATACAAAATAAACCTAAAGTTTTACATATACCACAATACAGACTTAGTCGCATCTCTATTCTGAAAAAAGCAGAATTGTAAAATTAATTTGAATATGCAAAACTTCTGTGTTTCCTCAGAAGACAATGCCTTCTGAAGTAATCATTCTTCCTCCTTCTATGTCTGTTCTTTAGTTACTCACCTCAAATTCTGCAGCATAAAATATCTTTGGGCAAATTCAGAGCAAAGCAGGAGGAGAGTAGAAAACTCCTTTATAGAAGAAGCAAATAAAATGTTGTTCTGTTTCTATTCAACCCATAAAATTCATTTTCCTTTGTTATGTAACTGAAATAAGGGTCTCACTGGTACAATTTTATGTGTATTCATAATAAAAAACTTCTTGTTATTGAAAATAGTGAGTTTTTACTTATAATGTAATCAACTATGAGTGATTATGTCTCAGGAGCAGATATTACTGCTTGCATATTTTATGTATAAATATCTGTTACCATGGATCTTGAATAATGTTTCAGAATTTGTTTTTTTTATTGATAAAGAACAAAGTTCAAAAAGCTGTTGCTTTAAAATGAATGATGCAATACAACTGCAGGCAATACATTCCATTGTAATACTCCAAAAAACCAGTAAGAGTTCATTTCTGACCCAGAACAACAAAGAAACAATAATGTTTGCTAAGACAAGAAGGTAAGAAAAATTACCAAGCAGTCTGGGAATTAAACTAGTGGAAAAAAAATGAGTAATTGAGGTCAGGAAGTCACCTTTGTGGTATCATAAACATGCACTGTCTGTCTTTCAACTGCTCTGACTAATTCAACTACTTCCATGGAAATGCTATGTGGACTATTCGTCAAATACATCACTGCCAGAAAATTAATGTTTCTGTCTCTGCAGCTGCGGAGCAGTCACATTTGCTGGGGCTTCAGGTTGGTTAGCCTAAGATGGAGGAGCCTGCCTGTAGCTGGGATTAGTGCAGAGAACTGCACGGCAGCTGGGCTCGGGAACCTTTAGCAGTCCCATCTGAAGTCACAGTTCCCTGGAGTCATTGAGACTTCGTGGAGAACAACTGGAGTTTGGAGCTCGGAAGTCCCAAGGAAGTGGTTCTGATGCCAGATCCCAGAGGTCCTTAACAACATTGCATTGAGACATGGCCCTTCTAACACAACTGCTGATATTTAAGTTTCTACACCTTAAGGGACAAACAAAATTACTTAATGGTTAACTGAAGTGGTGACCCCCTTTAAAAAATTACTTTCGTAATTTTGTATTGGATGTGAAGGCAGTCTAGTTCCACCAGAGGGGCTACTGATGGAAGAAATTTTGTTCTATCTTTATATGGCATATCCAAAATTTCACAGAAAACTTGTAGCAGAGAAAGAAATTGAGACAAAAATACTGAAATAGTTGCTTAGCACTAACAAAATTTTCCTCTCTAAAAGAATATGGTACTTTTCTGGGAAGGAAAAAACATTATTTTGCACCTTTCCCACATATATTTCTTCAAAGGCATTTAGAAAGTGAATGAACATGAAAATGTGTGCTTCATTACAACTTCATCAACTTAACAGATCAAAATTGCCTCATTTGTGTCTACTGTGTAAACACTGAAGTGTTTAAATATTGAAAAACCATACCTTGGGAAGGTAATTTAAATTCTATAGTACTCAAAATTAAAATGCCATTTCAGATTTTCCATACTTTGAAAAAAATTTTTGTGAAAAAAATTCATTACAGAACATATGATAAATACATCCTAGATATAGTCCTTCATGTTGTTTCATTAGAAAATATTAATGTTCTTTGCTTTCTGCAGGTATGCTGTCTTTCTCCTTATCAATGAACTTAAGACAAATGCAAGCATTAATGGGGCAATTTTAAGAATTCAAGGGACACTAGGAAAGGAACAGATTCGTGCAATGATATTTCTCTGCCATAAGTGCATAATTTAAGGAAATATTAGTGTTTCTGCTGCAGTTTGCAATCTATGAAAAGGGAAAACTAGCTGCCTCTTCTTCTGGTCAACAGTACCCAACAAAGTCTGAGTCAGCATTTGTACTTCTCATGCTCATTTATAGTCTAACGCTACTTCACATGAACCCCCCAAAAAAACCACAATTTTCTCCTGGCTTCTTTATCCCAATCTCTTTTATGCAGAAAGAAATACAGTAACAGTCAAATCATACATGTTTGAAATAGAATCAGAGATTCACAAAAATAAAAGTATATGCTGTGTCAGAATGGACTGATCAGGATCATCAGGTCCAACTCCTGATCTTATGCAGGACACCACAATAATCCCATCATGTTCCTGAGAGCATTGTCCAAACACTTCTTGAACTCTGTCAGACTTGGTGCTGTGACCACTTCCCTGGAGACCCTGTTCCAGTGCACAAACACCCCAGAGGGATGAAGAACTTTTTTCTGATAGCCAACCTAAACGTCCCCTGAATCAGCATCATGCTGTTTTGTCAAGTCCTATCATGGGTCACGAGGGTGAAGAGACCAGTGTCTTCCTCTCTGATTCCTTTTGTGAAGATGTCAAAGACCATAATGAGATCTCCTCTCAGTGTCCTCTTCTCCAGGCTGAACCTCAACTGACCTCAGCCATTCTCCATAGTTTCCACTCTAGACCCTTCATCATTCTTTTTTCCCTCCCTTTGACAGCCTCTAATAGTTTAATGTCTTTCTTATATTGTGGCACCCAAACCTGCCTCAGACTTATGGAGAGGCTGCCCCAGTGCAGAGCAGAGAGGGCCACTGCCCTCCCTTGCCCAGCTGGTGATGTTGTGCCTGATGCCCCCCAGGACAGGGTTGGCCATCCTTGCTGCTATTATATAGAATATAATTGATAATTACATTTGAAGTAATTTTCAAATGAGGTGGAATGGAGTCTAAAAATCTGAGTACTACATGGGAAAGGAACTTCTTTGGTTTATATTAAACATATGTCTAGGGGACAGTCATGCTTTTAAAAGTGATACATTTCTACTTCTGATAATTTTGGGTTGATTTAGTTTTTTACAGTTTTACTGTAGATTAGATATTTTCAGAAAAGTACAAGTCAGAAGGTAAACTAGGTTACCATTGTTATATACTCAATGTTCTGCAAAATTCATGGTTGTGTGTTCTATTGATTTAAAGTTTCATGTGTTAAAAGAAAAAAAAAATCAATTCACAAAAGACAGTCCCATGGACAGAAAAGGAACTATCATAAGCCCTTCTTTATCTTCTGACTTAGATTTCAACTAAATAATTCTAAATCCTCTGTATTTCAGGTTAACTTCAAGAGGGATTATTTTTTATAATGTTGTCATTTGCCTAATCTACAGCTTTAAATATGATCTTGGTTTCTATTGTCCTTGGTTTCTCTGCTATGAGTCAGAAAGATCATCTTTTTCCCAAAGGTAGTGTGTGACGGTGTTCACAGGGGTTTTCAGGTGAGGGAAGAGACAAGAATGTTGACTCCATGTTCAGAAGTCTTGATTTATTATTTTATTATATATATTACATCAAAACTATACTAAAAAGAATAGAAGAAAAAGTTTCATCTTGGAAGGCTAGCTAAGCTAAGAATAGAAAGGAATGAATAATAAAGGTTTGTGTCTCAGACAGAGACCAAGGTAACTGGGCTGTGATTGGCCATTAATTATATACATCTAAGATTGGCCAATCACAGGTGCACCTGTTGCATTCCACAGCAGCAGACAACCATTGTTTACATTTTGTTCCTGAAGCCTCTCAGCTTCTCAGGAAGAAAAATTCTAAGAGAGGGTTTTTAATGAAAAGATGTCTGCGACAGTAGTGTCAGTCAAGAACAGCTTTAACCCATCCCTGACTGTATTGAAGAGATCCCACTCATGAGTCTGTGAGCTGAAATAAAAAAGGCAAGCTCATGGGAAAGGCTGCTTGCTATATGCAAAAATTATATGGCTGCTGTTGAGTATCAGTCTTCTAAAAACGTGTGAGTCCAAAAAGTATGTTAAAAAGATCTGTGAGTGCTTCTGTCAACCTGTGATTGCTACCACGGTTCCTAGTACCCATTTGCTGAGGCAGCTATTCATGGTTTTGGCATACATCTCTTCATCTGAAGCCTTCTGGCATCTCTGTTTCTCATCCTCATGCTCAGAGAGGTGGGAGAAATGGTTTATAATAGGAAGGATTCATCTATAAGGGAAGGTATTTTAGAAATTCAGCTGGGTAGCACAGAAATCATGAGAAGCTGCAGGCATTAAAAACTGGCAAGCAGAACAAAAAGAAAGCAGTACTGTTGGCGAAAGACATTGATCTTGAGATGACCTCAAGAGCTTGCCAGATTCCCAGGTCCATTAGAAATGCAGTAGCTCTCTATGGTGCAGGGTGTAGCAGCCAACATAGGTGCTGTGGAGAGGGAATGCACTGCCAGTATACCTGCAGTGAGAGCTAAAGCCTTGACATCCTCATATTGCTGCTTCCTGTGCCTGATGTGAGCTCACGGCCTTTGTACTGAAGAAACTGTGACTGTTGTTGATTTGATTTTAAACATCTAAACCCAATATTTTCTGTGGCAGGGTAGATCAATTATTCAAAATAAGTGACTGTTGCTGCTTAAGGAAGAGATTGCAGCTGGCTCACAGGCCAGTTGGAAGGACACACTGACGGAGGCATGAAGCAGCAATGTAATCCTGCCTTTTCTTCTAATCCCTAGTATATTATGTAGCATAATGAATATGTTTAAAAATAGATCAAGAGACACTAAGACACAAACCAGTAACTTAGCAAACTCTATAATACCTGCATGTAGCATACATTAAATTTAATGTTAATTATGATGGTAGAAAGTACATGAATAGAATCCCAGAGAATTTCAGACTGGTTGATTATCTATTTAATAGCTAAGAGAAATATCTACTAGCAATTATTGTGCAACAGTAGATCCATTACAATCATTTTTTATTTATGACAACTGCCCCCAGCACTGAAGGTGAGGGCATCCCAGAACAGAGCAGAGCAAGACAATCCCCTCCCTTGCCTGGCTGGTGATGCTGTGCCTGATGCCCCCCAGGACACAGCTGGACCTCCTGGCTGCCAGGGCACTGCTGACTCATGTTCAACTTGGCACTGACCAGGACACCCAGGGCCCCTTCTGCAGCACTCATCATCCTCTGCCTTCCCAATCAGTCCATACATTCATGGTTCCCTGTTCCAGCTGTGGAATCTGGCACTTACCCTTGTTAAACTTCATGTGGTTGGTGGTTGTTGAGCCCTCTAATTTGTCGAGGTTTCTGAAGGAACTCTGTGACTTTAAGGGAATCAACAGCTCCTCCGAACTAATTATTTTCAGCAAATTTTCTTGGTATTCCTTTGAGTTTTACATCTAAATCATTTATGAAGATGTTAAAGAGCAAAGGGCCTAAAAGGAGCCCTGAGGAACCCCGCTGATGACTACCTGCCGGACCCAATAGAGCCCTATTCAGTATAACTTTTTGTGTTTCACCCATGAGCCAGTTGCACATCCTCTGTATGATGTGTTTTTACAGCTGTTTGCTGGACATTTCTCAAGAAGGATCCTGTGAGAGAAAATATCAAAAGCTTTGGTGAAATGTAAAAAGATTACATCTTTCTTCTTTCTGTCTATCTACAGAGGTAGCAATCATCCAGTTATGGTCTTTGAGAGAACTCAGTACAATTGGCAATTTTCCAATTAGGCAACTCATTTTAGACATCAGATTTCTTTTGAAAGAGATAGGAGCTATTATCTTTTTAGAAAGTATACTTAATGATCATTTAACAAGACAATAACCAGAAAGCGAAATTAATCAATTAGTCAATACAAGTTGCAAGTTAGCATATCTGTAGAAGATTTTTGACAGAATTTCCATCCCTAGTAGTGATGAAGGTGACAATTTTCATATCTTATCTAATTAGGGTTGATCTCTATGGGGTTTTCTGCTGTTTCATGAAGTGCCCTCAACACTACCACATGCTCCTTTCACAATGTGCAGCTCGACACTGCCAGCACCCTGAAGATTAGAGCCATACTTTAAAAAATAATAATGAAAAGTATTAAGGTTAATGTATATGTTACTATGTATATTTATAGTTTTTATTTTCATCCTCTACATGATAATCCTTAAAAGGATCATGCAGAAATTATGAGTTCTAGGAAAGCTCAGATAATGGGAGAATTTAACTGACTCGAAATCATTGTACCTCCACTTTTCTTTTGGATGACAGCGTCCTCTATGACACACCATAAACTATGAAGTAACATCAATTTCTTTTGTCTTTCTTTGAATTAAAATAAAAACAGAGTAATGTTATATTTTGTGTCTGAACTACACTGGGAAAGGAAAGTGGAAGAGATGAATAGTTATCCTTATCTTAAATGAGGAAAAAACTCCAAGAAGCAACAGACAGTTTTGGCAGTTTTGTGTTTTCAAAGCAGTCACAGTAACATGGGCAGATGCTTTTCTGAGCTTTCCTACAAGAGCAGCAGAGGTAGCAGGATTTCACTATCTGTGGATTTCTTTTTCTCTATAAGATTGGAATTGATGTTGTCTTTAAAACAAAATCAGTTCTCTTTATCAGACTTGATGATATTATGACAAACATCTAATAAAATACTGGGAACATTTATGCACATTGAAATAAAGGCTGTGATTTTTCAAGGAATTCTCCAGAGACAGATTTCAAGGAAACCGTAGGAAACTCACCATCTGAGTGTTTGGCAAATTCTGCTGATCTTCATGTTAGCTGTAAAACTAGTTAGGTCCTCCAGAACAAAAAAGAAATTTTAAATTATATTAGCAGAACTGGCAGCTTTCACTCCCAGGTGGAAAGTACTTTACAGTACAGATGAAAGCATAATATTAAAGACAATTCTTAGACATTTCATTTTCTTAAAACTTCAATAGAGGACTGAAAAAAAATAGCGTCTTAGCTCACTGAAAAATATTTATTTTGCTCATCAAGGACATTTGTCCTGGGTAACCCAAAAAAATATGTATGGCATTCTATATGTTTCCTATGTTGACCTGCCCCAGATCATCACTGTCTCTTTCAGACCTGGGGCTGGAAGCAAAACTGGGATGTGTTACCCCAGGTTCATGGCAGTGGTTGGCCCAGGATGTCTTTATAAGACAGGCAAGGGACACTCAGAGAGATCAGGGAGACACTCAGAGCTCTCCCCAGGGCTTCAGAGTCGAGGTTGCATTACATGCATGAGTGCTGCATTAAAATAATATCAAAAGACCCCACCTTTCCACTTAGAATCCTTGTGAAAAGCATCAGTTTCTGGATCTATGGCTAATCTTTATCTTAGGATGTGCTTTCTAAACACAATGGGAGTTCACATTACTTCAGAACAACCAACAGTTGCTCAGTTCAGTTCTACGCTACAACGTCAGTTTACCTCTACTCAATCATTGCTTTTTAGAAAATTAAATCAGTGCAACAGCCTTAGGAGGACAAATTATAAACAAGGGTTGATTTGTAATTAATTGGCTTTTGTTAATCATAATATAATTAACCATAAAATGATTCAATGAAGATCAAAGATAAAAATAGTAATAATTAGCAGTTCTTCTAGTACTGACAAGAGAACTGAAATTTAATTATTTTATTTTCATTAGCAGTATCTGCCTTCTTTTGCTTATAACTTATATGAGATATCAGCTTGAAAGAACTATGTAAAGCCTCACTCTGTAGAGTGAGCTTTCCTTAGTTTGTTTTAAATTTCCAAACATTTTGAAAACAAAAAACCAAAACACGTTTCCCAAAAGTAATCTAGAACTCTTTGTAGTAATACAAAATTAGAACTTCAAATCCCTTAAACAATATTGTGTCAGCATGGGTTTTCACGTCACAATTTTGCTGTACTTTGATTTGTTCAGCACAGAGACAGCTTAATATCCTTTAATATTTTTCCTACTGCCCCTTGACATTGCTATTAACTTCTCTATTTGTCTGTTCTATTTATAATCGGGAAGTTAGAGCAACTCAAATGAACTCTTCTTGTCTTTAATTTATATTGTTCACATATTAATCACTTGGTAAGAAAACCACATTTACTTGTGTTTGGATGATAAAATTTTCCACCTTGAAGCTCCATTATTCCCATACATATTAATAGCACTTCTGGTTTTACTCCTTTTTATCATGCAGAAGAAATAAAAAGGGGAAGTAGTTCAGCCCACATTACATTTGTATATCACCTTTGTTTCATACAAAAATATTTCAGGTGGATCCAGTCACACTAGCTAGCTCACTAGTCTCTTGAAATAGTCTAAAATAAAAGCTAAAGAACGTGGAAATTAGGCACCCCATGGAGTGTTAGTAATTCCCATGGTCTTATAAATATTGATAATTACAAAACTGTTCAGTAAATGCATCTCTTGTGCAAAAAATACCACGGGGAGCACTGAAGGAGATTTTCCCCATTAAAAAAAAAAAAAAAAAAAAAGAAAAGAAAAAAAAGAATTCTACAGAGATTATACTACTTTGCTGTGAAATCAAGAAATTTCACTGAATAGCTCATTGCTTCCTTCAGGGGAAAAAATATTGTAGAAATGTGTCAGGCACAGCTGAGTATTGGATGATAAAGAAAATTTAAAGACTGAAATTGTAGCTATATCTGTCTTTCAAAGTGAAAATGAAAACACAGATTTTCAGGAAGAAATCTGGCTGTTCTATGATTGGGTATCAATGACAGGAGTTATATCAAGTAATAGTTTGATCGTCTGAAGCCCCATTTCCAGCTTTGATGATGTACCCATGGAAACTTTTGAACTTGTATGGTAAAACTAGACCTAGGAGCCCCAAGAAGGGACAGTCTGGGCTGGGGTTGTTTTTGCGGCCATGATAGAAGGTGTCTGAACAAGTTTATTTGGATTTTCAAAGCAAGTGACGTTCAGCCATTCAGCATTTGATTCTGTACCAAATGCCAACGCTCAGGTGCAGTGCCGGGGCTGTGCCCAGGGGGTGCCCAGGCGGCGCCAGCGGCTGCAGCGGCCCCAGCGCAGGGCACGGCTGAGCCCCCGAGCCCCGGGGAAAGCCTGGGCAAGGGAGGGCAAAACGCTGCCCGGCAGCCGGGGCTGAGCCAGGGGAAGCGAGCGAGAAACAGCCCTGCGAGCCCCGAGGGGACAGCGGGAGCAGGGCCGGGGCTGTCCCTGCAGATGTGTTTGTGGGAGAGAAAGTGCTGCTTTTGGAAAGATATTAATCTTCTAATCACAGAATCACAGAAATTCTAGGTTGGAAGAGACCTTTTAGATCATCGAGTCCAACCCATGTTCTAACACCTCAACTAGATCATGGCACCAAGTGCCACATCCAGTCTTTTTTTAAACTCTTCGAGGGATGGTGACTCTACCACCTCCCTGGGTAGATGATTCCAGTATTTGACCACTCTTGCTGTAAAATACTTCCTCCTTAATTCTAGCCTGTATCTCCCTTGGCGCAGCTTGAGACTGTGTCCTCTTGTTCTGTCTGTTGTTGCCCGGAGAAAGAGACCGACCCCCAGCTCACCACAGCCACCCTTCAGGAAATTGTAGAGAGTGATAAGATCACCCCTGAGTCTCCTTTTCTCCAGGCTGAACAACTCCAGCTCCCTCAGTCGTTCTTCATATGGCTTGTGTTCCAAGCCCCTCACCAGCCTCGTTGCTCTCCTTTGGACACGCTCAAGCATCTCAACATCCCTCCTAAAATGAGGGGCCCAGAACTGGACCAATACTCCAGGTGAGGCCTCCAATCTAGTCTCTGAACATTCTCAAATGAATAATAAGGAAGTTCTAGGCCTGAATAAGATTTATGCAATTTATGCAATATTTTCAAGATACCATCAAACTACTGAAGCAGAGTTTTAAAAGGTGCTGATACTCACAGCAAATATAACCCTTGGGGAAGATCTACAAGTTCATCTACACTTAAAACAAAAATAAAATCAGGGGTTGCTACTTCTTGTGACAATTAAATGCATTGCTGTACTAGAAGACAATTGTAAATTGATGTAGGGCAACTTTTATTTCATTCTCATGAAATATAGAATTTGCAAAATGGTACCTCAAATTGCATATGTGATCCAATTTAAGCCATTTAAAAATACCTAAAGATCCTTTTACTACTAACACATCTAAATTGTTCTAAAGCATAGAATTCTGTTTTTTGCTTTAAGTATAGCCTAATTCAATATCCTTTGCTATGAAAAATCATTTGTACAAAAAATTAAAATGGGTATTCAAAGCCCTTGAAGCATAGCAGCCTAACCCATATTAAAGCCAGTGATATTCTTTCCTTGGAGAACTGTACTTTCATTTCATGCATTTCTAAATGAAACACAGCTCCACACTAGCTATTAGTTGAAATATAGATTAATGAGATTTATAAAACATTACTTCACTAAATATGTTTATTGCAACACAAGTTGCATTTTTCTAGATGAAAAATTATCTCAGTATCAACAAGAAAAAGAAATGCAGGGTTAAAACTGTTGTAGTATTAGAATCCCTGTAATACTCAGGAATTCTTTATATTTCACTATGAAAATCTTCCATGAGTCTCTAAACAAAGACATTGCACAACTGTTTCTAAAAATAATAAACCCCCAAGGTTTCTCAGGTTCTTCTTGATTTTGGATTCCCTCCACAGCCGCTCCCCTTTTAGTGTCCTCTTTAGTTTTCGAAGTTATGGGCTTGAGTTGAGAATATTTTGGTTGATTGAATCATTGAACACTGGTGGTCCAGTCTCTCACACAACCAGTGTTTTCAGCTTGTGCTGTTGTGTCCTCATGCGCTGCTTCCATTGCCAGTACCATCATCAAGATGATCAGGACACTTCTGGTCATGTTTAGACTTGAGGATCAGCAGGTTGTTTGTATAGCTCAGCTTTCTATTTCACTGAATACACAAAATCTATTCAAGGCTCATTCTGATGTTTGGGAAAAGGTGTTGGCCACATTTTGTATTTTCTGCTTAGGAAAGTGTTGGTTGGAGCTCCGAGGTTTATGCTAACAGCTGTGCTGACTTGGCTCGTGCAAAGGGCTGCGCAGATGCCCACCTCACCCTCCTCTGCCCAGCTGGGTGTAGTCTCACCCTGTGCCAACAAGGCCTCCTGAGCTAGAGTGGCCCTGGCCAGGAGAAGCAAAGTGAATGAGGCAAGTCTCATTGCAGGTGATCAGGGCACTAAGGGGAAAAGTGAGGCTCACAATCGCAGCCCAGCTCAGTTCAAGAAAAAGATCAGAGCCCTTGATCGCATACAGATCCCATGAGATGGGGACAAGTATTTTACTCTCAGAGCTCCCTCACAGAAGTCAAATAGCTGCTCCGAGTCAGAGCTAGCCTAGAGCACAGGTGGCTAAATTCACAGTAGAGAACATCTGCAGAGCCTGTTGGCACTCTCGGGGCCCTGCCACTAACTTATCTGGGGAGATAAAGGAAATTTCATTCATAAGAGCAAGTTTTACAAGTCTCACACAGAAGAACAGAAACAGACATATATATCCTGTATCACATACTGCCTAAAGTACTGTGATCTGTGGTGAATCTGGTTTATGCTTCAACATATGAGACCAAAAAATTTTAGATATGAAGGAAACCATATTTGGGAATGTAGTTAATATATAAAAATGTAACTCACTTAAGGAAACTTCATATATAAAAGCAAAATAATTCAACATATATAGGATATATATATACATATATATGCAGGAAATACAGTTTTCCAGACTTAGTGGTGAAGGAATTCCTATGGTGGTTCTTTTAAAAGTTCGCTAATGTTATACAAATATTTGTAGCACCTGTGGAAATGCTATTTTCTGAGAATGAAGTTGCATCTAAAGAATTCTAGCTGATAATATATTTTTAAAAAGAAAATGGCTTTGTTGTTGATGAGTGTAAAGATGGAAGACATTTCCCATGTGGGATCAGCACTGAGAAACATTCAGCTCCCAGATGGAATCAAAACAGCAATATAAGCCTCAAACAAAAATATTTTATTTTACATTTTCAGTTACCACTGGGACAAATCTTTTCTTATATTCTCAACTAACCTTCTCTTCTATTCTCTATATGCATAAAGTTATATAAGGAAATGGTAAGGATTCACTAGAACAATGCAGTATTTTTACCTGTAGAGAAGTAATTTACTGTGATGATGTTGTCTGGGTCCTTCCCTCACCTACAACACCACAGCTGAGAAATTAATCACTATAAAGCTCAACATACTACCCAGTAATTCCGAGTTAATGTGTTGAGTGTAAGGCTGAAGGTCAACAGCTATGACAGTATATTGGCATAAATTATTACTCCATAAATTCACATCTCAGAGAATCTTATTGTACGGCATAAGACTGGGACATGGAAATAAAAAGACCTTTATTGGCACGAATTAGAATGACCACATTTCTTATAAATTAATGGAGAATTCTGACCTTTTAAAACCTCTGTGAGAGCATAGTGAAGTATTTTTTTGCTCTAAATTATGATGGCATGACTCTGGATTAACTTCAGAGATATCCTGATGGAGTAGCACAGTGCTCAGTATAAATTCTACATGCTGAGAAGATCTGAAGAAATATAAAGACCAGAAAACCAGATAAAATATTCAGATCTGAAAATACTGCTGCCTACATAGCAATTGACATGTTTGGCCTTTCTCTGGAATACTCCTACAAAAATGAAAAGAAAAATGACATTTTATATTGCTATAAAAATAGGATGATTAAAACCTCTTGACTTGTGTAAAGAGATTCAATTCAGTAGTTTCAATTCATTTTAATATTTCCTGTGTTCATATATATATTGATAATATATATTATAGAATAATCTGTTGAATTTTTATATCTATTTAAGGTTTTAGTGAGTGTTGTGGCATCTTCTTTTTCTATTCCACCCCTCAGTATTAATATATCAATGGGACTTGATTATATTCACTTTCATGTTTTCAACTGTATTGCACTGAAAACTGTTAGATAATAAAAAAACTTATGTACCAACTAGGTTTTGACAAGTTAGACTTATACTCCCTTTCTTTGAAGAAGGAACAGAATATTTGTAACAAAATGCTGGTCTTTGGCAACAGATGATGCTTCAGTATTGACAGCATCTGGGCTAAAAATGGCTGAAAAGTGCAGATGCCTGCTATCTTGGTCTCCTAGGAAAGGAAGAAACACTATGTATGAGAAGGGACACAGGTATATTCAGCATTCATCTTTCCTTGGACTTCTGAAGACAATCTATAATATTCAAATCCAGCCACTGTCTTAAAAAGAAGTCACCCAAAGCCTGAGTCCTGAGAGATCGATGAACTTCTGCTATCAAAAAATGTGTTGTCCTTAGGCCTGGACTTATCAGAGCCTTGTTTTACTTTTCTAATGCCACAACAGTAACATTACATGTAAACCTTCTAAAAGTGACTAACATCTGGAATTTTGCTTCCTCTGTCAATGAATCATGTGGCCAATGGGCTAAGATGGCTACAAATGAACAGTAGACTGAAGCGTGCACCCCTAGAAGAATCTTTGCTCCCTGGTAACTGTGATCTCCTAGAGCAGTATTCAGCTCTATATCCAGACACACACAAGTTTAGCTACATACAATATAATTTTTAGCAGGCTAGCTGCTTGTTACAGATGCAGATCTTGTCAACTGTGGACAATGGGGAACTGCTTATCTCACCATAACTTTGATGTCACTGTTTGAATAGTTCTCTTTGCTTCATTGACTGTGTTAACTCTCTATTGCTGTTGGACTGCAGCAGGAGCTTAGACACAATTAACTAGCCTGCACTGCAGACATAAACATGGGTGATGGAATCTCGATCACAGCCTCCTTGCTTCAGTCAATATTGGCCACAGAAAAAAGGGCAGAATTAATTGAATTATCTCCCAGGCAGGATAGACTAGGGAGCAGAGCAAATATTGAACTACTCTCTGCATAAAATATGACAAGCTTTTTCTCTTTTGTGTGAACCAAATTTGTTTCCTGAACACTAAGATTGTATCATTTTAATGACATCAGCAAGAGATTATCATACACAAGAAGAACTGATAATATATTTTCTATTCTGTAGCAATGTTTAAACTACAAATTGTTCTGTTGTAATTTCTTCTTTCTAAGATGCTTCAGTTGTTCCCTAAACATGCCATATTGCCCCCCAAAAAACTTGTGTCAATGAAACTGAGGATGTCCTTTAAATATGAGAAACACAAATTTATAGTTTAACTTGGTAACATTTACTGCAAATTTGCAATTCAGAAAGTGATCTTAGTTGTTCCCTTTGAGACAATGAAGGATCTAAGTAGCTGCCTGACACATTTCTCGTGGAATAAATTTTGACTTTATTGTCTTAATGGATTAAAATGTCTCAGCATTCATGTATAAGGTTTCAGCTGGAGACTTTCAGTTAAATCGTGCCTTAGTTTAAAAAGCATAGGTTTCAAAAGTGGAACAGTAGGACAAGAGATTAGGTTCCTCTGTATTCAATAAAGAGCATGGAATATCTCTGTTACACTTAACTTTTGACTTTTTGAATTTTTGCTTAACAATATTAAACAGCACATAAATCCTTCCAGAGGTCCTGTCTGTATGTGCATAAGAATTTGTGTGTAAACGTCTGAACCTATCCCAATATTATATTGTACAATGTTAACAGAAGAATGTTCATCTGCCCAGTAGTGGTATTGGGACATTTCATTATCTCCTGTAGCACAGATTTCCTCTGCAGCTTTGGGCAAGACACTTATCTCTGTACTTTTATGTGCTACCTGTAAAATGGAAATAATATTTCTTTCCTGCAGCATAATTATGAAGCATCAAAACTGTGAGACTTTCACACTGAAGGTATTTTATTTATGTCTGTTCTATAGCTACCTGAAACTTCTCAGTGTAGAATACACTTTACAAGGAAGAAAAAGCAAAAGTTATAACACAGGTAGCTTTATATCTCATCTTTAGAGTGCTTAAGTTCATCCTCTCAAAATTCATTTATGACAGATTTGTAATGTGATTTCTTGTGTTCAATAACACTTTTCAAAAAAAAAAAAACCACCAAAAATGCCAGACTTTTGTCTGTTTTTTTCTTTTTTTTTTGGTTGTCATTAGGCTTAAAAATTTAAGTGCAAAATGAAGACTTTTATGATGAAAAACCTTAATACCTCCATACATTGAAAGACTCTCTAAGCAAATGGACCTCTAAAGGGTGTGCAAGTAGAATGCTTTTAGAAAAGGATTTCACAGCTATTTCCTCAATACAAGCAAAATAACATGAAAATGTATTCCAGGTACTGGAATAGCTTACAAGGATAGATTCAAATCTGCAAACATATTTCACATTCAGGACTGCAAACAGACATACTGCAGCAATCTGTACAAATAGCCACTTAGGAATGAGGATAGAAAGACACACTGTAAGAAAATTAATTCCTGGTGAATATTCCTAAGCTGTTTCTTGTTGTCATACCAACACACAGAGCTATCTTTTTAACTTCTGTACATCAAGACCACACAATTATTTTTTACTTTCACATCAAATGAAGTTCCCTCTTCTTGTTCCTGTCTCTGCCAGTGGCATCCCACAGTTTTTCTATAGTTCTGCCTTCCTTCTCTTTACTTCTAGCTTATGCATTTATTATTTTATTCTCATCCCACCCCACATTTGAGATGAGTTTATTTTTTGGTGCTTCTCTAGCACATTCCATTGGCACAATCCAAAACAAGACTGAACTTAAGCAGAGTTCAGCAGGGAATCATCCATGTCAATAGAGGAGAAGTTTTGCTCAATTCTTGCATCCCTGAAATGTTCCATTTCTCTGTAAATCTGGAGCTCCTGTTTAGGAAGACATTGCTTTTGTGAATCAATTTACCAAGTTCTTAGAAATGTGATTATCCATGCACTCACATGATCCTTAATTTATCTAAGCAATTGAAAATGATATTTTACAATGAAAAATATCAAATAGACTTTAAAAAGAGACATTATTTGCTACACTTTCTTCTAAGATAAAGCAGTATGCAATATGCACTTCACACCTTTTAGGAAATTATGCCCTATTTGGCAAATGGAGGTAGGAGTGTCAGCTCACTGAGTGCTAAGGCTGTAAGCATGTGCTGTTGAATGGATCACCACGACTGCATATAGGCACAAAGCAGCCTGAAAACTGCTTCGGTTTTGAAAGAGAGAGAAGCAAAACCAACCAGGAGATGCTACTGACAATAAAGATTAAAAAAAAATAGAGTGTATGCATTTGTTTTTTTACATTTTCTTTAAATTTCTATGTATATTAACTCAATTTAATTTTTTAATTGTCGATCAAAAAGCGAGAATTTGAAATCTTTGTGTGGAGAAATATTATCAAGCTTGTGATACTTCACCAAGGAAAAGTAATTCCAGATTCCAATATTACATTTTATATTACATTTATATTGCCATAAGACAGCTATACAGTTGCTCAAAATTTATGAAAATCTGTTGAGTAAAAACCTGTATGTGACTTCTTGAAAATACTTGTGGGAAATCTACCAGAAAGTCATTCTTTGTCTGGAAGATCGTATTTAATAGATTTTTTTCAGTTCCTCAGGAGTAAGGAAGCTTTTTTTCTGTTTGACATAGTGTTGTCATCACTCAGATTCTAATAAAAAAATATTTTCAAGGTGCTTCATTCAATCAAGACAAACTATTCTTGCCATGCTTTCATCACAAGCAATTGATTTCTCTTTATTCTGAGTTTCCTTCTAATGACTGTCATTATATAAGGTCCAGCATTCATGCATCAGGCAGTCTGCTTGTCAAGATGATTTTTCCTCTTCTTTTTCACTGCCAAACTGTCAATCCATTAGTTTTCAGGTTTGAAACTTTGCTTACTGAGGTTAATGCATCCCCTTGGTCATTAGATTTACTTCTCACTCGCACATTATCTCAGTCTCAGTTTTATATTCCCTCTCTGTTCTTTCCTCCAGGTTCTTTTCTTCTGAGTCTAACCAGAGATTTCTGGTACCTGAAATTTTGGAAATTTTCCTTTCCTGTAATATTGTGTGAAGTCACTTGATTGAGTAAAATCTCCTCAGAGGCAAGTAGATGACCCACATAGTGGTAATGAAACAATATCATGTATATCAGATGGCAGAATCTATCTCCCAATTTTGACCTCAGCTTTACTTAATACATAGTTCTGAGGCAAGTATACAGTATAGGCAAGAATATACAGAATATTTATTCTATACAGAACTATATAGAATAAAGCGTTCTTAATATAAGTTCCAACACAAGTGTTAAAGGAGATAGTGCTAAGAACAGCTTTTGCACAGGATTCAGGAAATGTACTTTCAGGATGTCCATCTTTCATGACACGAGGCTGCACATGCAGACAAATTTATAACAGAAATTCCATTTCCTTCCAATATTTTAACTTCAATTGCAAAATCTAAATTACTGTACTAATTTTTTTCCCCAGAACAAAACAATAATACCATATGTGTTTAAGTAAATATTTTTTCTATAGAGGAGTCACTTATTTAAACATTTGCCAACATATAAATGAACTCCTTAAATTTCAATAAGTTGCAAACACTGATAAAAATATCTTTCACAGAAATAATGCCTCTAGTGCTTAAGGAATTTTATTGGTATAGGGAAGGAATCTGACACTCAAAGGAATCTGGCAATTTTTTTTTTCGCTTACAGAGAAGGACTTGCACATATGGAAAATATGTAATTTAAAGGGCTATATATATGACAGAAGCTGGTCTGCAACAAATAGTGTGTCTGAAATTGTTAGTGGCCTTGTACAGGAGGGTGAAATTGAAGAGCAACTTAGAGTATCTACTTGCACTAGTGCATAGCATTTGACATGGTCCTGCATGACATCCTTGTCTGTAAACTGGTGAGACATGGGTAATCCACTTGGTGGATATCAAATTGGCTGTATTGCCACATTTAAAGAATTGCAGTCAAATCTCAGGGTCCAGGTGGAGAGTAGTGATGAGTGGTGTTCCTCAGAGACCCATACTGGGATCAGTGCTGTTTAATATGCTGTTGACATGGACAGTGAAACTGAGTGCACCCTCAGCAGATTTATTGACAGTCCCAAAATCTGTTCACTGACAGGCTGGAAGGAAGGGACGCTGTCCCCAGGGGCTTTGACAGGCTTCAGAGACAAGCCGGTGTGACTTCATAAAGTTCAACAAGGCAAGAGCAATAGCCTGCATGTGGGTCAGGGCAATCCCCATCACAAGTCCCAAACTGGGCAGAAAATTGATTGAGAGCAGTTCTGCAGAAAAAGACTTGGATGTGTGATTTGGAAAGAAACTCAACATGACCAGGTAATGTAGGATTTCAGACCAGAAAGTCAAACATATCTTGGGGTGCATCAAAAGAAACCTGACTAGCAGGTCAAGGGAGGTGATTCTCCTTCTCTACTCTGGAGTACTGTGTTCAGCTCTGGGACTACCAGCATGGGAAAGACATGGATACCTTGGAATGAGTCCAGAGGAAGGTCAAAAGATGATCAGAAGCTATGAAGACAGATTGAGAGAGCTGGGGAAGTTCAGCTTGGAAAAGACATGGCTCTAGGAAGATCTTAAAGCAGTTTTCCAGTACCTGAAAATGGCCCAAAAGAAAGTTGCAGAGTTTTGACAAGGGCATGTAGTGGCAGAAAAAAGGGGAACGGCTTCAAACTGAAAGACAATAGGCTTACAATAGATAGAGTGAAGAAATTTTTACTGTAAGGATGGTGCAATAATGGACTAGGTTTCCTAGAGAAGCTGTGGATGTCCATCCTTGGAAGTGTTTAGGGTCAGTTTGGATGGGTCACTGAGCAACCTGTTGCAGTTGAAGGTGTCCCTGCCCAGAGCAGTGGGGTTGGAACTATATGGCCTTTAAGGTCCCTTCCAACACAAACTGTTCTATGATTCCATCTTTCTATAATACTGAGACCTGACATCAGACTAGGAAATTCTGCTCAGTTTTGTTTTATGTCTGTAAACATATGTGTTCTTTCTGTGGTTTTAATCAGAGCCAAAGTCTATCTTTTCTTCCAATACCATAAAAAGGACATTTAATGTTAATCTTTATGAGACCACAGTATTGAATTAATTTCAGGACATTCTCTCATAAGAAGTTTTAAAACTTTAAAAACTGATTCTCTTTGTAAGAAGGGTAAGAATTTATAGTACAGCTGCAATACTGTGCCAGGAAAAGCGAGTTCAATTCTAATTTGGAACAATAACAATGTCAAAATGATTATCAGGGGACTATTATTCTTCTACTTTTTCTGCCCATTGTAGTCAGAGGTTACATTTTATTTGCTGCTCAGTAACTTCTTCAATCATTATTAGAAAAGATGATGTTATAAACTGTTAATTTTGACCAGCTGAAAGAGTTTCTTTTTAACAACTTCCAATTACTCTTTATTCCACTCTCTACTTGTAGAAGTTAATGTATTAATTTCATTTTATCCCCAGTGATAACAAGACTCTGTTTTACAGTACTTAGCAGTTAGATTAAATAATAGTAAAAATGGTGGAGATTAATTCAATTCCTCAATTTATTTCAACACAAAAATATAATTTTTAGGAATAGTATAAAATGACAGAATGGTTTGAGTTGAGAACAGCCTTTAAAGATCATCTAGTTCAACTATTCGCTATGGCCAGGAACATCACTCTCTAGATCAAGTTGCTTCAAAGCCCCATCCATCCTGACTTTGAACTCTTTTGGTGACCTGGAAATCACGGCTTCTCTACTGTCTCACCATCTGCATTGTAAAAAAATTTGTCTTTATGTGAAATCTAAACTACTCTTAGTTTGAAGCTCCTCTCTAATCATCTCTCTATCTTCCATATATTTCAATATATCTTCCAGGCAGATATATTCCATTATGTTTTTGGGCATGGAGGTGAGGATGATTGGTCAATACTTCCTAGAGTTGTCCTCCTTTTTTACCCTTTTTGTCCTTTTTAACGCTTTTTAGAAACAGGTGTAAAGATATATATTTTCAAAATGTCTGAACAAAACCTGTTCATAATACACTCATCATCAACCTTGAATTATTCTCTGGTACTCAATTTAAAAATCCATTTTTGGATGTCTAATTAGGGTAATACATTTAGAAAGCAAAACCAAAAAAATCAAATTAGGCATCTGGCTACAGAAAACCTTCAATGATCAATGTCTTCATTATGTCAACTTAACTTAGTTATGTTTTGCATGCCTCTTCACTGTCATGTAAGAAAGACGTAAATTATTAGACATGCTCTTTATCTCTCTGAGATTTCTTTAAATAGTAATCATATTTCTAAATGTAGTTTTGCTGCTTACTGTTAAAGGTCCCATCAACAGAATAGATTTTGCACCACAGGTGACATACTCTGCTTGAACTTTACTTGTAGAGTAGTTAGCATACTTGAAAATTATTTTAAATGCAAATGCTCATCATAAAACGTAATGCAATGTGTCCAGTGAAACACAAAAAACCCTTCCACTCTGCCCATATTTATAATATATATGGAAGTCAAAATCAGGAGAAAGCTGATCTTAGCAAATAAATTGACTGATATCCAAATATTTTAACACAACCTGTTTAAATAAAATAACTGTTCTTCATATTAACCAAAGCCAGTCAGTTATGCCTCAAAACACTGGGACATTCATTGTTTCCAACCATTATCCATATTCTACTTTTTCAGCCAAAAGTCTCATCACTTTAAAAAGTATGTCTCAGCATTTTAACAGTCTTGTTACTCATGATTTTGGCTAACCTGTACTACATTTTTGACCTGCTTTGGAGAATATTCCCTGTTCTTCCAACCAGTTAGCTTATTTTCATCATACTCATGGCCAGCTGTCTCTAATGCCCACTGCTTGTGCCCTCAAACAGTAGACAGAGCAATGGTTGGGTCAGAATCCATTTTGCAGGACTCTGTGTCTATTCACACATGTATTAGGCTTTCAGTCATGCCAAAAAGATCTAGATATGGCTCTTGTATTCTTCTCATACAAACGTTACATGATTATATTTCTTAAGAATGTCTGTGATGTCACAAATCCCACATGATACTTTTATTAGACAAATTTGAAGACTCATCAATTTCAGAAGAGTTCAGATTCAAGTTATCATCTTATCTGGAAAATGGATTTAAGAGGACAAACATTTGAAAATGTAAAGTCTACCTGCTAAGCACTATACCTGCTAAGTTATATCCTGAATAATGGTTGTCAAGATGATACCTGTGTCTCTGGAATATAAATATATATGATAAAAAATGACTAAATTTCTGAAAAGCACAGTTGGCAAAACATGGGGTAAAACATACTACTTATCATCATAGTGTATTAGTCAAAAAGAAAGGAAACATTGACAGGTGAGTAAAAGGCATACTACAACTAATTAACAGTTATTTAGAATGCTTTTTAAATTAATCACACTGAATTCAGCTCTTTTACTGACAGTAAAGAACCTGGAAATGAAGACTAGCAGGTCATCTATGGAGTTGTCTGCTAGGTATTTGATTTTTTTAGAAACTAATGACCTTTTGACTGTTTCTATAGTTTAGTAAGTGGTAGTGAAGCACTGTCATGCATGGGTATTATGCAGTCATGTCATGTTTTCTCTGTCTGCTGAGCTTTTTTCCTTTCTTGAACTCTTTCCTTTATAAACAAGCCCATATAATGTTACGATTTTCAAGTCAAACAATTGTAGTGATGACTGCATGCAAAAGAACTGCATTTATAGTATATAATTTAAGACTTCTTATTTTAAGAATTTTATTTCAGCACAACTGGGGAAACGGAAAAGAAATCCCATGATTTTTAGAGTTTTTGATTAATTAATATGCAAGTTCATGAAAGTCAACTGCTTTGCACAATCCACACCAGGCTTTTTGTCAGCTGAGGTCTTAATATTTCTACTTCCATTCAAGTGATGAGAAGCAAACACTCATTGTAGAACTCAATGATAAACTACATTGTCACATTAATTACATTATTGCAATTGAATAGACATTCACAAATCATGCTATGGTGAGCAGGTATGAAATCCATACATTTCTTCTTTTGTTACAATATCACAAATGGGACCACCAAAGTTAATTTGTAGCCAAATAATGAGCTATAAGAAAATGGGTGCTTAAAAACATGACTGTGGCATAAGAATGTAATCAGGAATTATTAAACAGACTTGATTTGCCCTTATTCTGAGACCTTTATGCAGATAAGTAAAATTAATACAAAACAGGAACAGTGATCATAAAAGATGCTGAGTTGGAAGGGATCATTCAGAATCATCATTTGAGAGAGGCCTTGCAACAGCATCAGCTACGTCTTTCTTGGATGAATCCTATCAGGGCCCATAGATTTGTAGGAATCTGGCACAGCAGATCCCCTGCAAATTCAGGAATTACAGGGAATTCATCATTCTCATAGCCACAGATCATCCAGCTGAGGGTACTGTGACACCCTTGGTCTGTCATCTGTGCTGAAGACAGAGGCAAAGAAAGCATTACATAGCTCTGCCTTGCCTATGTCCCTATTTGTGAGGTACCAATACTCCTCCTGCAATGGGCAGATGTTATTTCTACACAGCCTTTTGTACTTAATATATTTGAAAAAAAAAAACCTTTCTATTGACCCCACTTTTCTGACCAGCTTTATCTCCAACTGAGCTTTGGTTGCACAAATTTTCTCCCTATGCTTTACCTCATACCCTGTGCAGAACCCTGTGGGGTTTTTTCCCTGATAACCATTACAGCTGTGCATTGTTCTGCTCAGAAATACAAGATCAGCATAAGTACAGATAAGTCATTTTCAAAACTAAATGAAGATAACTCATTTTTTGAAAATAAAATGCAAACTTAATAGTACTGAAAACCAATAGCAACATGGGCAAAATACTCAATATGTTCCTGAAATTCTGTTTCAGCAATTACCTTATCTCAAGACGGACCATATCTTTTTGTGAAAAAGTATTAATAGAAACATTATATAAGCAAGAAGGGAAAGTCTACATTTAATTCAAGTAATTCTTCATCTAATCCAGTGAAGATTAATGTCTCCTTGGCTTTTGGCCCAAATAGCATCAAAAGCCAAGTATTTCATAACCTAACAAAGAATTTTCGAGCCATCCAGTCATATAGATATGTTAATTATTATAATATAAATAAAAGTTTTAATTTCTTAGAATTAGAAAGATATTCTGTAGATAATCTTTACGGATACTATGTATGATGATATTCAGATGGTTTACAGGGTCTGTTTTAGATCCCACAAACCTTTGATGTTTTGCCAGTACAGTAATATATTTTAGCCAGGATTTGAAATCAATCTCTGAGTAGCACAACTCACTGTGTGAAAGTCATTATTTTTAATGAGTTTATGCATTTTACATTGTGCTAGCTATTCTTTGTCATGCTATTGGATTATTAATGCAATAGGAAAGAGGCTATTAATCTTGGTAATAAAATGTTTGAATACAGAATGAACAAACTTATGTGCAGCAGATACCATGCAGAAGTTAATGGGCCAAATTTAGCATTGGCTAAATTCCACTCAAATCGCTGGAAATAAGCCAGGTCTCAGTGTGAGTTAATGACTTTTGTATTATGTTAGTGAATTTCTGTCATACCTCTGACTTGGTATAATTTATTGTCTTTTAAACAACAAATGGCATTCCCTGCTGAGTGCACTACTGGTTGTTAACTCAGCTATTCATGTAAAAGTCATTGAGATGATACTGAAGTGCTTTTCATCTGCATACACAGTGACAAAGCAAATATCTAGTGAGATAGGAAAGCGTTTTTATTGAAGTATCTATTATGATGAATAGGAACAAACATGAACCAATAGTACCACAGATTTATGTGAAAAACTAATTTGTTAATGGAGTTTAAAAACCCACACACAACTAAACCCCAGAGAAATGGAACACAACTTTTAACCACTTTATAAGGAATTAGACCACTTTTTCACATGCTCAACTTTACCTATGGGAAATAGTAACACATTATGGGAGCAATTTGCATTAAATTAACAGTTAATAAATGGCTAAGAAGTAAAACTTCTGCTTAATTACTTAATAAACAGTCATGAAAACATTTTAAGTGGACTAAACTCTTAGTGAACCATCACCTTTTGTGACAAGAGCTGTCTAGATTCTATGGAAGGTAAAAGAAATTCTCTGTCTATTCTGCTAGAGGAAAAAGCAATTATATCTTTTTTCCCAAATAACTTTTTAATTTCTTCTCTGAACAATCTATTCCAGTGGCTCATCACTCTCATAATAAAAAATTTCTTCCTTATATTTAATATAAATTTACTCTCTTTCCATTTAAAAACATTGCCCCTTGTCTTGTCATTAGATGTCCTAGCAAAAAGTCTTTATCTGTATTTCTTGTAATCCCCCTGTAAGTATTCAAAGACCACAATAAGGTCTTCCTGGAGTCTTCTCTTCTCCAGGCTGAACAACTCTAATTCTCCCAGCTTCTCTTCACAGGAGTTTTGTTCAGCTCCCTGATAATTTTTGTCTCCTTCCTTTGGAACTACTCCAACAGGTCTATGTCTGTTCTGTATTGAGGATCCCAGAGATGGATTTGTTACTTCAGGTGACATTTCATGAGGTGTAGAAAAGAGGGAGAATTGTGCTTCATGACTTGCTGGCTACATTTCTTTTAAGCAGCCCAGGATATGATGGCTTTCTGAGCTTCAAGGTCACTTTGATGATTCATACATAATTTTTCATCTCTCAATATCTCCAAGTCCTTCACTGCAGGGCCGCTCTCAATCAGTTATTCACCCAGTGTGTATAAATACTTGGGATTGCCTGACCCAGGTTCAGGACCTTGAAATTTGCCTGGCTGATCTTCATGAGGTTTACATCAGCCCACTCCTCAAAGTGGTCAAGATTCTTCTGGACATCATCCTTTCACTCAAGTGAATCAATTGTACCATTCTACTTGTGTCACCGGCAAAATTGCAGAGGGTGCACTCCATTTCACTGTCCATGTCGCAGATGAAAATATTTAATAGTGTTGGTCCCAGTATAAACTCCCGAGGGACAACATTCACCACTGGTTTGCAGCTGGACATTGAGGCATTGACTATAACACTTCGAGGGGGACCATCCAGCCAATTTCTTATCTAACAGTTCTTCAGAGCCAATTTAGGGGCAAGTATTTTTTGTGGGACTGTATGCGTGGCCTTACAGAAGTCTGAGGAAATTATGTTACTAGCTCTTCCTTTGTCCAGGGATGTAGTCACTCCATTGCTGAAGACCATGACTACTCAGGCATGATTTGCCCTTGATGAAACAATCTTGGCTCCTCCCTGTTTTCCATATGCCTCAGCATGTCTTCCAGGATGATATGTTTCATGGCTCCACAGATGAGCCTTTCTGATCAGTAGTTCCCAGGGTTCTTCTTATCATCCTTTTTGAAAATGTGTGCAGCATTCCATTTTCTTCAGTCATTGGGGCTACCACCTGAATGCCGTGACTTTTTAAAAGCCATTCAGCATGTTTTTATTCATCCTGGAGTTTTGCAAACACATATATTCAAAAGGTGCTCATGGAATTTGAAGCTGAAAATGTGGGAACCATTGTTCTTTTACATTTTCTGGCAAATTTTATCTCCAGTTATTAGTATTATTTTCATTATTTTATAGATAAAGAAACTTGTGAAAAAAGTTTTACATATGAAAGGAATTCATGTGTTGTATGCTTTTTATTGCCATGCTCATAGACAATACTGCCAAATATGCACTCATAAACAAACCTATTTCTTTGCTTCATAGAACAAAACAATTATGTTTGCAATAAATACAGCCAATGACCCTTTACATTGTGAACAGGCAGCTGTGCTTTTTTCAAGGCTGTCAATCTAAATCTTCTTATTAATCTTGCTTTTGTATATTCAATTACTAACTCAGCTTCACATCATTTCACCTGCTCTTAAATTCAATATAATGGAAATTTTATGAATATATTTCTTGTGTTTTGAAAAATAAATGTTATTTTCTCTTTATCTATTCAAAAAGAAATTACATGTAAGTTGAAAGTGCATTTCAGGGAAGATGCAGCTTCCATCAGGCATCAGATAAGGCAATGTTAAACTGCAGATAAAATTACAACACAGGGTTGCAGGTTAGCAATCCACTACTATCTTTAATGCCATTTATTAGGACATTATCAAATACATTAGGTTAGTCAGTCTCTAATAAGGTCTACTGCTCATTCCTTCTGCTTTATTTCAGGCAACTGGTAAGCTATCCATTTTTTTTTAATATATAACCAGCTTCATTACTCAAGGGAACATCCTCCTGTGGCACTCTGAGTTTTCTTTGAACTGCAATATGCTACACAGCCATCTGCTTTTGCAGGAAAAGTGTGAGAGTTAATGCATTTTTTAAATAGAATTCTTGCCCAATGCATATACTTGTCTATACCATCTCTCCCCCATCCATCAGTGACTCTCTGAAGTGTGGCACAAATAATTTCCCAGCTTCTGCCTATGTTTAACATATTAGCAGATATAGTTATCTTGGGAGATCCCTTTCATGGTATTTCATCCATGTTCTTTGGTTTCCTTAAGTAAGCACATCAGGCTGTTTTTATGGCATCCATACAGCATCCTGCCACACATCACTGTGTCTTCAGCATCACACATCTTGGTACAACAAGCAGAGAATTTATTCCAGAAGACTTACTATCAACTACAAGACTAGATCTGAAGGCTTATACATATATAGTAAGTAGTGTAATTACATTTTAAAAAATCGTTATTGAATCAGTCAACTTTTTTTCTGGTGAGAAATTCAAAGATGTAATTCAATAAAGGTTCATGGTGGGATCTGAAACCTTCCATTTCTTATGAACTAAGATAACAAGTTTGTTTCTCTCCACACTGGGCGGTCCTACTCCTAAAACTATTCACAGTTCTATTCAGATTCTCTCTCTAGTAAATTCTTAATGCTACTCTTTAATCCAGTTTTGGGTGCCACAATATAAAAATGACATCCCACTAGACAAGGTTGCTCAAGGATTTATCCAACCTGGCTTTTAATACTACCAGTGTTGAGGCTTCAAAAATTTATTTCAAGATTAACAGTTTCACATGCAACCAGCCCCCACGTTGAACTACCACTACTGCATTTATAATGAATATTCCATAAGCTAACATTATACAAATATTATCTCCTTTCTTTGGAGTATCAAAAAATTTTACACAGAAAACACACATTGCTGATCAATTTCAAAACTGGTTAATTATATGTTTATGAATGACTGTTTTTTTCTATTATTTCCACGTTACAATGCCTTTCTTAAAATGCTAGGAAAACACAATTAAAAGATATTTGATGTTAAAATCCTTCGTTTACTTCTGCATGTGCACTGAACTTCCCTGTTTCTGTATTTCAGCTGAATCCAGTGGCCCTGACAAACAGCACACTTGTCTCATAGGCAAGAAATTATACATCTGTTCACAAAAGAGATAAAAGGAATGGTAGAACATTGTAAGTCTTGCCAATTCATCTGAGGTATTAGTGGAATCATCTTTAAAGAGCAAGTGATCATACTAGCTTAGCATAATTTAATCCCTGGAAAAGTCAGGATTTGGAAATACTCACATTCAAGTCCTTTGACTAAAGTCTGATCACAGACAGCAGATATTTTTAGTCATTAATGACCTGGCTTGGTTTTAAAAGAAATTCTAGATAACAAAGTCACTTCAAAGTTACATGGTAAAAGTATGTATCCCAATACAGAAATGAAGGCTATATTTAGATATCTTTGTACTTTTTTAAGATCCTATTAATTATTCAGAAATTAAACAGAAATTTCCGTAAATGTCAAAATAATTCTTTCATTTGTCAGTGTCTACAGTTCTTTGATAATATTTATCTATTTAAATAGATAAATGCTGATGCCATTTGAAAAAACAGGCTCATTGATGCAATTGAAGTACATAAGAAGTGTTTTACAAGGATTTTAGTTAATCTACATTGCTACAGGTATTTACATTAAAAATAGAATTCAGGATTACAAGTTTCAAAACCTGAATTTTTCTAACTAAAAAATGAACCATTTTTAAACACATCTATTTGTAATCCATGTCTCTTGTTTTGGTTTTTTTTTCCGTTTGTTTGTTGTTGTATACAGTGAATATTTTAAAATTATCTGCATGGTTTCTTCTTCATTGAATATGATCTTTTAAGTTAGATAGTGTAAGCACTATCCAGCCTTGCTTGCCTACAAAACTATGATAAGCATATTAAAACACAAACATAAAAATGGCTTATCTAAAAATTAATGGCAAAGTAGTTTTCTGTTTAGTGCTAATGTCCTCACATACAGGTAAATGGAAGACAGAGCTCTCCCAGAAGGCTGTGAACTCACTGAACTTCTCTGTAATGCAATACACACACACATACAAGGCACAGATAGCTGTCAAATTACGTGCATTAATTTAAAAGATGTTGGCTTCCAGTCATTAATTTAACAATTATGTCAATTATTTTCTCTAAAGTACTGCATCCAGCATTTCCTAGTCAATTGAAAGGGCAGCAAAGGCTTAATTTCCTAACTATTGTGGCTTTTAACTAAGTGAGCAAATTTTAACATCTTACAATACAGTCTTTTGTTTCAGTGAGACACTTATTTTTTCTGCTATAGGCATAACAGTTTCATCTTATTTTTTTCCTTACTTTTATCTTTTTACCTTTTTTTCCTTACTTTTATTTTTGCTTGTATGTTTCATACTTCTACCAGCAAGAAAACCATCCTATATAGACTTTACTCAACTCTTGTCAAAATCAGTGAAAAGTCTGCCCTTGATCTGAGAAGATTGACTCATCTGGTTGAGTTGGATATTTCTTCTAAGACAATCATACATTATCTATTTTCTAGGAGTTTTATATTATTTTGAATTATTGTTATTTTTTTATGGTTTTGTCGCATCCTCCTTGGTGCTGTAGAAGATAAGCCAGGGCCCCACAGAATTCAGCTACCTGATGTTTATGTCTTATATTGGATAGCTTTTGCCTGTACAATTACCATCAGAATGGGTATATCATTTCAGGCACAAGCAGGAATGAAATTGACGTTCTGTTATTTTTGATCATAATTACACGTGAAGACCTATGTGGAGAACAATGTCACAGAAAAATAATCATCCTCATCTTTGGCCTTGCCTCTTTCCTACAAACTTCTCATTAACACCAATGTATTACTTGACAATTCTCACATCATAGACCACAGGCTTGCCTTTTTCTGAAGAGGCACCACAGAAAGATGTCAGTATGTTCTCTGAAATTATTGCAGTTAATTAGTTGGATATTGTTATGTATTACTTCATTGAGAAAGAAAAGAATTTGATAAGTTTCTGTCCTGGTTTGGGACAAATCTGGGAGGAAACCTCCAAAGGGGTCCTTCTAGAAAGGAAATTCAAGAAGCTCTCTCTTCCCACCAGTTTGAGTGACATAAATCTCCTGTGAGAAAAGTGGAAAAAGCTGTTTATTTAACAAAATAATATGCACAAACATAAAAAAATATATCATATTAAACAATTAAACCTCTCACTCTTCGGAAGAGGTGGAAAATTCAGAAAGTCCTGTAGTTCAGAGAGAATCCTCTCTGGGTGTTTCTCAGCTCACTGTGCATCTCTCAGTCCCACCAGTGCTGGAATGCAGTGTCCTGGGCCCCAGTGGCCACAGGTGTGAGCTCCCAGGGTTTTATCAGGGTTTTCGGTCCAGAGCAGGCTTGAGTAGTTCCAGGAAAAGAAGAAGCTACAGTCTGGCGAACTTCTCTGCCTCGGCTAGCTAAAAATCTAACTTAGAGCAAAGGAGAGCTCTCTCCCATGCCCTGTCCTTGCTGAGACAACACACACTGAGGGAGAGAGCGCTGAAGCTCTTATCTCTGTTTTTTAATACAGCCGTGAATACATTCCACTGCTTTTCCTTCTCCCCCTCCACTTCACTCTCAGATCTAATCTTAAAAGTACAGAACTCAATATCCATCATAAACAGAATGGATGACTGGGGATACAAGCTTCATAAAATCTCCCTGGGACAGTTTCCTGACTAAAATTCACAGAGAAGAAAACTTTTTATTAGAAACACTTGTGAAAAGTATAAACAGACATTTCTCTTTTCCCTGTGGATACCAACAATACTTTCACAATCAGAAAGCTGTATACTTCATGGAGTTAAAAAAAAAAAAATCTGTCAAAATAAAAAATTTAAAAATGTGAAACTTTTCAAGTGCTTCTATCAATTATCAAGCTTGCAATATATGAAATTTTAAAGTCTACCATAATGCTTGCAAAGTTTTACTGTATAGTAAATATATTTGTATTCTAAATGGTTCATCCTCTATCTGAAATAAGAATCAAACCTCTTCTGTGTTGGCAGATACTAGTGGTCTCCCTCTGACTTACGAAATATACGTGAATCAGAGCTATAGGAAAAGTTAATGGGAAATCACTGTTTTTTCCCAAGGAAATTCAGGACTGGTGCAAAGGTGATGTGATTGAAACTTTCCAGGAAAAAAATTTGTTATTTGTATTTTAGGCGGAAAGAAGTCTTATTCTCTATAAAGTCTTCTACAATGGCAATTTGAACTCTTATTTCTCCCAAGGTGTTTTCTTTCTAACACTTGAAAACTGGAAATGGACATTAGGTAAAAATGAAAGTAAAAAATCTTTCCACACAAGCTCATATTAATGACAGTAGCATTCTGACACAGATATAAATTATATTTAAGATGTTATAATTAATATTCAGAAACAACTTCAGAAACTACCAAAGAAAATGGTAAATTTTAAATGACAAATGAAAGGGTAGATTCATTTATGTGCATCATAGTTTAAATAATGTCAATGAAGGTTGCTGTTCATTTAATTCATGTATTTCTTACTGATGAGCTATCAAGACAAGTAAGCTACTAAGTGAATTCTTGTCTTCTTTTAATACATGCATAAAGAAATATTTGAAATAAATATAGCAGGAAGGCACATGACTTTAGATACCTACAGTAAATACACGATCTACAAAGTCTTAGGTTTTTGGTTGAGAATTAACATTAGTTCCCACATTATACAACCATATATCCCAATCATAATTTTCCCCAAATGATGGTCACTCTTCATGCCTGAATCACTTCCATCCAACTGGACAAACCACTACATGACACAGAACTTCTCTGATTGTCACCTGGAGATACAAATCATTATCAGAAATCATGTACCTTGCAGATTATTTATGGCATGACCTACAGGGGGAAAAAATCTTTTTCATTTTAGACCAAAAAGAAGAAGAAACCCTTAAAAGGGGATGTCAGTTACATGGCCCAAATAGATTCTTACAATGGGTCACTACTGAATTAATTCAGTGTTCATACATAGTTTTTTATGTTCATTGTTTGGTTTTGTTATGCTTACTATTTGGGTTTAGTCTAGTATTATTATAATAAATTTACTGTATGTTTTCAAAATATAGAAAATTGTTAGCTGGTTAGAGGCAAGTCTACAGAGTTCTGTAAAATGCCAGAAGTTGTACTTTATTCAATATTGTATGTGTTAATCTATAGTAGATATTCAGTCATATTCAGTACTGCTGCAGAAAAATGTGTTAGAATGTTAACAAAGAAATAAATTTAATTAACTATTATCAAAGGAAACATATATATTTTAGTGGATTTTGATGTTCTTTATTTCTTTCAAATAAATTATTATTTCCTGGTGGGTTTGAGGGTTTGTTTTTCTTTTTGTATTGTTTTTTGGTAGTTTGTACTGTTTTTTGTTGCTGGTGGTAGGTTTTTTTGGTTTTGGTTTTTTGGTTTTTTGTGACAGTTTTAATGGAATAGCTCAACTCTCTGTGGGTTTTTTTTTAGTAGAGAGAATATCTGTTGAAGAAAACTTTCCATTCCCCCCATTGGTGGGACTCTGAAGGTTTAGTTTGTCAGTTAAATCTGATAACACTAGAAGACACTATAAGTTGAAGTAAAAAAGTCTTTAAAATTCTGTCTGCTCTTCAAGTTTCAAAATATTTTGAAATAAACAGGAGAGAATAAATAAAATACATATTTTCCACATCCAGGCAAATAAAGCCTTGAGCAACCTGGTCCAAGTTCACCAGCTTTTCGCAGCAGTTTGGATTTTCTGTCTTCAAGTTCCCTTTTGGTGCTTCCTCTTCAAGGACTGCGTTCCAAATGTTCAAAAACTCATCCTTTACCAACCGTGAAGATTGTAAACTTTTCCCAGTAAATTATATTTTCTGGTAAATCCAAAATTGTAACTAAATGTTCTGAAGTTCTGATTACTTAATATAAAGAAAATAGTTTTAAAAAGAAGAAAAGAAAAGGTAAATTTGAGTCCCATTTTACTTTGACAGCATAATTTGATCTAATTTAGTTCCATTTAGAACAACAGTGTGGACGTTCTGACATTATGCCATGACTGTGGAATGCCTTTAGCTTCCTCTCAAGGCACTTTTTCTCACTCTCCTGCACAGCCTAATGAATAAGTTAAACACATGAACTGCTCTGGGTGCTCACACTGCAAAAGCTTTCCATTGAATAAAAAGCTCTTGAAGTGCTACTTTTAATGGTTTGAGAGAAACTGCAAAAGATTTATTGCTCTTTTACCCCTTTAGGCAGTAAAACTTTTGTGGTCATCACATTTGCATAAAGTTTGCTGCTTTTTTTTTCTGTCTATTTTTGCTTCAAAAAGACAGGACATTTTGAAGTATTTATGTTTGTGGAGAAATGCATTCTGAGTTTAAATAGTGTAGCATGTCTCACTGGAGTGCAGAATGAGAGGGAAAAAAATCTATGATGACCTTATGCATAGGAGGAAGCCACAAACCTGTTAGGATTCCTTATGAGATGGCATGATCCAGAATGCAGATTATTTCTTGATTCATGGTCCTGGTTCCAAATGGAGTGCTCTCAGTAACTCAGCAGGTGCCTGTTTCTGAGTCCTGGGAAAGGTCAGAGAGCAAAGTCATTGTTAGAGTTACAGCAGCAGGCCTTGAGGTACCACCAATACGTTCAAAGCTGTTTTCATCTGGTAAATTGGTGAGAGTGGGATGACCTACAGACCATAAGATCATGGAACATCTCACGATTTCTGCCCTCCCTAAATTCTGCTGTTTTGCAACAGCTACTGTTCTTGAGGGCGAGGTAAGTTTGTTCCTCTGAATGACACATCCATCCTGTTGAGCTCAGATTTCAGTGTTGTGGTGATCTGTGACTCTTCACAGCTTGCGTCCACGACTGGCAGAGGCTCCCAGGTAAGATCTTCTTTTATGGAACAATGAAAAATAGTGTTTTCTTATTATTACATTTCATAGCAGATCATACCCTTTTTCTCCTAAAAGAAAAAAAGTAGTTACACAATGAAATTTTAGGTGCTTTCTTCATAAATTTAATTGTCTACTAATTTGATTTCAATATGTAATAAGCATACCTCATCAACTGAGCTTATTTTTTAACTCTCTCTATTGTATAAGACCCAGAAGCAATACAATTAGTCTTTACTTACTGCAGTAAGTGGTGACTTCTGGAGAGTCTCTAGGTGATGTTCACGTGCACAAAACCTGTGGAATGTATCTAACTTTTACCTTATATTTCTGAATCATTTTACTGAAATATGTTGTTCTGCAGTACAGTCCCGTTATAGAAGTTTAAGGGGGAAGTGTTATAAAAACTAAATCACAGAATCACACATTAGTACTTTTCTCTGTTGTCCTGGGTAGAGAGGAAAAAGGTTTTGGAGTTTCCTAGCACTGTTTAATTCCATACCACTCACATCATGGCAGAGGGCATAGTTTCAGGAGAAAATGCCAATTCCTCAGAAGCCAGAAGTGGAGCCAGTCTTACCTCCATTATGGGAAAAAAGAGAGTGTTCCTTTTGACATGAATCAAGCTGCAATTGCTGCTACTCTTGCTGAAGTCAAGGAAGAAAGGGCAGCTGCTACTGCTGCTGCCACTGCTGCTGCTGCTATTACTGTTGAAAGCCACAGTGCCTGCAGCGACCACTGCCACACCAGGGGGAAAGGCACCTTCTACCATTGGCCATTTCTTTGCTCATTGAGAATACACAACAAAATCTAACAAGGTTCTAACATTTCATTTGGGACTTAAGATGTCTACAAATCTAAGCTTCTCAGAGCACCTGAAACTAACTTGTCTTGCTGGAGATACCTATGACAACTAATTCTGTTGACATGGAATTCTGCAAAAAGGATTAAACTACCTGTGAACATAGAAACCCTGCATCGCCCTAGAACAAAACAGTGCTATTCAATGTGGAAACTCTTTGTCTGACAGGAGACATAGAAAATTTTCTTTAGAGGTATAACTGAAATGACACTTGGAGTATATTCCTTTCAACAACTGATATATTTTTCAGCACCATAAGGAGAACCTTGTCAATGTAAAAAATATATACTTATTCCATTCTTTGAAGCCTACATATTTTTCCTGACATAGCAGTTCTTGCACCAAACTAAGCAAGTTACCCCAGTACAAAACCTTGGCTAATATAAGGCAAACTAAAGATACACTATTGTGGCTTTTATCACTATATGTAAAGATATCGCGTATATTCAGGTCTGAAGAAGATGTCTTAGTGATACAGCCAGCCATCCAGTATGACAATTTTAAAGAAAACTTGAACAAGATTTCAAAACAATGATCAGAGTAGGAGATGAGCTCTTCAGGTGCTGTTTGTGATTGGCTCCATCTCAAATTCTGGAAGCTGCCATGGACTCGCTGAACAAGTGTTTTCCTGCTCTGCTTTGTTTTCAGTGTAATGAAAGCAAAACTAGCCTGGGGCACTAGGACCAAAATCTTGCCAATTATGATTTCTCCTTATACAGAAGTTTATACATTTATACTTCAGTTAAATCTATGCTCGTTGAGTCAGCTGATCTCTACGACTCATATGTTTTTGGATAGCCCCATATTTTGTCCCCTGTCGTGCTAAGGGCATTTTTCCTGCTGTTGACAGGTGGGTTTTTTTAATGAGTGTGTTTTGACACTTATTAACTTTTCATCTTGGTGATTGTCTGTAAAATCAAATATCACAGCATGGACTTTATATTTTACCATTACTAGATCTCTTTACTTCCATTTCTTAAGAAGTTCTGATACTACTTAAATCATTCAAAACCCATTAGAATTTTTTTGGCAATTCAGAAATTTTTCAATTCCTAAGCAACAAGTGTTCTCCTTCTAAAGATTTTCATCACTGTTCAAATCACTTCTAACAGTTCTTTCACAATGATGTTCTAGCTCCCCTTTATATTTTCTTTTGTATATTTTGGTTCTTTTTTTTCTCATTTTTTTCATTACTAACTAAACTTATAATAAATTCCTTGACTATAGTCAAATCATCATTTTTGCTTTTAATTAATTTATTGTCAGGTCAGACAGGCATTGTTTTCTGCACTGTCACAAGAGTTCAATATCCTCTCCTATGTTTATAATACTGTTGCCTCAAATCATGACCTCAGTTTAAATTGTAAAAGACTCTTGATGAAATTTGATATTTCAAACACTGTCCTGTAATTATTTTTAATTTTTTTATGGGCAATTTTTTCTTTAGTTTTGTATGCTAACTTTACTTTTTCCATTTTTTGTATCAACATCATCACTGCTACCTGAAATTGCTGGACATAATCCCACTTTTCTCAGATGCTCTGATTCCTCTGACAGTCAGTGCCAACTGTGGCAAGTCTTTCTTTTTTACTGAGTACTGTCCTTAATCCACTCATCCAAGATGCAAAAAATTATCCATTATTTTTTGCAGATCTTGAGCACTGCAAGAATCAATGCATATATGATCAGTCTGGTTAACAGCAAGGGAAGTACAAAGCAATATTCTGAGAATATTGCTATGTGGAAGAATGGTGATATAGCACAGTAACATTCAGCTATTCATTGTGTTATGAATATACAATCCTTTTTTGTTCAATAGTGCAGTCTCCAAGGGTATCTGCAATCATGATGGAGAAACTGCTTAAAGCATCTGAATTTTATATCTATAAATGTCATGCATAAAAGAAGGTTCATCAACTCACCCTTTATGATTCTTTCAGATGCAAAGTTTAAACAGCAGTTCTCTGCTTTGTTTATGAAACAGTAAATGTACACTCCCTATGACACACTAAAATGAGACAGGGTTGTACCTCTGAGTCACTGAATTTCACAGCACATTTTATTTCCATGTGTGGGTTTGTGATAGAACAGACTAAGAAAAACCCCAAACATTTGGAACTCCTAATCAAAATAAAATAGCCCTTCATTTAAACTCTGGCCTGTAATGTTTTCATCTTCTACAAAGCAGGTGACACTCTACTTCTAGTATTAAATACATAATTTCCAACAAAAGTTGCACAAAAATCAATCAGAACTACTGATTCATCCACCAATCTACCATTTGATTCTCCTGAACACCTCTTCTGTTTACAAATTTATATAATGAAATGATCCAAAGAGGCCTAAACCTACTTGTAAAAAAGCTTAAGGCTGTGATCTTGCTTTTGTTACCTTTGTTTTCCACTCCCATTTTGCCACCCTATCCCAGAATTTTGAACTTCACCATCTCCTAAAGAATTTTGAACTTCATCATCTCCAGCCAAGGCTGACCCAACCTTCTGATTTCCCACCAGAACTGCCTTTTTCTTTAGTATCAAGTTCAGAAGAGTGTCTTTTACCATCTGATCCTAAATAATCTCTGCCAGATGTTGTCATTGGTGTACCCACTGCAAGACTGCTCATTTTGGTCTGCCCACCAATCCTGAACTCTGAAATGGCACATCATCTAATCCAAGGTAGAGCTCCATGAATTCCTGCTGCTTTTTTCCAAAAGGGTGACTGACTCACCCATTCTCACCTCTTCATCATGCTCTTTCTGAAAATCTCATATCCACTCAGGGTAGCATTCCAGTTGTGTGACCTATCCCACCACATCTCTTTCACCTCAAAGCAAGTATAACATGCAGATCTCAAATTTCTCTCATTTGTCCCCCATGCTGCATACTTTACTGTGTGGTACTTCAGAGACAAAGTCAATTGTGTGCCCATCTCCAACAGATTTCAACTCCTCCTCCAGACCAAAGACTTCTTAGAAAAACTACTGCAGTGCTACCTGAATTGAAATTATTTTGTAGATGTAACAATAACATCGGTGACAGAGAAGTGCCCGCAGGAAATCATATTCAACCTTTTGAAGCAAGCCATTTATACCTAAACACTATTGTAAACAAGTTTGTTGTTGTTTTTAACTCGGTTTGGTTTTGGTTTTTTGGGTTTTTTTCCTAGAATAGGGCAGGATATCATGCCTGTGGATACAAGAATGACCATTTGTGAGAAGGCTGACCATATGGGCAGAAGTGCTTATATTCAGCACTGTGTGAAAAAAAAGACTCTTTTTACCTCTTAACCCTTCATAGGAAAAAGGAAGTAGGTTAATCAGAGGAATGATTAGATTCATGTTCTCAGAGGAAAGAGATCAATTTTAGCAAAAGTGATGGCAAAGAGGAAATATTTTTTTCATAAAGTTCTGAAACGTGTTTTAACCTCCATAACTTTTCAGTGTGCAAGAATTTACCCAGTACAGTTGGAAATTTCTCAATATCTGACTTACTGAAGGAAAAAAAGGGAAACAATTTAAAAAATATATGAAAGACAACTGAGATGTGAAATTCTAAAAATCCAAATAAGCTTTACTTCCTCCATGTTTTTATTCAAGACTTTATATTTATGTATGTTTTGATGAGACTAGTTTCGGTCAGTCATTTGCTCAGAACATTTCTTCTTTTCTGACTTAATTTCATCTCCTTTTTTTTCCTTTACATTGCTACTCTTCTTTGCACTGAATTTCCACATCAAAGGTCTAAAGTACTTGCATTTATAGAATTATTTATTCATTATTAGAAATAATTATTTTGAGGAAATTTTTTTTATGTTTCCTATCACTTATTATGGTTTTTTCTTGTCTTCATATTCCAATAATTTATATATCATTTGCAACTGTCTGTCAAAAAATTTTGGTTTTTTGTTGGTTAAAATTATGCAGATTTAAACCAAAAGTTTAATATGCATCAACAAGAGAAATAACAGACATTTTAGGGTTTTTTCCTATCCAAACATAATTGAAATGCCTTACTGCTATGCTGAAGAAATTCACTATAAAGTACCACAGTTAAATCTTGTTTATTTGGCAAAACATCCCACATCTGAGACCTTCTCCTAAAATCCATATATTTTGAATGTGACAAAAAAGTTTTGACAAATTACTCTACCATTTATTCTATGACATATCCGCCACCTTCTAGACCTTGTTTCGTCTCTTTGTAGAGTTTCTATGTTCTCTGGCATGCCTAGCATAAATTTCTAGTCATTAGGGGCAAAAGCTGATTATTTATGCTTACCTTCAAAGTATCCTATCAACCTGAATACTGAGAAAGGATATAATTTGGAAACTTTATTTAGACTAAAAAAGTTTTACTCTGTACATTTATTTAGAGCTGACAGAGTTGTTGAAGTGTACAGTTCAATACAACCAATTTTGGGGAGAAAGAAAATGCAAAATAAAACTTTAATTTCTCAAAGTGGGACATATTTTGTATAGATATATTTCTATGTACTCTTATCCAGATTTAAAACCCCAACATATTTAGTATGTAAAGCTATGGATTTAAGATTCTTCCTTCTCCTTCAGAAAATCAGCAAGCTGAGTACTAGAAATACTCTTCCTTTCTTTCCACAAACGTGTGAAGGCTTATGGCTCATCATTATTGCCAGTATGATAATGCTGTAAAAACAACATTGCATTCAATAACAAACCACACTTCACCTCTCAAATATCCACATATTCCTATCAACACATACATCCTTATACAGCTACAACAAGCTTATGAATCTTCCAAATTAACATTCCAGACATTGACTATTCAATTACAGCCATAATCAAAAATATATTTTTTACTTCCCTAAAATACAACGCATGAGTTTAGATTAACCATAATTTCTTTATTGCATTACCACTTCAATTCTCAGTATTAATTCTGCCAGAATGTTATCTTAAAGAAACACTACAGAGAAAGGAAATAGCAGGCTCTTCATGATTTCAAATCTGAACTTTTGTGCATTGAACAGCTATCTAATTAATCTTGACTGGGGCAACACGCTGCTAATGACAACTTTATTTACATTTCCTTGAATTTAGAAAGTTTCTGATTTAAATAAAGGCAATTTGGCTGATGCTGTAAAATGTAATTCTGTTCATCATTTACTGTTTACAGTACTGTTCTGTGGGTTATTTCTGTTCACAGAAGCACAACTTATGAATGTATATTAAGCTTCAGTTTCTTCATTAGCTTCTCATTACTTTTTGCTCCCAGTTCCCAACTTTGTTATTCCATATGTCAATGTTACAATGTAGTATTTGCCCTCAATTTTTCTAACAGCATGCTTCCAATAATGAAGGTGGAATTTACCTAAATATTCAAGAAATTCTATTTTAGCTGTGGAACTCTGCTGAGATTATTGCTCTGGTAATAATTCTAGTATTGTCTCTGGTGATATTATCAATGATTGAGTTATAGGTGCCCTACTAGCATCAGTTTTGTTTTCTCTAGACAACTAGTAACAATCTAGTAGATTGCAATATTTCCCAGATTTTGCCATTACTTTTTAATAAATGATTCTAAGGTGGCTTTAAAAAACTCAGGCTACTAGAATAGGTGCATTTTCTTTCTTCAGCTGCAGAAGCAGTATTAGATATCAGTTTGAATTCTATCCTTAGTACAATGATGAATTTACTCTTTTGGGAAATCGTGTTGGATATTTTCATCAAAATTAGAGAATAGTTAGAATTACAGAACACATTTTTCTAACTTGGCAGAAAACAAATGGCCTCCAGATAATTTTCATTAATGAAAAGTCCTTATTTTCCTTGATTCTTTACTTCTCTTGCAGGCAATACCACTGAAAAATTTGAAAAATCTTGTATAAAAGAATGAAGTATGGATTTGCTTTACTATTTTCACTTCAGAGATCAGATTTTATGAAATTCCTTCTCCTCCCCAAAAAGGAAGAAGGGGGATGGAAAAATGTGCAGTCAAAACACATGTAAACAAATGTTTTCAAAGTCTATGGTATTTACAATAAACTGAATAACAAAAGATGACTGGCTGGAAGTAATGTCATCTCGTTTTATCCCTTCTTTGTTTCTGTCCTTATAGATTTTGGCAGCTTGTATTATTAAGAATGCATTTTCTCTTAATTTAATTGAAGTAATTTAAATATAATATATACACACAATCCCTCCTCCCAAAATGCATAATCAGGATAATGCTAGCATTGTAATCCAGAATAATTAAAGATCAAGTTGGCTTGGCAATAGTTCAAACATATCAACTCAGTGAGAGAGAAAATCAGATTCCATGAGGCTGGCCAGGGTGAGATAAGGTCCTTAGTGCTGAGCTTGGTGCAAAAACCCCACAAACAAATAAGAAAAACTTATCAGGGATAAATACATAACCCCCCAAAAATTATGTGACCACAAATGAAAAAAATGCCAGTCCCTAGAGATTCTGGTAATTATTAAAAGATAATAAATAAAATTACTGTAATAGGATTAAAAATCTGATAAAACTTTACCATTTGTTCTTTTTAGAGATTTCCCATTGATTTATTGAATACCCTTGCCACCCAAAAAGTATTTAGCACATAGAAGTTTTAGCTTTCTCACTGCACTCAAGAAAAAAAAAATAGCATAGACTATAGTCTGGCAGTTTCCATGGAATATATTTGCTATCACATACATAAAGAATATTTATTTATTTAATTTCTTTCTTACCTGCTATGCAAATAGAAAAATTTCTATTCAGCAAGACCCTGAAAGACACATTTAATCTGAATACTTGAAAAAATGTTGTTAGATGAATCCAGGATGATGTTTTTTGGCTCTGATGTTTTATCACGTGATAATGAAATTGCTTTATGTTTAGCAGTGGTAGAATGTATCCTAAGAGACATTGCAAATAGCATTTTTTGACCCTACAATATTCAAAGAAAGGAAATTATATTCTCCTTTATATTGATCTGCTTTTTTCAGAGAAAATTAAAATCCATGCATTGGGGAAATAAAAGACAAAAATAGGTTCATTGTTTTGCTTTTTTTAAGAAGGGAAAGCATTATTATATCTTTGTCTGTTTGTACTTAACACATTTATTTTTCTTCTAGAAGCTTTAAATCATTGTCTGAAGTACTTAATATTCCACTACACTTCAGATTACTATATACATTTTCTTCTTTTTGAAAATCAGAATGGTTTAGGTTGGGAGGACTTGTGAAGATCCCCTATTCTCAACTTTCCTGACAGAAGCAGGGACACCTTCCACTAGGCCGGGTTGCTCAGAGCTCCATTCAGCCCGGTCTTAAACATTTACAGCAATAGGGCAACCGCAGCTTCTCTGGGCAACGTTTTTCTGTGCCTCACCACCTTCACATAATTAATTTATTCTTAATATCCAATCTAAACCCTCTTTCAGTCTGAAGCCATTTCCCCTTGTCCTATAACTGCATGCCCTTCCTGTATGTCCCTTTTTGGTACTGGAAGTCTGCAATAAGGTCCCCAAATGCACAGAATGAATTATCAAGAAAGCTCCAACATTCTGACACCACCTTTTGGTATCTTCTGCAGCTTATGGTGCATTGGCATGTTACTGGAATCCCAAAGAAAAGACTTAACACTTTTCTGTGTCTAGGCCTATCAGATAATAGGTTGCATAATATGGAACAACCTGGATCCTGATCAAATTGTCTGTCCTCCAATGCATTATCTTTTTTTTTCTCTAAAAGGGTATACAGCTTAGGACATGCAAAGCAGACACCCAAGGGGCCATCCTTTCAGCTCTCCTAACAGGAAAAATATAGCATTGCTAGTTTTTGATTGGAAAATGAATAAGATGTTATGTGCAACAATATAATTCCTACAGATTATTCCTGGCTAATTCTCCCTGAAATACTATAGTTATATTTCTGCTATGAGAGACATTTGTGAAAAAGGGTGGTGAAAAAGAGAGCAGTTAACTTTTAACATGTGAAGCTTATGTGCAACAGGGAAATCCTCAAATGACCTGTAAAACCATCACCATTGAACTACCTAATCCTCTTTTAAGAGTCAAGGACTTGACTGATAAACTGCAAGAAATTTAACAAATTATACCTGTCTTCTAAAACAACTAGTGCTTTTTAAAAATATGAGTAAGGTTAGGTCTCACCTGATAGTCTTGTCTGCCTGGTTTTACTTCTTCAGTTGAGATTCTTGGAAACTGAAAAATCATCTCTAGAGGTAAAAATGGCATAATCTACACAAAGGAACCTTCTTCCTGATTACACCAGTTAATGAATGCCTTGTATTCTGCAGCCTGTTTATATCTTTACAGTAATTATTTAACTTTTCTGCCCTATCTATGGTTGGTTTACTGCTATACTAGAACCCTACCCCTTTACCCTTTCAGTGTAAACTGAACTACACATGCAATATTTGAATATGGTATTTTGCCTATTTCCCTTCTGTATTTTTGTTTATAATGAGTTACTACAAGCACAACTACCACATTCCATGTTGCTTAAAGGTAAAGAAGTAGTCTTATATTACAGTTTATAAAGAGGAAAACATTCTTGTTTTCTGTTCAATTTTATTTTTGAGAGGGACAGATTTTTGGAAGACAATTGATATAATGTTTCTGGCTCCAAATATTTGCTGAAATTTGAATATTTTGTTTCAATCTAATCTCACTATAAATTAATTTCCCTCTTTCGCACAACTAGTTATCCTAGGAGACCTGTCCTCAGCAGTTGAGGCTGGTCACACCCTTATGGAGATGTGATGTGAGGTTTGAGACACCTTGTCCATTAGCACCTTGCAGAAGTGCATTTAGTATAACCATAGGGGGAAGAGAAATGACAAATTTTGAGATCTTGTTTGTTCCTACTCTTAAAAGCATTTCCAAAGGGAATGTAAAAGTCAGTGCATATGGCACAAATGTAATTCTAGACAGAGATTGCATATGAATTACAGCTCAGACACCACATCACCATCTGTCCAAAAAGTCTTTTCTGATCTCCTTGCTCGAAATGCAAGAGAATGAGAGAAAGCATGTGACACTATGAGAGAACCAGAGCAAAACAACTGGGTCTCCATTGTAGTAAAAAATGAAGTCAAAAAAGGTGCTTGATAAGCCCTCTAATCTAATGCTATTACTCCTTGATGGTCTATCACTTAGTCATTGACTGAATTTCTTAACACTCTATAATGACTACTAAAGCTTTTTTAATGGTGAGAAATTTTGGCTCAGCCTGAAGCTTTGTATTAGAACATCTTATTCCACAAAAAATGACAATGCAGCCAATGAGCTGCTGATGCATTAAGGCATCACTATTTATAAAAAAGCCAATTGCAATTTCTTGAACTAAGCAGTGCTTTGATAAACATTATTTCAGTCTAGTAGCGAACTAATTGGTACTTGAATATACTTTGTATAAAATATTGTTCAAATTATTCGGAAATTTAGCAATATAACTAGAAGAAAAAATATCTGGGTCCTATTTCTTCCTTAAATAGACTGTTTCTATGCTTGTATTAGTATTTGCTTGGCCTAAACCTGTATATGTATTTAGAGTAAAAATACCATTTTTATTGGCACATTTTGGTTGACAACAAATATGGACAAGAGTTTAAGTAGCTTTTAAACTATTTTCTTAGCAAATTATGAGAAACGTCTTTTGCATTTCCAAACTGAAATTTCAAGTAGAAAATAAATTCATATACCTTCATATTTCTTATAATTTTTAATCGGTTTGCCAATGCAGTGAAACTCCAAATCTACTACATCATAGCAAGACCACTACAAAACAAATAAAACTGCAATTATAAATTATATGTAGCAAGTGCAGCTGCATTACATTTAATGGAATGAGGAACAGAAGTAGATGGAAAAACAAAATAAATGGTCACTTAACCTGAAATTTACAGTTCAGTATCAATCCTCTATATAAACATCCCTTTCAAATGAAATTGCCCATTCAGGAAGCAAGGGAGGATACTTGGTCTTTTTTGTGTGTTTACATTCAAGAGCTTAAAGGATCAGCTATTTATTGGGAAAAGATCGCCTTAAGACCTTAAATTGGGAGTAGGAACATAGTGAATAAGGGAAAAAAATTAAATCTAAATATTAAAAAACACCAGAAAAGTGTGTGGATGTAACAGTTATAGACAGCCATTTCACCATATGTGAGGTTTTGTATTGACTGGGCTTCTGAACCTTATGCTAGCCAAGGAAAGTTAAAAACACCCTTACAGAGAAAACCATCTTCTTACTTAAAAATCAAATACTTGGAGACTACCCTGCCTTCCCTACAAACCTTCTGGGGTTGATACTATTCTGAATTCAGAAGTATTAAAGGATTTGGAAAAAGCTGATAAGTTTCTGTTGCTATAAAGAACTCATTAAACTCTGAGGATTTGTGGCCTGACTTGACAGTGCAAGGAGCAGAGCTAGAGCTGTAGGACAGTAGATGGGCTGGTTCAGTGCTTGTTAGTGAAGCAATGCCCTAAAAAAAAGGCACTGGAAAATGTGACTGAATATTGCATCTCCTTGAAAATATCACTGAAAGAAGATATACATGCTGGAAAGACAAAAAGTTCAAATGCTGCAAAATATGAAGAAAGTTTCAATTCTAAATATCCATATTTGTTTTAATTGTAAAGTTATCAGCTAGTGGCACACATACCTATTTTCAGAAGTATTACTGAAGGATGCACAGTAAGTCTTGACATACTCTGAGAAGGTTCTATATCTAGGAGAAAGACAGTGTGTTTTATTGTAAATTAATCCAGGAGCAAGGTAAAATTGTCTCTCTTCTGCCAGTGAGCAAGTGTGTGAGTATGGACTCAGTGCATTCATCCCTACATTATATGCATTCCACTCTTTCTTACTGCCTTAAGAACAAAGAATGGCAAATGTCATTATAAGTCTTGGAAAATTTTTTATTCATAGTGTGCTTTATAATAGGAGGTGAAATTCAGTAATTTTGATACAAGATGAAATGGATCCAGAAAAAGTTGCACTTAACAGTAAAAAATTCTGATTTCAATTCAAATGTGTTACCCACCAAGTATGCAATATATCTGAACACTGGATAGCACACAGGATTTTTATTCTTGATGAGAGTTCTGCAGGGAAATGAATATAATAAATAACAGAAAACCAAAACATATAAATTAAACAGTTAAAAACTCAAACTGGCAGCAGCTTCTCGCCATATGTTGTGCTCAAAACTTGATGGTTAAACATGCAAAGACATCAGGGCATTGCCTGAAAATAAGAACCTGGGCCTCGGTTAGTTGACCAACTGTGTTGCCAGCACATATAAATGATTTACGCTGCTGGAAATGCAGAGGGCTCTGCAGAGCAACAGCATGTGACATTCTATTACAAAGCTAATGTTGAATTAGCTGCCTGGAACTTGACTGATGAGTGAAATATGCCTATACATTTAGCATTAATCCAATATAAAAATCCTGCAGAAGTTTAGTCAAGAAGGTGGTATTACAAAACCATTTTGCTATATAACCAATTGAGGCCATGGAAGGTAATGTTAATGTCAAGCATTTTTACAACACTTGATAACCATTAAACTAGTCTTGACTTTACATAGCATACATACACCAGAAATGCATTTTAAAAATAATTTTAAATTTTTATTTCATTTAAGTCTTCTGTGAGGAATCAATGGATTACAGATGTGATAAAAAACTGTAGAATTAATTTTTCAGTATTCTAAAATAAAATTTGTTTTTCTAAATTGCAAAATATATCTTAAAATACAGAATCTCAAATCTTGTTATTACTTGCCTTTAGTTACTTCTTAACTTCTCCTACTTGGTGTTTATCTTTTTTCTGGGGGGGGAAGGAGATTGTTCCCCACCAAGTAGGTCACATTGAGCATTCCCTTAGTTGCAAAGATATACCTACCCATACATATATTTTTCAGTCCCAAGAGATATGCAATTAACCTGTCCTACAAGACTTGTACATTGAACTCAATTAAAAAGTCAGTTAGGGATACTTTAAATTTTAAACTTCATACATAGCTATATATCTTCACTGAACTTAAAAAATCCAAAGCAAACAAGCTCCAAAAAAACAAACGTCAAAACAAACCACCAGAAAGATCAAAATTAAAAAATACTCTCAAGAATTTTACTAATTTTTTTTGCAGAGACAGCTAATTTAAATTGTTTAATTAAATTAGAATAGATTTACAGCATTACCTTATCTGAAATATTTGGCGTTCAGCCGCAACTAAAATGTGACACTCTTGGAAAAATTCCATAGGATATCAAATCTTAAAATATATCTCTACACTTTGAAAGGATTTCAAATCCTTAGGTATGATCCTGGCTGGAGGATTAAAATTTAATCAGGATGATGGCTGTCATGAGACACACTGTGTACCTGGTTCAGAGCCACAGAAAAAACCTTGCATTGCAGAATCAGACCTTGCTCCTCATGTTGGACTGCAGCTCCAGTTACTGCAAAACTGGGGGAAAAAAAGTGAATTACAGAATAAATAAATCAACAGAAATTCAGCCCATATGAAATGCTTAATTGGGAACACCTGGCATTTTTATCATCCTTTCCATCCTGCTGCCAGTTATTTATGAAATATAATGATGAATTATTATTATTCTCACAATATTTTCATACATGAATCTGTTGTGAGCTGTCTTCTAAAATAAGCACACTTCCCACAAAAGTTATATATCTTTTTTTTTAATTGCATCAATAATAGTGATGTCAAAGATGTCTCATAGGAAAATAAATACCAAAGTTAAAACTGAATTGTCAATTTATGACATAGTAATATTTTCTCCATAATTTAGGAAAAATAATTGCAATTAAATTAGTTAATTCTCTTATCCAACATCACTTACTCAACATTTTGATCAGAACACTAGAAAACTACCAAAGGAAGGAAGAAAAGAAGTAAATAGTTGCGTACATTCTCAGAGCTTTTGAAGTGACCATCAGGGAACTTAAATCTTGAGATATTAAGAGCAGTTAGATAGATATTAGCAGAGATAGATAGCAGTTAGATAGCAGTTAGCAGAGATATTAAGAGCATAGATGAATCCTAGGGATTTTTTTTTTTCCTATGGAAGTGAAGCATTTGCTATTTAAGAACAAAAGTACTATTCTGTCAAATTTTGGCAGAAAATGATCTTCCTGCCTGGAAGGTGGGCAAAGGAAATGTCAGAAGTGGTATCATCCCTACAAACAATTTGGTCTCCCATCCCAACTGCATGTTTCAAAGGCTGAGAGGATCATCTTTGTGCAGGTATGCCCATATCTGAGAGGTGCCAGGAACAAAGTCTCAAGGAAAGGGCTGAACTTAAGGAAGACAGACAGCCTGAGAGTTGATGAATCAGTGGGAAAACAAAGAAAATGGAAAGCAAAACTTCATAGCTCTGCTCTCCACAGCAGAACTAAATGAACACGTAACCTTGTGGCCCAGTAACTCTGCTGTTACTTGCAACAGACAATGTTTTATGAGATATTTCCAGTGACATCTGGGCTGGGCTGGGTCTGCCAGAAGGGTTCCTATAGCCCATAACTTGTCTAATACTGAGTTATCCTATATTTATCTGAGTAAATAAAGGCAGTGCACCCTTTGCTTTGGCACTTCAAAATTATATTTTTCAAAAGCAGATGTAAACCCCACAGCCGTACCCCACCACTAAAATATTAATATCTCATATTTTGTGTGCCTTTCCTCTCACTCCTGCCCTCTCTTCCAGAAGGCATGCCCTTGCTTTGCTGGAGGCACAATCTTGTCAAGACACTAGAAGGCACCGAACCAAGAACTGCATAAATTCTTCAAGCATCTTCAGCAGCACATCTCCTTGGGCCTCTTGTGCAAAGGAAAGAATATTTTGGTTTTGTCCACAAAAAAGTAGAATAATCTACATATGAATTCTGACTGCTTTTTGGTATACATGTTGAAATAAAATATGATAAATAGTATTTACATTAAAGTCAACACATTCAATGATCATATAAATAAATTAAGAATATTCTCAGCATCAAGTGATGTAAGCTAGAAAAGCCAAGATCAATTGTTAGTGGCTTAGTAGTTAAATGTCTTTCTCAATATCATCGTAACCAGTGCCAAACTTGAAGCAATAATCTTCTGGATCACTGAGACCATGACTTTTCTCAATTACCTCTATCTATATTGGGAAGAATTCTGATGCAGTTTTCTTAATGACTTCCCATTTCCACTGTATTATTGAAGAAATCAAGAGTTCTGAGCACAGATTTATTGAGATCTAAAGCACTGCAATTCTTGATCAAAGGTAATTGCATTCCTTTTCCTTTTTCTTTCCTTTATTATTTTCAAACTCATTTGACAACAGAAAATATTAGGTTGCTATGCAACCTTAAAAACCTGCTTTATACACAATAATGAAATGAACTCTGTAATGGAAATGATGAAAAAATCCATTCTCAGTCATCACTGTCACTATTTGAATTAATTAGTACCAATACCACAATTTTGGTCTAATTTACCTTATGGCATTGTAAGTCCTAGGAAAATTTATCTTCTGATGAACTTCTTACATATAAGTCACTTAGAAGTAATTTTGTATTTATTATAATCAGCAATTAAATCAGATGCAATAGGCAACAAGCAGAAGTTTCTATTGTACTCTGTGCGTTGCTTTCGTTTGTTTTTTCCTAATGTGGTCCGCATCTATTCAGAACCTTTTTATTGATTCTTACATCATTATTCTGAGTTCATAAACAGCAGTTGATCTAGCATAATGATTGTGTCAGAATATCTTATTGCAGCTACAATGAAGTATTAATTCATATGACATTATTTTCCCCTGGTTTCCAATAAAATTTTTAATTTAATTTATTTTTAATTTATGTCTAGTACAGGTGAGTATAGTAGAGAAATAATTAGCAGTGTTCTATGTTGGATTGTTCACTTAAGACAAAAATAATTTTATGAGCTGAAACATCTATCACTTTTTGGTGCAAACACTCGCTAAAATATTTCAGCTACTTCAGCTGTGGATAGTTCAGCTGTAGGTATAAAAGTGGATATTTCTTGCTCTGCCTCTGGGCTCTGTGAAACCTTTTCTTCCAGACCATACTTCAGTTCACATCTCTTTCCATGCAAATATGGAAATTTCTATTTGTTAGTGTGAGTGTGATCTCCCTTTATTATTTTCATAGAATGCATTTTTTGCTCAGAATTTTCTGAAGTTTAGAATTTCTGGTTTTGTCTAAGAACAGGTATTCTGTGGAAAAAAAAATTCTGCAACTACCTAAATTGCTTTGTTATTGCTATGGATCCTCTTATTCCCATTTTCATACTTACCAACAATTACATCTATTCTAACTAATGAACGCCGCCTTTATGTGAGATGCTCTAGGAAAAAAAAAGAAGTTCTGAGAATTTCTATTTACTTTGCGGTACCCTGGTCACAAGATATTTTTGCTTTCCTTTGAGAAAACTTAGCAAACTAAGCTTTTTTATACTTATTCATGTTTCTATTCATTTTTCTGATATTCCTATAACATTTCTGTAAATATTGATGTTTATTCATTGAACTAAATCATTACAGTGCCCTAGTTACAGCCTCTAACTTTTTTGCTAATCATAATAAGAGAACTATAATTTTCCTATTTTTGGGGTTTTTTTGGTAAATATTGGTAAATATTTTTGGTAAATATGTTAAATAGACTTTTTAGGTTCACAGGCGAAAAGATCTATTTATAGAATGCTGCACAATGAAATTGCATAAATTAAAAATTATTTCTATAATGTCTTAAGATATTTTGGAAATGTAGAAATCCTATAGACATGTGAAGAAGATGGATTAATGCAAAAAAAACCCCAAAAACAAATGGAAGCCAGAGATGGTTGAATCTTCCAAGATTTTAATCAACTAATGTTGAAATATTTGGTATAATTTTGCAGAACAAGTGAAAAGAAGCTATTCCAAAACAGAGACTGCTCAGCCAAGGTAATTATTAATTAAAATTATCCATTGAAAATGGAAAGTTTTTTTATATTTTTGTAATACAAAAATTTCTTTAAAATACAGAATTATAGCGGAGACTTAGTTGGGTCCCAATGTCTCTCAGTCCAAAATATCTTTTATAAAATATTGATTCATTCATAATTTAATGTTGTCCTTAGAAAAATTGCTTTTTTATTTGGTGCTCATCAGAAAAGGACTGAATAAAGATAATGATGGTGATAATGATAATAATAAGCTGATCCTTACAATCTGTGTAGAAGAAAAAAAAATCTAAATTATACAAATTATAACCATAAAATGAGAAATATTTATTCACTTGTGGTTTACGATATTATCAATGCAAAGTTTGATATTTAGGTTGTGCTATTCATGTATGTTTTCTAATTCAACACTGTATTTCCTTGAATTTTCGTCTTTGAAATTCAGGTACACTTGCATGGGGGGATTTTTTTGTGACAAAGCACTTTGAGGGAGAGATCTGTGATCTCTTCTGCCTCATCAAACCTGCCCTTCTTCTTGTATGTTTTGAGTTTTGCCTGGAGCACACAGTTCATCTTCCACAGTAGCACGAAAGGGTTTTTATATTTGATTCTGTCATCACCCACTCAACTTCACAGACAAATAAGCTGGTTATATTTTTTGTCTTTTAGCAGCAGAAAGTACTCTCTAGGTTTCTCTGGACACTTTGCATTCTCTCTACAGAATTCATCTTGCCTTCTTAATTTCTTTTATTCCTATTAATTAGATGCCCAGTAATATGCAAATTCCTGCAATTTCAGCATTATGCCACCTTCACACTTTTACTCCCACATTTATTTTCTTTATTAAAACCACAAGTAAACAAGCAAACAAAAACTATCAATCTATGTTGCAAGCAAATAGAAATAAGATTTTCTCCTGCAGTCACAAAACCTTCTATGCTATTGGTGATGTTATATACATATATACCTACAGTATTAGTTTCAGAGTCTATTAAAAACTTGTTCTGTATATCAGGGGTAGAGCTGGGTTGTCATTTCCTACTTCTTATATATCCATATTTTTCTATTTCTACCCCAAGATGGAAAGGAAAGAAAATATCATTTTTCTAATTGATCCTAAACATGGCAGTGTGCTCTTCTTCACAATTTGCATAAAAAGCTCTTAAAAGAATTCAGCTGTTTTCAATGATATTCCGAATTGGTTCACCAAATTTACAGCATGAAAAATAGGGAACATGAAGACCCAGTACAGAATTAAATAATCATGACTTCATTAATAATTATTAAAAAATATTAAAATAAAATAAAATAAAATAAAATAAAATAAAATAAAATAAAATAAAATAAAATAAAATAAAATAAAATAAAATAAAATAAAATAAAATAAAATGTGGCAGTACCAGTGGTCGGTTTCCCTGGGTCTGGATTGAAGGCACTTGAGACAGTAGTTCATGTTTGAACTCAAGTGTTTATTATTTCTTAACAGCAAAACAGTCTCACTACTGTGAGTTTGGCAGCATTTCATTAGAAGGCACAAAATGGCTAACAATCTCTTGTTACAAGGTCTTTTAAGACTAACCTATCCAATTAAGAACTGACACCTAAGATTATTTCCCCTTTTAACCCAATAACTGCTCCCACAGAGCCTGCAATGTGGACTTCTCTGCCCAATTACAAAATGCCACCCAAACCCACGAAGAAGAAGGAAGAAGAAGCAGGAAGAAGAAACCCAGGACAACACCCTGTGCCCTCCATCTTGCTTCCATCCACAACATACTAAAAATCCCAAAACCTAAATTTCTCACCAAGTGACACACCTACACCACTCTGTATAATCTGTTTCACTTTTGTGAATTCTGAATTCTAGTCTATCTTGAAGTCTAGGAAACTTTCTCCATGAATGAGGGTCAAAGTCAGGGCTTCCCTGGGGGTCAGGGCACTTCAGAGCAGACAAAGAAATATTCCCTGTGCCCTGGGTTTCCACAAACAAAACAAAATAAAATAAAATAAAATAAAATAAAATAAAATAAAATAAAATAAAATAAAATAAAATAAAATAAAATAAAATAAAATAAAATAAAATAAAATAAAATAAAATAAAATAAACAGAATAAAATAACTGCACAAGTCCCTGCTAAAAGCTTGCGGTGGTTTAACTTCAGTAAGTAACTAAACTCCATGTCAGTGTTCATTCTTACTGACCCCTTCAGTAAGATGGGGGAGAGAATCAGAAGAGTGGGCAACTTAATGGGTTGAGGTAAAGACAGTATAATAGGGAAAGTAAAAGCCATGCACAAGTAAAGTGAAACAAGGAATCCATTCATCAATTGCCATGGCCAGGCAGGTGTTGTGCCGTTCCTGGGAGAGCAGGGCTCCATCACACAAAATGGTGATTTGGGAAGGCAAACATCATCACTCCAAATTTCCTTCCTTCCTCTTTTTCCCCCTACCTTTGTATGCTGTACTCCTGTGGTCTGGAATATGCCTTTGCTCAGCTGGGGTCAGCTGTCCTGGCTGTCCCAGCTCCTCTGCACCCCCACCCCCCTGGCTGATGGGGTTCTGTGAGGAGCCAAAAGGGCCTGGACACTGTGCAAAAACTGCCCAGCGGGAACTGCAACATCCCTGTTATCAACGCTGTTCTCAGCACAAACACGGAACATGGCCCCATAACAACTGCTGCAAAGGAAATTAACTCCACCAAAACCAGTACAACAAAAATATATTGTTAAATGTAAGCAACCTAGAATCAGAAGATGAGCTGTAAGGCTTCTGCAACCTTTTTTCTAGTGAATTTAGATACAAAGGGGAAAAAGTTAATAAGCAACTTGGGAGCAGATACAGAGTTCATTTTTAATTTTTGAGAAAAAAAAAAAAACAAACCCAAAAATCTGAAGTAAAGTTCTCTCTAGCAAACAACTTTAATTGTTAAATTTTCTGGATATATAACATGGCAACCAACATTTTTTTAATGGAGGTCCTAGCAAAAATACAATATTTTAATAAAAAGGAAAAAAATATGTTTTAGATATCATAAAATGAGTAGATGGTCACCTAAAGAGAAGGACTAACTGATTGACTAACATATATTACTATAAATTAAAAATCTCACATGCAAGTTATATGATGGATTCTGTCATATAGAACATCTGACTTTTATTTTGATTTTACTACTAGATTACTAGGATCTGAAAGGGAGACTTTAGTTTTCTATCTCTACTCAATATCACCACATAACCTTGTACATTTTAACATGGATGTTTTTACTCTCAGTTTTTTCTTTTCAGAGAGTGATCATTTCTACATATTACTGCATGATATGATGAGCTGCTTGTAGTGGTAAACTGTATTATTACTTATATCTCAACGGTTTTTGGAAAAACATGTTATTAGGACCTTAGGAGTCTTTAGGTAATGACAGTCCACTATATTTTTTATTGCTTATTATTTTTAATTATTATTGCTTTTCTTCTTATGTAAATATTTTATCAAATATTTTTTTCTGTGCATAATTCATCCTGTTCAAAAACAATTCCTTTTTAGCAATCTCCTTTTTTATTGTTCAAAATTCATGGAGTAATCATCTAGATAACAGAGAATTCTCCATGGTTGGATGGTTGACTTTTCCAAAATGGTGACAAATACTAATGTGATTTCAAGCAATCGGGAGATATCCCTTTGTGCCAAATTGTTTTATACACAAACAAACTGATTTACTAACCAAACCCCATAATCCTAAAATTCTAAGCATTATTGTGTAGTGTACTGAAAATTATGAGTAATTTTTTTTTCATAAAAATATGTATTTTATTAAAACAGTTGGGTTTTGTTTGTTTTTTTTTTTTAATCTTTCCAGTCCTTACTGGAATAAAGGGAATGACAAATTGAAATGCATACAGTTTATGATGGAAATTATTATCTTTCTTCAGTTTGCTTTTGAGGTATTTATCTCAGCGAGAAGTATCAGTAATTGCTTCATATGAGATATACACAGAGTGAAACTTAATTAGTAATTTAAATTTAAAATTTAAATGTACACCAAATAGGAACATTTTGAATCCCAATTAAAATTAATGGCTACAATTAATTCAGGATTATTAGTCACCATCTTGTTCCCTGTTCCAGCTGCTGACATATTCAGGTAAATGAGACAGGGTTTGGCAAATCTGTGTCACACAAAACACCATCAAGGAATGCTGTCAGCTGTTTGCTTGTCAGAAGGATGTTAAAACCTTTCTATCTGCCTTATAGTTGCCTTTGTGAGCGATCTACCAATCACAAAAGCTGCCAGATCACCAACTGCATGATGTGAAAAAGCTTCCATGAGTCCTGAGATAAGCACAGAGCTGCTCAACTCCCCATGTGTATTAATCTTTCTCATTAACATGTAAGGAAAGAGAAATTCAGATTTTTTTGTAAATATTTGTCAAGAGTATTAATATTTCCTTTCTATATAAGTCACAACCATATTCTTGAGAGTACAGGATCTTACAATAAGCAATTTTGAGGTCATCTTTATTTTCTCCTTATGTCAAGAAGCAATTTGTTCAGAACTTTTGCACATATTTGTTAAGCTATGCATTCTAACCCAAAACTAATTCAAATCCAGACAAATGTGAAATTCTTATTTGTCTGGGGAAACATTTCATTAAATATTCATTAAGTCTCACCCTTACTTTTACATGGGATTATTACACTACATTAATTTTGAAACTCATGAAATCCAAATCACAGACAAAATTTCACCTGAAGTCAATGGGGGAGTCTTACACTGGACCTTTAGTAGTCACTCCTCACACCCAGTGTTCCAGTGAATAAATTACATCTTCTTTCCAAATTGAACAAAAGTCAATGTTTAATTTCTCATATTTGCTTGGTATTAAGATGTCTTTGGATTGTGCTATGCAACATGATAAAACCTTGTAAACATTGCAAAATAAAGCTGTATTTTGTCACCTTGGGCTATTACTTCACACAAGCTAAAATCTAACAAAAACTTTACATGTCAAAAATAGCTCTTTTATTGAGGCCACTTGCACACCCATCTGTCTTTAATTTCCAAAATGATCTAGGTAAATAAATTTTCTCCATGTGAAAAAGACAGAGTGAAATATTAGTTTGGAAAACTTCAGTAAACATCATGTAACAAATACATTTAGGGTGCACAAGGTCAAGTGGTACTAGTTTCTTAAGCATGTGAGTAGAAAATAACACTAAACAATAAATTGGTTTTTGGTGTTTTCAGACAGGCCTGAAACTGCGCTTGGCATTTCTTTTCAATTGGCAACACTACAGACAGCAAAGTCTGCAAAATCTCTGGTATTTAGGATAATTTTATCTGTATTGCCCACAACTGTCAATAGATAAAAAGTATCTTTTTGCACAGGAGATATCTAGGTTCAGACATTTTATTTATTAAATTCAGTTTCCCCTGAAAATCACCACTTTTCTATCTTAATTTCATTCTGTGTCACAACTACAGCTACAAATTACTTCTCTGGGTTTTGGCTGTGCTCTGTAATCAGCACAGTTAAATCATACATCACAAGAAATTGAACCAAGGCAGGCCCTTTTTTAGTCCTGCCATCTATTAAAACTTCTGGTTTCTGTCAAAGGCTCCTTAATGCTTTGTGGGTGTTTGCTGTTAAGTTTATGTTTCTGTTGCTTTACAGACACTCAGACCTGCAAAACACCTGTAAATCCCTTAACAAATGTGCAATCCTGCTCCCACCACTGCTTTCTGCCTGCATGTTTTTGAAAGTTATGGACCCTTTCTAACTTGTAATAAGTCCAGTAGTTGATAAGATAAAAGATGTTATCTTTACTTATCCACTTTAGCTTGCCAAAATTCTGTGTGAGAGAAATGCTTGTTGTAGAGCATGTTTCTGTAATGGATGTGTTTTCTCTGTTCCACAGTCTGAAAAATCAGAAAGCAATTTTACCTATCTTGTAGATTAGCAAGAGAAATTTCCAGGTTTAGTGAGCCACCTCAATGGGGCTCAATATCTCTTCCTTTGGCCTGTAGGTCAGAGTTTTTCCCAAGACATATTTTTTTTCAAGTCTATTACAATGTACTGTGTGAATGAGTACATGTGGTAGCTTCAGTATGGCAATATATGATGCAGAGAATTGTGATTTCTGGCAATTGCTATTTCTTGTTTTACTTTATGTTTGAAATTTTGAGATGCAACCTTGGAAACAGAGAGCTGAAAGGGTAAGAGGAGGCAACCATGTGAAGAACAAATTACAGTGTGATAGGGAGACCTCCCTGATGGACAGCCACAGAAAAAGAAAGAATTTGTGATAATGAACAGTAAGTTTTCAATGTGAGATGATGGAAAAGGAAAGCCAATTCTTTCCAATTTAGGGCTGAATATGCAAAGATTTCTTGAGAGAAAGAAAACAGGCAGCACTTTTCTCTGGGCATTTCTAGTGGACTAATACTTGGAATATGGGATTCAGTTCAAGAAACTATCTTCCAGATAAACTTTTGTAAACTGTGGGGATTTCAGAAACAACCATGACAATTCTAGAAAATTACACATCTCTGGCTTGTCTAATGCCTGGAGTGAAACAAGAAATCAATAAGCATTTGAAGGATGAAAGCCCAAAAGACAAAATTGTTATTTTAAAGAATGCAAGAGAGTGTAACAAGAAATAGTGTCATTATGATGTTGAATAACAATCAAGAGAGTTGAACTGGCTATTTCAAACATATCCCAAGTTCTATTTAAGCAGTAATACAACTTTTCTGAGGGAAATGACAAGAATCGCTTGCTAAATAAAAAAAAAAAAAAAATATTTGAAGCTACTTTTTTTTATACCTTACCTAGTAAAATAAAGAAATACAGCTCCTGGAGATCTGAGCTGACAGATCTGTTTGTGCTTTCTGTTTTATAGAGGAAAACTGTTTTCCTCTGTATTACACCATCTATCCTTGTACTGGAATACATTTTATATTTCAGTATTTGCATGTATTCTAATTTTAAAGTAATTTTAAAAATATTTTAAGTTATATTTCCTTAATACATGTGTTTCCATGACCAAGAAAATGAAATCATTCAGTTCTGAAAATTTAGGGAAAAATCCTATTTCAACACTTTTAGAATAAAATTTGGGATTTGTTTGAAACATTTCACTCTTCAGAAATGGCTTCCCTAGAACTGATTTGCTGATTTCATTTTACATCAGAGATCATGTCTTATTAGTGATTACATCCTCATGAATGCTTGAAAATGCTTGAAAAATTATTGTGTTAACATGTCCTTTGTTAAACAGAGAGATCAACCTCCCTGCAACCCAGAACAGTCACTGTATACGAGTCTGAGTCTGAATACACAAACTTCATTTTACAGTTAGACAATATGAATCACTTTAATAACTGTCTTCCAAGAATGAATGAAAATAAAAGAAACACAGTACTAAAATTTACTAAATTTAATTGTAATTACTTACAACTTAATAATTTTTCTTTCAACTTTATTATTTATATAGTTTTCTATCTTCTATTGTATGAACAGAATAATTGGAAATTTTATGAATTTTTCAATTATTCTGTATTGGTTTAAATTTCTGATACACTAAAATCATTCCAAGATACAGTGCTCAAATGTTGCAAAAAACACCCCAAACTCAATTAAAATATTTGAGCTCATCAAACTACTGAAAAAAAAGTATTTTTTCCTTCTCAGTAATGATTGAGATCAACTTCCCAGTGTTAGTCTTTTCTAGGAGAATTTCACTGTTTGACCAATTCTAGAAACAGCAAAAATATCACCACTGTTTAATTGGTCTGAAGTTCAATGATAAAATATGCAGCAATTGGGTGGGGGTTTGAGTATTAGAAAACCTTTACTGGCACCAGCTGAAGGTTTATTTCAATGGCTTTATCAAAATAAAAGAAAGAAAGTTTCTGTACAAGTATCTGTTCCCACGTAGGAATGTTTTAAAGCATACAGCAGATGACAATAAAGTGAAATCTTTGCCTGGTAAATATCAGAAAAAGAAAACATTATTTCTATAAAAAAAAAAAAGTGGTTTTCCCTTTCATATTGAGTTCTCATTACAACAAGATGAAAGATTTCTTTCTTAAAAAAAACCACAACTCTATTTTGTATAGTTCCAATGCTCATGAAAATACTACTGATGTGATGTGGTATAAATTACATCTCAAAAAGACAACAGCAATATACCCAGAAGCAATAAAAACCAATATGAGCAGTGCAGAATTCTCTAAACTAGTTACTATAAAGTAATTCCAAATTATAAAATTATAAAACTAGTAACTGGGTGCCTGTGCTTATAGATATTGAGATTAAGACAGACTAAAAATCTTCCTATTGAAAAAACAAGATGCTTTTTTTTCCCCAAAATCAGACAAGGCTCAGGTTGCTACTCCTGTAGGGCATTTTACTCTTGCAATCCAGAACACAAATTTCTTAAGAGAAATACCTAGTAAGAAGTTAATCTGTAAATTGTAATAATATTTAAGAGAAGGGCTATTTCTAATTGTGTGTCCAATGTAGAGCAAACTCAAGTGCTACCATGTCTATCTTGACCCAGAATTCATACTGAACTGGGTAAAACCTGCTTTTCTAGGTAAAACACATTTCCCACATTTAATTTCAAGGTTTATTAAGGTAGAGTCCTTTGTGCAAATCAGCAGCTGCACACCCACTTAACAATATAGACATATATTACTGCACAAGCATTATAATTTCTGAAATCATTGTGATAGTAAGCAGAAATGCATAACTTTCCTAAATTTCTTAATAGGCTAATTGGAAACCCTTCACAGAACTATTATAAAATATTTCTAGCCAATGGTTATATTGCTCTGGAAGACTGTAATTATTCAGATGGATCTGGGGAATAGTTCTTAGGCAGGTTGGTTTTAGTTTGTTACCCTGCTCCTGTACTTGATTAATTTGTTCTCCTAAATCCTGTGTTGCTCAAACCATTCATTGTTGAGTGGCAGTGTTGTCTCATGAGCAGCAAATTAACATTGAGAGTGACCACAAAGAGATATGTTTTGTACAACGACTGCAAAAACCTCTTTGCTTGCAACATCACAGAAAGAGAAAATTACCATAACTGGTCAGGTCAGGGAAATGGAAGAGTTTGAAAGAGAAATTCAGAGAGGAAAACCAGAAATAAAAATAGAACTAGCATAATTGTTTGTCATGCCATTATTTTCTTGCAAAACCACGAAATACGTTTGTCATACATAGCACGTGAAATAAAGGTACAAAGACCAACCCAATTTTTCACTTGCTTCTTCTTCTTCTTTCTATCCTTATACAATATTTCAAATAATTTAAGAGTAACTAAGATATGTAAAATTAAAAACTTCTGCTGTTGGATGCAGCTATCTTAATGAACTATGCAAATTTATATGTTGAAGTGTTATGCCTTTGGACTGTAACAAGGACACTCAATACTAAAACCACTAAGATAGTCTGGCAGAATTGTCTTGATTGGTAAATCTGCACTTATTTTAATAAAGAAACACTAAAATTGAGGGAAGCTAAGACAGTATTTATATATTTAATCATATTTGCTAAAAATTACAGGAAACAATTAAAATTATCTAAGGAAGCAATTAGAAAAATGTTATTATTTTGTGATAATTAAGTTTTTTCTAGTTTAAAATAGCATGAGAACTCTTCTTAATTTTGATTGGCTATTATTTGCTTCAAGATTCAGTTGGGACAAGGAGGTTGTGATTTGCCCAATGTTAGTAAGCATAAAACACTGATGTAATTTGATGAATTGTAGTAGAAGAAGAATTTAAGAATGACCAGAAATTACAAATCATATTTCTCTAATTTCCCATTGAAAAATTGTTTTAAGTTTAGAATAGTAGGTGTGATTGGAATCATTCTGCAAATTCACAGTGAAATTACCAGCAACAACACACATGGTGCTCATAGGAATATCTGCCCTCTAAATAATGTTCTTCATTAGCTGAAAGTAGAGTACCATGCATGGGATTTTTTAGTGAGTATACACCTGCAGCTTTGCATATGAAATGACAAAGATTCACTTTGTAGATTACAAAGATTCACTTTATCACTATGTAGATAAAGGCATGCCCTGGACCATCCCTGCTCTTGGAATTTAAACTGGATGATATTCTGGAGAATCATCTGGTAGAATAGGTCAACCAAGTACAAAGGCTGTGTAACAAACTTGGGGGATAAACTGCACAGGTTAGGACCATTCTCCAGAGCCATCTAAATAACAATTTTCTGTAGTAATAAAAAATTATATAATTTCATAATATAATTTTGATAGCGATTATGTGAGGAAGTGCCTCTAAAAGTACCAGGAAAGTTAGAAAAGCAGTGTACTCTCAGAAGCTGCAATCACATGCACCAAAACACAGCTAAAAAATTGTTCATTTTATTGCAAAGGACTGCACTCATGTAACAGATCACTCTCCATTTCCATGCCCTTTCTAAAGGCCTATATTCCTTTGAACTCCACAAAATCTTGCAAAAGGATATTGCAGTAAATAACAGTAATTCAGAGTCAGAGTGATCATTCATGCTGTAAAGTAATTTCGTGTTTTATGTGATCTCAGATAAATAACATCCATGCACATATCTCAACCATCCTCATATCACATCGTAATTTTGCATCAGACTGTCCTTCTTCTAAGCAGCAGTTCTGGAGCTGAATTATTGTTTTTTTCCTTGTGACTACAAAGCATATGATAGCAAATGTTTACAGTAAAAAGTTTTTTTTATTGCTAGATTAATTAACGTTAGCCAGAGTTCAATTTTGTTGTAAGCCACTTGAGTGTCGATTTAAGAATAAAAAGAAATCTTTTGAAAATGTCCAAACAAGAGTAGACAAGAACTGATTCTGATTTTAAATGCTCATTACTATATTTTGTATGGGTAGAAGCAGATATCCTGGAGGGGAAAGCAGCATCACTTGCTTTTTTTAGTAAAAGGAGGTATGCACATTGCTTCTCTCACTCTGGACACACTTTCTGGATTGGTCTGTGTGAAATGCCTATGCAGAAGTTTCCAGCTGAAGGCAAATATTCAGGATGCATTAAGCCCCTCAGTGCTACCAAGTAGGGAAAGGTTTGGAAACAAATTGTCTGGACACTAACTCACTGACAAAATTTCAAGTGCCTACAGGTAGGTATTAGATGCGTAAAGATTTTCATTGTGGTTTTGAGGGCTATGTGTGATATTTAAACCTCAAGAACTTTCTTAATTGTGCATTTTGCAACTAAATATTTAAGAAGCAGTTTTATCTTTTTTCCAACTTTGGTTAAATGACCTATAACAGCCAAAGGGCAGAATTTCCTCCTTACTTCCTCCTTTCCCTTTGTTTTTTCAGAGCAATCAAATTTCATTCCCCTCGACACTCTTTCCTACCACAACTTTCCTACACAGTTTAAAATCGGGTCTGTGTATTACAACTATTGTTATCCTTCCCATTTCCCAAAAATCACCAACTAAAATCTGAAGATAGTTTAGCTTCAGATAAGAAGGACATAAAAAAATAAATCCAAGAAAAGAAAGTGCCTTGCATGGGAAAACCAGCAGGCCCTGCTTCAAGGAGTTATTAAAATGGAGATTCTGTTATTTACTTCTGTCATAATCCCTCATAGCCTCCACAGATATCACGTTTTTGCACTGGGAGGTGAAAGAGCAAGGCAGAAAAAAGGTCTTATCTCTCTGTAGAGTGCTCTTTTATTGAGAGAAAGCTGTTGTCAGTTAAAATAGGCAGAAATACTGCATTTCTTCAGGTGCAAGTCAGAGCTTGGTTTTGGTCCAGTCAATACCTCAGCACTAAATATTTAAATACTCAAATATAATCACAGAATAAAAGAGCAAGCATTCTTCTGTGATGACAAACTCAGGAAATTCTGCACAAATGTATAAAACCATTGACTTAGTTTATCCCGTTTTGGTTTTGGAGAACACACAGGAAGCATTTTTGGACTCCTTAAATACAAAATATAAGGGTACTAATACCAGATAACATTTTTATTAGGGCAGAAATCAGTTATGAATAAATTCCTCTCATGTATAAGGAACTTCAGTGCACCTTTACTGCTGTGATAAATATTAAATTGGAGCCATCAGAACCTGGTATAATTCCCTGAAATTCAGAAAATTAACTGATAATGAAGAGAAAAAAAAATTACACAGTACTGTATGCCATGATCTTTCCTTAATATGGCAGACTGCACTTTATGGCCAGAAAAATGTCTCCAAAATTTAAAATGTGACCTTCCAAGAACACAGGTTTGCGTCAAAAAAATTAATAGTAATAAGATGCTGCAGTGAAAGAAGCTTTAAAATCAGATAAAGGAAAGAGAAAGAAAGAAAATAAAAAGGAAACACAAAATGAGGTACCAGCATACAATTGCAATTGTCTACTTATGATTTTTATATGGAAGTGGCTAAAAATAATGAAATCTTAGGATAATTACTACCTGCAATGCAATACAGATGTTTTCATAGTCAGCATCATAACTCAAGAAAATAGTTATGATAGTTTTTAGGGAGAAAATACACAGAAATTAATGACTTTATCACTTATCCAGGCATCCAGAGAGATAATAATTTTCTAAATACTTTTGGATTTTAAATGTAGGGAAAAAATTTTGGGAAAAAAAGCAGGTACACCATATCTTTAAATTTCTTTGATCAAAAAAATTGTGTATAAACCAAAAAAAATTTCATAATTTTGTACACCACAAGATATATCAGTGCTTCATACCTGCAATTAACCAGTCCATGCCTTTAGTGCCTACACACTGGATTTCAGCATAGAGCTGTTAGAAAGTCAATGGTAACTTTGTGCATCTTTTTCACCAGAGACTCTTGGATCAAAAGTGAGAACAAATTGTGATTTTCAAAATTTAAAAGTTCTCACATTTCCCATGTCCATTGTGAGTTCATTTCAAATTGGTAAATATTATTTCCAAAATGTGTTGTGCTATCTGCAGAAACAAATTCAGTGGGAGAGAATAGATGCGGTGGACTTGAAGAAATGACTGAAAATAAGAAAAAGATTTACAGCTGAATATGAGAAAAGAAAAAAGCCCTTAATGTAGGGTTATGAGGAAGCTGTCATACTAATTTCACCTGTGCTCTGAGCCAGTGGGGCACAAACCATTCCTGATCTGAACATGCAGCTCCATTTGTAAATGCAGATCCAATGCTAGTAAGTCCACCTGAAAAATACTCTTTTAATCATGGCCATTCCTACATTTTTCTATGTTCCTATCACTTTGAAACTTGGAAATGGAACTGCTTGAAAATCAAAGGGATGATTTTCAAGCTATGGGAAGAGAAATGACTCTCAGCAGAGCAAAGCAATCTGACCAGCAGTTACAGCCTAAAAGAAAAAGGTATCATTATATATATATATATAAAGCTGGTGACTATCTGGCTTCTATCTCTCTTGGCTAATGCAGTTCAGCTCTGGAGTCAAGAAAACAGGTATTTGGAGATGAGAAAAAACTGCTTCAATTGCAAAGAAATCTTAATGATTTGCAAGATGTCGCCAGGATTGTGTCATTCCCTGTATAGATATACACTGGGTTTTTATTAACTAGAAGCTAAAAAAATGTAAAGACACATTTAAGATACAGTTACTATAAGTGTTGCATTTCCAAATGCTCATTTATATGTGCATGTGACTACTGAATGCACAGAATATTGAAATAGTTCTAAGTAGAAATTGAATATCTAACTAAAGGTCAGTGAGCAACACATTACCTACTTAATTTTATTTCAGAAGATATGCAACTTAAAAACACTAAGTAAGCTTTGTTTACTTATCATGGACCTTTCCAGAAGGCTGAGCAACATTTACTTTTTATACACATTGCAATTTTAAATGTTTTACATTTGACACAATTACACAAAGATCACAGTTAAATAATAAATAGATTTATTAATTCTAATTATTTTTCTATGTATCTGCATAATTATCATCAGATATAAACAATATAGATCAATGCTTTTTCCAAAACATATAATCCCATTTATTTAATTACAACAAAATTATTTGTGACTTCAAGGAAGGAGAAAATACTAGTGATATCACACAGCACACACAAACATTTAAAAATCTCTCTGATGTTTTAGCAAGATAATTCTGAAAATACAATACTACACTTAAGAGTTCAGATTTTGACCTGACTTAAAATGTACTTACCCAAAAACTTCAAACTGCAACTATGACAACTGGAATTATGTTCAACTTGCTTTATTAAAAAAAAAAAAAATGAAGAAAAAAAGAAAAAGCAAACACCAAAAAGCCTCAGTCAAAAAAACACAAATTTTAAAAGATTAAAAAAAAAACACAAAACAAAACAAAAAATTATAAATCCAAAGTAGATTAACTGAGACTTTTAAAAAATTTTTCAGGAAAGTTTTGAAAGAGGCTCTAAGTAATTGAATAAGCTAACGTTATTTAGCATTTGAACACTGATATGCTTTCTTTGACACTACTGTTAAACAACAATTTTTAATTTGAGTGATTTCAAATAATTATTTTAGCATAAAATAGATGCAACATCAATCTTATAGTGAAATTATTTCTAAAACCTTAATTCTAATTATGGGTGCTTTTAGTTTGGCGATATTTACTAGTTATAAATATGCAAAATAGCCAGATATACATGGAGGGGATACATGTGCGTGTACATTTTTCATTGTGTCAGACAATGAGAAAAAAATAAAATCAGTTTTAGGAGAAACATTATTGATTTACAGAAAATAGTGCACACAGTTTGAATGGCAATATGTAACTAGGATGAGTCTTTTAGATGTGGTATAATATTAAATATAGTGTACCAATAGAGGTTCAAGTTTGAATTGCTTTAAACACAAATTTCTATCCCACATCAGTAATCATCACTGGACTTGCACACTGGAGATCATATTTCATGTCTTTATATATTTTGGTAGAAATTCTTTACTCAGAGGATGGTGAAACACCAGAACTGTTTGTCCAGAGAAGTTGTGGATGCCCCATCCTTGGAAGTATCCAGGGCAGGGTTGGATGAAGTCCTTAGCAGCCTGATCTAATGAGTGGCATCCCTGCTCATGGGGAGATGGAGGGTTGGAATGAAATCATCTTTAATGACCCTTCAAACCCTAACAACTCTACCATTCTATTAAATTAAATTTATTTTCTAATTATATTTGAAATTTTTATCGTAATTATCTTGGTGATTCCTTGTTCTAGATTCGTGTGACATTTTTTACAACAAAGAAAAAAATGTACCACTAAAACGTCACTTTATAAATTAGCTTACATGGCTAAAATATACTCTGAGTTCAAAATATACTGACTTCATGTGCTGCCTAATTTAACAGCAAAGACAGCAGAGCCTGAGTATTGAGTCACTAACTGAGCTCTAACTGCCAGGTCTTCAAAAAAGTAAAGGGGGTGTTAGGATTACAGTTCCCAATAGGAGGTAATGGAATAGATTACCAAACTACTCTTTAATCAACCTCTCTCTATTTTGAATATTTATGAGTATTTTCCATGTTTGAAAATCATCTCTACCTCATTAACCAAAAAGTGTTTTAGATTGTGGCAATCTGCCACAAAATAGAAAACTGAACAGGAAAATTAACAGGATACAAATTTCTTGGCAATTGTAAATAACATTTGGAGATTCTTTTTGAAGATGAATCCTTCAGTAACCCAGTAGGCAGATGTGTTGCTTTTTGAAGGTTTTTCTTCTTAGATGCAGTTGCACAAAGCAGATTGATGGATCAGAACTAGGCCACATAGCAGTTTCTTTTAAAGAAGGGGAGAATGTACACATGTGCTTATGCAAGACAGAAATTTTCTGAGAACAGTTAAATACTAATCTAGAATCATGAGAAAAAATACTGGGTGTTATTAGCTCATTAAGATACAGTAATATCTCCTTTCATTCTCTGGAATTGGTTCCTCTGAAAAAAACCCAAACAAACAAACAAAAAAAAAACCAATAGGCAATGCTTCATCTAGTCACCAGAGAAAATTTTACTCTCCTTTTAGCAGTACTCAGAATTCACCCTTCTCTGTAATTTTCTGGGGGTAATTTTTACATATGCTTTTATTTCCTTATGCTGAGAACATGGAGAAACTGCTTTAATATCAAGAAGTTGCTAATTAAAACATCTATTTATTGAAGTTGGCAAATTTTGCGTTTAGAAACTAAAGCCCATGACACCAATTTTTGAACACCTTTCTCACTGGTCTATATGAACAAAATGCCTAACAGCAACAGCCATTAGAAGGCAAAACATAGATAAATGTTTGAAAAGTATCATGTAGATGAGGTGTTCACTATTTTCTAGTACTTTGCCCATGCTAGCTCACTTTGAATGTCTGTCTTTGGACACATGGATAAATAAATTTTCCTTCATATTGCTGTACTAATGACAAGTTATCACCACCACCACAAAACAACGTTGTGTCACCTTCCATACATCAATAAAACAATTATGTAGCTCTACATAAAGAACAAGATTAAACAGTTTATAGATATGTAACACACTATATGGTCATAATTTTTTAATATGAGCCATCAACAACATTTGGAAGAAAAAATAGCTTCCTAACATTTGGCATTCTTCCACTGCTATTAAACTAAAATACTTTACTATTAAAACCAAAGAAAACTAAGTTTCTGTGGTGTGTAAATCAAATAAATTAAAACTTTCATTTAACTAGTGCTGAAAATACAATTCTGTGTAATCTGTGACTTTATAATGTAGCAAACTTATCCTGCTAGCAGAAAACCTTAATTAGAGCTGAACAAAAAAATCACAATGAATTGTTTACTCAAAGACCATCTTTAGCCTGAAGTGTGTCTGTGGAAAGATGATGATTTCTTTTGTTGCATTTTGGTTTTCCAAACATCTGACCTATTAAAATTATCTCCTATAAGGTAACTGGTAAAGACTAATGGTCACTGAAATAAATTTTTATTCTTATGAAAAATATGGTTCCTTGCATGGCTGAACCACATAGTATGGTAGGTCTTACCAACAGATTCATTGAACAGAGATAAGAATTCTGGAAAATTTTTTATAAGTTTATGGGGTCACTGAGTCTACATGTAACAGTACTGCTTGAAAGTCGATGAACTCTAAAAGTGATTGGATAGGGACAAAAGTAACAAGAAAACTTCAGACACTTCAAAGTAAAAGTGTAAATATAAGGCAAAGTAACATTCTTTTGTCCTTTTGAAGATTATGAAGAAAAATAATTTTGTTATACAAGACCTGACCTGGGTCACTTACAAGAGAGTACACAGTTTGGCACATGATGATCCAATTGCTGAAGAATTCTCAGTCAGTTTTCTTAATTTTAATTTCCCAGGTACTTTTAATAAAGTGGCCTTTAATGTACTAAGACATTTTGGATACTACTGCTACCAAAGACTAGGGAGCCTGTATATTATGCTCAAACAGCTATTATAAGAATGTTGTTCAGAAATGTTCTAACATTTCCAGGAGTCTATGTTTGGGAGCTTGCCCCTAGCTGGCTTTTACTTTTATTTTTCTAAATCATAGAGAAAAATATGTATCTTCAGATTTCATTCTCACAGAAGTCAGTATGTAGTGTGCAGCTGGGTCTTGGATGTGCTTGTGGTTTATGCAGCTAAATACATCCTAACAGTACCACCTCACCACAGTCAGACATTTTAAATCTTGTACTTTACAGTGTTCTTCATGCCTACTGTTCAGGAGAGAAATATTAGATGTATGAAAGCAATTTTTCTAATATAAATAATTCTTGAAAATATTAATCACTAAATGCATTGCCAATTGATTTCCAGTGGAAGTCAAGGCAGTATATTTTAAATCTCAGCATAATTATATTTAAATTTAAATTTAAGTTATATTTAAATCTATTGATATTTATACTGATGGCCCTTGTTACGAGTCAATTTGCTAATATGCAAGTGTATAAATGTAGATTAGTGGCTGGCTTTTTCATTCACACCTACTACTGAACTAAAGAACTATTTTCTTCATTTCAGAAATGCTGGCATCCATTCCCAATTGATGTGATTAGACACTACAATCAAGTTAAGGGCTCTGTTTCACTTCTTGAAGTTGTTTTTAGTCTTGCTTCTTTCAATGACACATTTTATTTTTGCTATTTTTTTCCTCTCAGATTTCAGTTGTTCATCCAAGTGGACCAATTAATTTCAAGAACTTTTCTGCTCAAATTTACTTTACATGCTATGGCTTCTATTGCCCAGAAATTGTTCTATTTATTTCTAAAAGCTGTTTTTTATCCTGACTTCTCTCAAGCCTATATATTCTTGAGGCACCATATAATTAGATTTCTCTAATTTGCCTCTTTCTGTGCTAATTTGCTTCTTCTCTCCGAAGTTTTATCTCATAATATGCATTCATAAATTCCTTAGTTGCTGCTGTCCAATAAATATCAGCATGTGACTACTTTTTCCTCAAGGCTCTCTCCCCATGAGTTTTCTGGTGTGTTTTTTTCCTTGAGCAATGAGACTACTAATAACCCATGTGAATCAGTTAAAACAATTTAAAAATTTCTTTTTACCTAAGAACATTTCCTTTGATCAAATATCTAAGCATAGGAGGTTAACATTTGTGCATCCATGGCAAGAACACTCATCAAACAATCCGTATCAAACTTTGTAATGAAAGATTTTAACTTTAGCAGGTTATATACACTTGTTTCTTTAATACCAGAGTCAATGAGTATTGAATTTGCAGGCAACCTAGATGAGGGGAGAGAAATGCATCTGTCTCCATCTTATCAGAAGGCTAATTAATTACTTTATCATACTACATTTTTCTATTCTATATTACACTATATTACATTACATCTAAATTGAATCTGCCAAGCGCTCAACTCTGCACACAACTGCACAGAATCTCATGACTGTCAGCTGACAGTCCCGACACACACACACACAGGCTTGGCCCCCATAGGCCAAGGAAACAAAACGCCATCACCTTGGGTAAACCATCTCCATATTGCATTCTACTTTGGCACAAGCACAGGCACAGCAAATGATAAGAATTGTTTTTCCTTTCTCTGATGTTCAGAGAATGTGAAACCCAGAAATATTCTTGGGAAGAATTGTGCCTTGCTTTTCTCTGTGAAGAGAAATGTGGCAGCAAGTGAGCATTTCAAAAGTTCTACAACACAAAGTCTTAGTAAAGTGGAGGTTTCCAAGTAGTGATTCTTTCAAAGAGCTTCCAACATGTCCATGCTTTCTTTACCTCAACTGCCAAGTCTTAAGGTGGCTGTTCACACTTGAAGTAGGCTTTCTCATCTTCACATACAGCCTAGGTCTATCTGTCAGGGTAGAAGAGGGAAGAAGAGAAGCCTCTGGGGTGAGCTTATTGTGTCTTTTCAATGTTTAGAGGAGCCCTGTAAGAAGGATTAAGTCTATTAGCAGGACCTGCTGTGACTGGACAAAGGGTAACAGCTTTAAACTAGAAGAGGGTAGATTAGATACAAGGAAGATATTTTTATGATAGGGATGGTGAATTATTGCAACAGGTATCCCAGAGAGGTGATGGATGTGCCACCCTTGAAAACAATAAGAGAGAAGCAAGGAAACCATCTTTTGTAAATGTTGGAATTCTTTTTTAACATGAGGAAGAAGGAAAACACAGGGCACAGGGATTATCTTTTCAGATTAAAATCTGTTGTGGGACAAAGGAGATAAACTCTAAAATGTATTGCTCAAAGGAATTTATCAATGTTTCCAAAAAAGCTGAAAATTATGGTACTGAGTACAACAGGTCAGCAACTGTTCTCTGCCTGTAAAGCCAAATAGTGAAATTGAGCTTGTCTTCATACCTTCACATACCTTTCTCTCCTATAACAGACAGACAGAAGTAATCCATGTTACAAGCTGAGGATAGCCCCTGTCCTGTGCTGGTCACTGAAATCATGCCTGGCACCATTTCAGAGTGCACCAATTTGACAGAGACTAAAACCACCCCAGGGTGAGTGCAAGCAGAGCAGCCATGGAGGGGCATGCAAAGTAGTGCCCCCAGAGTGTTAGCCCTGTTTCCTTGGTTTAGCCATAGCTGAAATGTTTGAATCTGGGGTCATTAGTCTGGAAAGGAATAAGGTACTAAAAAAATGTAATAACCTGATGCAAGTAGCTCATGATGGATTCTTAAAGCTCTGTTTTTCAGAATATCTATTATAGGGTTGTATCTCAAAGTAATGGAGCAGGAGGAATGAGATAGTAAATATAAGCACCAGAAAGTATTCATGGTTATAAGTTTCTCTGAAATATTTAAGAGTCTGTTAGATTTCAGCTTAACATATGTTCTTATGTTTTATATTGTGATTCATCTATAATCTGAGCATTCTTGAGTCAAACATGATGAATCTTCAAATTTGAAACCAATGCCTTTTTTTGCTCAGGACAGAATGATTGTGATCTACACTATAGAGGTGCTAGCTCATTTTTCAAAATGTTAGATATGGTTCCAGTGACATATTCACTCCAAATTGTATTATTTTCTAACATTAGTCCACATGTTAAACAGACAAAACAACCACAAAGAGCTGTCACTGTATTGTCTACCATCTTCCAAATGAATTGCTTTTATATACTTATCTTCACTCCAATTTGCTTTTTGTTGTTGTTGTTTATGAGATTTAAATTAATTGAAACCTGAGGCTTACCTTCATTTTTCTTGTAGCTGTGGAATCCACAGCACTCTGTGAGCTGATGGAATAGCACTTTAAAGAGCATAGATAGCTTTAGAAAAGATAGACACTAAACCCATGGACATGAATGGGATGTCAGTGAGATACCAGCTTTGAAGTATGGGTATAAAATGTTCACAAGAACTCATATTGCTAATTAACCTGAGTCCTGAAATAAGTATGAAAATATATGATCAGCCATTTCATAATTCACTGAAGTGGAGTGAACTCATTCTGTGAATAAACAGACCTGAAATTATACTGATTATATTCACTTGAAATTATACTTATTATACACCTATAAGAGCACTACATGTAGAACAGTGAGCACTACATTTAGAACAGTGGTACAACTGGAGTCTATTTTCTGGGAATAAGCAATAATAACTGAAAAGTGAGCAACAGGTACATCACGTAAAGTTAAGATTACAATTATGGATATTCTTATGAGTTGCTAAATGTTGATTCTTTCATTTTTGTTCACTGTAAGAGAAAATGAATTTAGAATTGTCACACTGAAGAAATAAGTTATTTTATTAACTGCTGCTCCATAGGCTCACTGTCAAACTACAAGTGAAGCTTAATAATGACAATGGAAAATGCTGCATGCATAAAGATAAATGTTCTCCAGTCACTGCACAGTTTATTCAGAAGACTGAAAGCCATGGGATGGTGCATGAAAATGAACATTCATATTTTAGTCAACAAAAATATTCTAATTTTTGGTGAAGTGTCACATTCAACAACATGACAGAACATACTCAAATGGGGGAATAAAAGTGCTAATTAAAACTTCTCTTCCTTCAGTCTCACTGTTATTTCATTAGTTTCCCCTCAATCCCTTAAAACATCAAATGCCTTTTAACACACCTGAACAATTAAAACATTCACAATAGGAACTTCTGAACAAAATATGTTTCAACTCACAGTACCACACTAAATTAATAACTGAGAGAGCTTTTTCTCACAAAGCACTTTGTGGTTGTCTCCAGGTTATAATTTGGGGCACTAAAACAGGGAAACATGACAATTTGTAACAGAACTAAAAATTGCAATTCATAGGTTTCTGGAGATCTGTAACCATGAATATTGTCAATTGTATGCAACTCAAATCCAGAGAGTGAGAGAATCTCATGGGTCTTTTTGGATGTGAAAAAATACTCATCTGCAGACTAGGTAACTCATCCCATCTTCACCTTGATTTCAGAATGATCTAAATGCTCTTTAAAATGCAAGAATGTGAAAACTTAAAAATCTGTTTAATTGGAAAAAATAACTTGTCCTTGTAATCACCTGTAGAGCTTTATAAATAATTAATAGAATCAAGATATTTTGGCTAATGTAGCCCAGTTCTCTCACAACAGACAAGTACTGATCATAAATAATGGAAGAAAAAATACTTCATTACAGTAAGTATTTGGTTTGGTTTGGTATGGATTTTACCACATTTAAGTGATTTTTCAATAATACTAAAATCAATGTACAACGGCTCCTTGCAAAGAATTTACCTCATCTTTCCAGCTGGTATAACTGACATACAAAATACATGTATTGTAAATACTTCATTGATTATCAGTCTTTTTAATTTATGCTTCCTTTTGTGTCATTGGCTTCACTGCTTTTAGTATTTCTCATGGTAGCATAGGCCACTTAGAACAAAGAACAGGAGGGATGAGGGAAAGTAACTCTTGATCACTTTTGACTCTCAAAAGGGAGCATTTGTTTTCATACTATTGAAACAGATTTTACTCATGGTTAAGTAATATCAGCGCTGTAGGCATAATTCACTTTTTTCTGCACAAACAGGATTAACAGCATATATAGAAAGAAGAAACCTCCAGGAAGATTCTGTAAGGAGTTCAATCTTGCACAGTTGGATTAATAATGATTTCTTTATTTAAAAAATATAGTGGAATAAAAGTGCTTGCAACAGAAATTGCATGTTAGATATTTGTTCACTGCCTCCAAATTTGTTCAACCAGCAGAAGTCAAGTAGGTAGTAATTCGCTTTATAAAATACATGAACATTTTCAGAAATGAAGCCATCAATAACTGACAAGATCCAGAGGAAAAAAAATTAGTTACAGCTGTAGGAGGAGAATTTTTTTTTATAGTAAAGCTTTCATTTTGCATCTAAAGTCTGGGACAAAGGAGACGAGAGAGATACAGTTCTACCTCACACATCTATCAATTTTAAAATCTAAAAAGGTTGATATTCTACTCTAACCCAAAGTTGGTTTTATTATATAACATATAAAAAAAACCCTTGAAAAAGTGGATTTTTAGTATCAACAAAGTAACTGATAAGGAGAAAGACAGGGAAAACTTGAAATGATTTCAAATTCAAAAGAGTTTGAAGATGGAGTAAAATGGTAAATTTTTGAAATTCTAGCCATTGTTGCAAAATTCTGATTGAATACTTTGTGACATATCTTTTTTTTACTATGTGACATATCTTTTTTACAAACTATCTTCTTGGACATTTCTTAATGCTGCAAACGTTTTTTAAAGAATTTTCCATTGAAATGCTTTACAGTCTCAACACCAAAAATAAAGAATGAAAGATGTGCTGCAAGCAACAGGTTTTGCTCAAAGTCTGAAAGAATGTAAAACATTACATAATTCACTTTGTCCCCAGAAAAGTCTACATAGAACTCCTAAAAAAAAATGTAAAAAGAGCTAAAAAAAACCAGAAAAAAACAAAAAAGACCAAAACAAAAAATCCCCTGAAACCAACAAAAAAAAAAAACCAAAAAACAAAAACAAACAAACAAAAAAAAAAACCACCAAAGAAAAAACCCCAAAAAAACCAAGTAACCAACCCAACTATTTAAACAATAACTTTGTCTCAACTTTCAGGAATATAATTTTACTACAGCAGGACCACTGCTCTTTTATAGGAAAACACTAAATTTTACAGAACTTATTGATTCCTGCACTAGGAAACAAATGACAAGTCTTAAATACAAAGAGAAATTTATTCTTCAACACAGGAAAAAAACTCTGTGATGTTATATAGCTTTTTAAATTGTATATTTTGGATATACCTATATGACTTTCCCTATAATAAGAGAGTAAGAAGAGATGAAGTCCTTTGATACTTGTTATCTATCAATTAATTAAATATTTGCTTTCAATGAACTTTAATATTACTTCTCTTGTTGACACTGCATTATTTTATATTCCTTATTTTTCACTACCAAATATATTAAATAAGAAAAAAATATTTTCTGATGAGAAAAAGTAATTCTTCCAGAAAATTTTGGTATGCTCTTTGGCATTTTGGTTAGAAACAGAGCCGTCCTTTGAAAGCTACAGCATTAGAAATAAGAAGTTTCTCTAAACTACTGCAACTTTGTTCTTCCTCATGACCATTAACTTAAAAATTTCTTCCTAACTTTTTTGCATGGACCCACAAATGTCACCTGAGTATCTAAAACCACAATATTCCTTTCATTTCCCTCTTCTTACCAGTTAAAAGGATCACGTGGCCCTCCCCAAAGCTGTGTGTTGAGTTTCTTGAGGGCCTATCACTTAGTAACTGGAGCCTTTATTATCTAACCATGTATCCTCTGTCCCTGATTTATAAAGCTTATGTCTCCGTTGATTTTGGTTATCATCTCCCTCTTTACTTGCTGCCTTTGGCACTGCAAAAGGTCCTTGATTGGATGGACTTAATGAAGAAGCAGCTTATCCCCACATCATGTTCTTCACACTATGAATAAAATACTAACAGATGTATAGATTGTATTTTTATTTCATTTCTTTTTCCAGAACTTTGCTTCGCATTCTGTTCATATATCATTGGGAACCCTGCAGTTAAAACAGAAAGGTCGCTTGATGAATGACCCTTACATATTATGTTTATTCAATATTCACGCTAGAGTATCGATTGGAGAAGCCTTTGGATTCCATTCTCAAGTGGTTTCCCAGTTCTTAACTTTGTGCAGGTTAAGTAAATTCCGTTATATGCTTTTAAATACATGCATACACAGCTGTGTAAACATTTTCACAAAGGCATTTTGAGTCTGTTCTGCAGTAGAGGTGATGCCAACTACAGAGGTGTGCCACTGGCACCAATTGTCAACACGTCAATACATTGACAACAAAAGGTGGAGAGTTGTTTGAGAGAGGTTACCTGCCCTTCAGGAAGAATGGATGTCTAAACCTTCTTATTCTGACAGGAACTTTTTTCATTTTTCGTTTTTCTTCTTTGCCTTTTCTTTCTTGAAATAAACTAAAAGTAAAAAATAAATAAACAAGAATGAGTCCCAAAGATGGCCATCTGAACACCTAAAATTCTGAAAACTTGAAATAATTCAAACCAAATACATGAGTAGACAGATCTAGGTAAATTTCTAGTATGTGAAAATATAAATGCTATGGAATTCTGAGGGTTTGTCTTAACAAACCTAACTATTAAAAACATTCAGATTATTATCTTAAATATTTAAAATGCTATACAGAATTAATGACAACATAACTCCTTTAGAAATGTTTTGGAAATCACCTTAAAAACAAAAGACATAAATTCTCTTATCTTTGGTATCTTTGTAAATGTAAGAAATGTACAAAAATGTGAGTCTCTGTCAAAAAGTATGCATGACTCAGAATGAGGTTTTGGTGTAGAAATGCCAGTGAGTATGGTCATTAAATTTCCCAGTAGACCTCACTACTGACACGCAATATATGCTTTTGCTTCAAGAAAGAAAACATACCTTTCCATTTTTCAATAGATACCTTTACAAGTTCAAGATATTGCCGTATATCAAAAAGAACCTCATCAACAGTCTGAATTATTTGATCTCTTAGACCATCACAACTTACGATCAACCTCATTTGGCACATATTTATGTAAGTTTCTTTTAAAAAATTTAAAGAAATAATACACTAGAGAAATTCACCCCTTATTCACTGGGTTGCAGTTTGATAGCCAGATATTCCATTTTCTCTGAAGTTATGAACTTCTCTTTTAAGTAGGATGGAAAAGCCCTCACAGATGTCCCTTGGAGCCTTCCAAGGGACATCTCATACCTGATCCAGGAATCAAGCTGGTAAATAAATGGACAAGAGAAAGAAGAGAAAATGAAGAACTTTTCTTCAATTATAGATTGTGATATAAATGGCCCAGAGAAAGACAGATTACATATAAAATGTATATAGAAACTTCTAAGATTAGAATAGGAATTGGAAGGGATTACAATTTCATGACTTTAAGTAAGTTTACAAAAAGAAGTAGCTAGCACCAAAGGAACTAGGCATTCGCTTTCTTTTTTTTTTTTTTTTCCTATTGCACTGAAGAAATACTATTAGATTTCAGGTTCACAGACCAGGTTTGAAATCACCAATTTTTTCTTTTCCACTGACTGTAGCAAAATTGCCTCCAGAGCTCTGTAATGTTAGGTGTTAATTATGTGCTGCAATGCAGTACATACTCTGAAAAGCAATATTGCCTTTGTCATCTGTGACTGATTACCCAATTCTGCCTGTGTTTGAAAGAAGTTATTTCCTGAAATTTGCTTTGTAATTCAGTTCGTGTGTCTGCTGATTAGTTTCTTTCAAGCTGCATCATTTTGCATACTTTATCACACAGACACGAGAAATGTAATGCTAGGAAATGTATTCACTGAAATACACTTGGTCGGCCCTGCTTTTGGTCAACAAGCTTTTCCTTGGCAACAGCAGATGTGAAGCAATGAGCACTGTATCACAAGTCCTGCTCAGTGAGCAAAGCATACCTTGATTTAGCCTCAGAATTAATAATTTTTTGTCACTTCTTCAAGAGACATTACCCCACTAGCCCTGCACCCCAGTGTAGGTGTCTGCCTTGAGTACCTGCAGTGAGTTTGGTGCGGTGATTTTTCAAGCACAGCTGTCAAAACTAACTGATACTCTGTCTGTAAGTAAATGTGTGTATGTTTTACCTCTGCACTGAGTCTTCACCTCTTGTTCATGAATCACTTCAAGTTTAGTGATTGTTTTGTACGTGTTTACTCTTTCAGCCTTATCTTAGGAAGAAAACCCTAGAGGCATTGTTTGATCTTAAAGGTTACATTTCCCACCATGAAACCCAAAGATGAGCTCTTTCAGATTACATTACTACTCCTGTTTGTAGTCCTTTAGTATAGCAAGCTGGGGCTAAACAGCAAATAGGCAGCAACAAACAATTAATTTAGGGAATCAGTTTGGGAATACTTGTACTACTGGTTATGCTAAACAAATTAGTTCAGGATTTTTGCTAAGAAAATAGCAGGGACTTGAAATTGAATTCAGGGAAATAAGTGCATCATGCCACAGAGGCCTCAGTACAAGCCAGGATGAATTACATTCTCGTGGAATATCATTTTCATCCTTTACAGGAGAGCCAAAGGTGGTATCTATGTGTAGGCTGCAGACACTTAATTTTGGGAAAATTAACCTACTTATGAAACCAAGAGCTAAAGCTAGTTTCCTAACTGAAGTTTTTCCCTTCAGGACTGGACAATAAACTTCTTGAGTAATGATCAAAATCTTCAGTTACCTCTAGTTTGAAGTTTAGATTTAATAAACAATCAGTGTAGCACAGATTTTTATTTTTTTTCCTATCTACTCCTCTTTGAATAACTAATATGTTTAAACCAAAGGTGTGGCTTCTTATACCAAACCAAATGTACCCTTAGCAACTAAAGCCAGGAATTTAGCAATGTCTCACAGTACCTATATACTCAGTAATACACTCTAACACAATGGCTTCTATACTGTTTTGTATTGCGAGTTATTTTTTTTGTTTATTCTGAGGTCTAACTGTAAATGTCACCCCTAATGGTAAAGACTGATATTGTGTCTATCTCTAGCATAATTTTCCATTTAACTATGCTACCAACCCCAACTAATATAATGATGTACTCCATAGCTCCTGGGAGGGAAACACGTACAAATGTTCTATGCAAGTGAGTTATGAACTTAAAGATAAAGGAACTTTAACATGAGGGTGGTTAGTGTCGATTGCTAGAGCATAGGCTACTCAACAGCAGGATTTCTGCAAAATTTGAAGTAACACCCAGTAGCTGTGATCAAATCTTGGCACTGAACAAGAAGCTCAGGGTGCTTACTTGCTCTGTTTCCACTGACAGGTTTACAGGGTGGTCCACAACCGCAAACAGACAAAATAAAATTTCACAGTTATTATGATCAGACATATTCCTAATTAAGTCTGGGGACCTATGAACTTAACACTGGCCTGCAGCCCATAATTGTGAAAGGAAGGACTACCTGCCTGCATTTGTGATGGACTAAATATAGGCTGAGTAAGAATTCTGCATACATATATAATGGACATTACAATAAGAATATTTCACACAGACTTTACAACACTGATTTGTCCATAAACACAAACCCTATTCACAATCAAAGTATTTCAAGAGTTCCACCTCAGCCTAATGCACTAACCTTTCATATCTGCCAGAAATGAACTATTAAACACAATCATTTAACTTTCAACTCAATATACCATGAATATCATCACTTACTGAGGGTTACCGAAGGCTGAGAACTTCAAAATGTCTTTTTTCAATATTGCAGATTATTCAAATGCATTTGTGAAGCTATAGTCAACATACATATATTTAATAATTTAGGTAGGCTCCTATGTGAGTGTCTAATACCAGGTCCTTTCTCCCATACAGGTGATTGTTTGATTATTGTGTGAATCAACACATGCAGGTAACCAGGGTGACCACCAAGCCCCAAGTGAAAAGCAGAGAGCAGATTTGTTTCATTACCTTGCTAACAGTGCTGGACAGCAGAGACACTCGGGGGGACACAGGCTCCCTTAGACTCATTTCATCCTAGCCCTGAGCAGAGGCTGCGGGGAGGGACTCCCTGCTTGCCCCATTGTATCAAAAAAGCTTCTGTGCTTTTTACAAGCTCTGGGCTTTTGAGCTTTCTCTCCCAGCAGGAGGCTCAAGCCTGTCTGTGAAAATGCCTCTCAAGTATCTGATAACATTTATGTTATCTCTGCAGAAATTCTACTTCTCAAAACAGACAGAGGATAATCAGCAGTAGGCACAATACAGGTTTTCTCACACTGATATTCTTAGCCCTCCCAGCTGCAAGGCCCCTTTGAATGAAGCTATTACCTCCTCACCAAATCTTTCAGTTTTAACCCTTTCCTCCCAACAGCTGTATCAGCAGTAATCTGATCATTATTGCACAGCTGATTCCACTACAATGGCACACAGGCAAATGAATACCTAGCCTCTAATAGCTCTCCAGGTACAGATCTTAATAGTTGTTGTGTATGTTTAATTCTAATTCTGTAAATCCAGCAAACTGTGAAAAGCTGAAATCTGCTTATAAAAATCACCTGTTCTTGCTTCTGAACAGTCCATGAAGGAAGAATGTTTTTACTTACAACAGCACCCAAAAATAGTGCAAAAGCTCAAATGTATGCAGACAAATAGGATAAAATTCCGGTTTATAAAAAACTACATAATGCTACAATGTGCAAAACTCTTTTGAGAACTAGTAGATATAATGACTTTATTATCAAGCTATGAATATTCATTGAACTTTACTCTCAGGTATTTTACATGGATTTTAATTACTTCATTCTATAGTGACTGAAGAGAATATAAAAGACTTATTCACGTCTTAAACCACGTATTTTCCAGACCATTGCTAGAATTCCATGGAGCTAATACATTTATGCCAACAAATATTGTTCTATATGCAAATTTTAAGGATATAACTTTGATTTTGGCTAAAAATACAAGGTTTAATAACAATATTTTCTGTAAATACTGTTTTAGTTCTTGCGCGAGGGCGTACTTGGCCCTAAGTCCGGCTAGCTGAAAGGGAGACGGCCGACACCCTCACCGCATCTGAGGCCAGCCCCCCTTGGCGTCATGGCCTTGGGCTGGGCTGGATCGCGGACTTGGATTACTTGCACTGGATGAGACGAAATGAGGGAGCGACCACTCACTGGGGGTTAACGTCGGTTTACTGAAGGACACTGGTAGCAGCAATGGCAACCAACAGGTGGAAAGGACCCCAGCAAATGTCCCCGAACTGGGGGAGAGGCAAGGTTTTAAAGGGAAGGGGTGGAGAAGGGAGGGAAACCCAGCTAACCAATGGGGGAACATAAAGGGAGGTACTTAACATAACTGACACATGAACATATCCAATAAACACAAAATAAAGGAGGGGCCCCGGGACACCAGCCAACCACAACCCCCAGAGAGAAGAAGGTTCTTGAAAGCTGGGAGGAGTGGGGGGTGATTGACTGGGCCCAGGGAGGAGGAAAAACTTACTTATTAGGCAGAATATGGGAGGGGAAGTTATATAACTTAAGCGATTGACAACTGAGGGAGAAGGGGTAACCATAGCAACATAACTGTAAGAGGAGCTGTGGCGGGAAAACTGGAGGGGGAAGAACCATTTTACAAAGAACAGGGGGGAACAATACATAAAATAGGGGCGCGAAACAAGAAATTTGAAAACACACTGCAACATCTCCCTGTTTCTTAACAAATAAAAGAAAAGGAACAGAAAGTCCATAAAACTTAAAATTCGGAATCTCGCGGCTGGTCTAGCCAGGCCTCGCCTTCTTCAAACTGGAATCTGGCTGCCCATGGATGGTCAAAGGGCGGTGTGACTGACCCCTCCTCATCTGCAGCTTCTTCGGCCCCCGAGGAGGGGTCTTCTAGCTCGACGGGTTCTTCCGACGGGACTGCCGCACGATTAACCGTTGGCAAGGCGGCTTTGGCCATTAGTCTCAGGACCAGAACATGGATCAACATAATAAAAACTAAAAATATTATTAAACTTAAAACAGCTTTACATACAGATTCAAATATGGAACTGGCCCACCCGCTAAGGCCCCAACCCTTAAAAATGTCCCCCAGCCAATCGGAGGTCTCCTGTTTGACCTGATGGACGAGGTCTTGTAGCTTTTTGATGGAATGTCTGGCGTCCTCGGCTCAAGAGGACAGGTTAAGGCAGCAGAGGCCCTCAAACTCCTCACAGTGGTGATGGTGAAGCAGCAATAGGAAATCTATTGCTGCTCTGTTTTGGAGCGTCGCCTTCCTTGTAATTTCCTCGTCTGTAAGGAGGTCGTATAGCGCGGCTGAAGTAATATTGCCTTGTTTAGCCACCCAACACTCTAGGCGGCCCAATGCACCTAGAGCCTTCGCCACCAATACCCAAGGCAATAAGATGGTAAAGGCGACAGATTTTGAATGTGACCAATGAGTAATTTCATCATCATAATCCTCTGTGAGATCTTTGAGATCTCTTTTAGCTCTGTCCAATTCGGATGTGATGTTGGTTTTCCTCCAATTGATAATTTGGGTCATGTTGGGGGTAAACAGTGTCAACCGGCCGAAAGTGCATGGTCCTCCGACCAGACCAGAGGGGATGCCTGCCCACGCTCGGTCGCCACAAATCAAAAAGGTTCCCCTAGGAAGGGCCTAAGGGGTCTGTCCAGTAGTGGTGGGGCCACTGATCTTTAAAACAGCCCGACACCACTGGCTGGCTTGATATTCTAGTTTGGATTGCTGGACCGCCTCACTGCCCCTCTCAATGGGGATTATGGTGCAGTCAAATTGAAAACAAATCGACGAGTTAGCGGAACCGAGGAGATGTAATTCTGTGGGCTCGGAGGGTGCAGGATCCAGCCTGACCACTCCGTCTCTCCAGGCATTAGAGGAGTCAAAACTGGGGAGGATAGTGAGGCTCCTGGCCAAAATAGGGGAAAGGGCAGACTGGAAGGCAGAGAGAAACTCGCCTGGAGAGAAAGGGATCCCCACAAGGCAAGATGACATAGGGTCCTCTGCTGCGCCGGTGTCAAGGCATATACTGTCTTGTCCAAGTGATTGAGCCAAGGCACACCAGACGTTGACCTTCGGCTGGGGGATGACCCACGACTCCGATGATGGTAGGAGGAGTCCGCAGGTCATTATCTCTACCAGCAGGCCAGGGTTGGGAGCCAGCGATGTTGCAGCGGCGGCCATGGGGGAGATGTAACTGAAACGAAAGAAAACAGTAAAAGTATAAAGAATTCACAAAGATGGCTCTTCCCCAAACAGCCACTTCAAAAGAAAGGTACGAGGAGAAGGAGCTGGATCTGGAGAGGAATGGGACGAAATGTGATCCAGTAGGTCTAGGGGTGGAGGAGAAGAAGGAGGAGAGGGCTCTTCAGCTACAGAAGAGAGACCTGGAGAGAAGGGAGGTGCTCGGTGGAAAGGCCTTCTTCGCCGCTGCCAAGACGCCTGCCGGACCTGTGGTATTGCCTCCTGCTTTGCCCTCTGCTTCGGGAGGAAGGGCCTGACCCACTTTGATGGAACCCACCAGGGGCCTGAAGGAGTGGACACACAAGCGTATCCACTCCCCCAGGTCACCAGGTCAAAAGGGCCCTCCGTCCGCCAGGTCTCCGGATCTTTTACAAGAATCGGGGGCCTGGCTTTAGGCTGCAGCTGCTGGTGACTGCCGAAGTGTCGGACCACTGGAGGATTTTGGCTGTCAAAGGAGCAATTTAAAAAGTTGAGGGTATACAATGCTCTTGACAACCGGACGTGGGGGTTCTCCACCTTCATTGCCGGTTGTTGGCGGGACAGGATCTTCTTTAGGCTCTGGTGGGCCCTTTCCACCATGGCCTGACCTGTCGGGGAATAGGGGATGCCAGTCTTATGAACTATTCCCCATTGCTGCAGGAAGCTCCGCAGTTCCTTGGAAGTATACGCAGGGCCGTTATCTGTTTTTAGGGCCCTAGGGATGCCCAAGACAATGAATGCCTGAAGCAGATGCCTCTGAACATCCACTGCCTTTTCTCCCGTGTGGGCAGAAGCATAGATAGCCCCGGAGAAGGTATCCACTGAGACATGGACGTAAGACAATCGACTAAAAGATGGGATATGTGTCACGTCCATCTGCCACACCTCGCAGCTTGCCAGACCTCAGGGATTGGCTCCCGAGGCCACAGTGGGCATTTGATCTTGTTGGCACTGGGGACATGTGGCCACTATTGCCCTGGCCTGATCCTGCGTAAGATTGAATTGACGAACCAGGCCAGGAGCGTTCTGATGGAAGAGTTGGTGGCTGATCTTAGCCTGGCCGAACACATCTGGGAGAGGGCCCTGCGTCACGGCAGCCGCGGCCAGGGAATCGGCATGACGGTTACCTTCCGCAATGAACCCAGGCAGGTCAGTATGTGATCTCACATGCATGATATAAAAGGGATGCTCGTGGTGGGAGACCAATTTGACGAGCCTGTTAAGTAAATCAGACAACTTTTTGTTTGAGACCTCTTGAAGAACTGCAGATTCAGCTCTGCACACTACACCAGCGACATACGCAGAATCTGTTACCAAATTAAAAGGTCCTGGGAATCTCTGGAATGCCCTGACGACTGCGTCCAACTCAGCAGCTTGTGGAGAACCCTCCACAACAGCAACATCAGTCTCCCACTGCTGAGTTTGAGGATCCTTCCAAGTCATTACTGACTTGTGAGATGTTCCAGACGCGTCTGTGAAAACTGTCATGGCATCCAGTGGCTCCCTGCTTTGAACCTTTTTCAGAGATAATTTGAACTCCGAATTAAATAATTTGTGGGCTGGCCGATCTACTGCGATGCTCCCAGTGTAGCTGTCAAGTGCAAACTGAAGATATTCATTAGTTTGCAGCAGTTCCTCAAAGGTCCTTAATTTCAATTGGCCCGATTCTAATTTAATTGGAATATGGATGCATGCGAAATCCCACCCTGCCAGCTCCCTGATCCTCGATCTTGCTTTGAGGATCAGTTCGGCTACCAACTCTTGTGGCCGTGTCATTCTTTTGGACCGATGATGGCTGAGGAACACCCACTCTATAATTAAGAGGGGGTCACCCAGGCCTTGGTCCTTAAGACTGCTGTCCCATTGGTGTATTATGCCATGGAGGTGTGGCAACTTTCCTAGTATTATAAATTTGAAGGGCAGGCCCGGATGGTAGCAGTGGGCCTGCCTGGCCGAAATAGCTTTTTGTATCTTCTCCAAGGCTACCTGTGCCTCTGGGGTGAGAGCCCTAGGGGAACTCAGCCCCTCTCCCCCTTTCAACAAGTTGAAAAAGGGGGGCTAGGTCCTCGGTTGAAATGCCCAGCCAGGGTCTCACCCAATTTAAAGACCCACCCAGTTGATGGACATCCGCTAGGATCTGGACTTAGGTCCTAATAGCCAATTTTTGCGGAACAATGGTCCGCTTTGTGATTTCGAGGCCCAGGTATTTCCAAGGTAGCATCCGCTGAATCTTGTCCTGCTGGAGCTCAAACTCTGCAGCAACCAACGCATTGGTTGTCAGGTCAAGCACATGGGCAAGTAGACCGTGGTCAGGTGCACACACGAGGATGTCGTCCATGTAATGGTGGATAATGACGGCATCCCCGAGGGCTGTACGTATGGGTGACAGCAGCGAAGCGACGTACCATTGGCAGATCACAGGGCTGTTCTTAATGCCCTGAGGAAGGACCCGCCAATGGTAGCACTGGGAATCACAGTTGATGGATGGAACTGTGAACGCAAAGCGCGGGACATCGTCTGAGTGAAGGGGGTGAAGGGGAATTTGGAAGAAGCAATCTTAAATGCCTATTACAGCCAGATTCCAATTTTGGGGGAGCATTGCTGGGGAGGGCATCCCTGGCTGAAGAGACCCCATTTCAACAATTAAATCATTAATTTGCCTGAGGTCGGTCAGGAGCCGCCACTTATCCTTGTTGGGTTTCTTGATGACAAACACTGGGGAGTTCCAAGGTGACATGGTCTTCACCAGGTTGCCTTTTTGCAGCTGCTCCTGAACGAGCTTGTTGAGCACCTTTAATTTTTGTTTGTTAAGTGGCCACTGCAAGACCTGTACTGGTTTATCTGACAGCCAATTCAGCTTCCAGGTCTGGCGCTCCTCAGTGGCCACTGCCCGAAAAACCTGGGGAGCCTTTGGGAGGTCAATTCTGGCTCCCCACTGGGCTAGAAGGTCTCTTCCCCAGAGAGGCTCGGTGTAATCTAAAACAAACGGGCGTATAGAAGCCAATTGCCCGTCGGGCCCCTGAATTTGTACAATGCTCTTAGATTGATTGGCCAATTGAAGGCCCCCAACACCTGAGATCGTGCCTGCAGCACTTTGCAAGCCCCAATGTGATGGCCACTCCCGAGAGGGAATGATCGACACATCTGCCCCCGTGTCCAGTAGACCCCTTACAATCCTCTTGTCCCCGCCCAACAAAAGTTGACATGTCAGGCGGGGTTTCTCCCTCCCTACCAGCTGTGCCCAGGCCACCGTTGGAGGTGATGACTTCTCTTCAGGTCCTTCCCAGTGATCTTCACCAGCAACTGGAATGGCCTGGGCGATGACCTGTCCCTTAGGGAGGAAAAGTGGGGTCGGACACAGTACAGCCCTACCGCGAAACGGTCCCGGTGGGTAGTTACCAAACCCGGGACGATGTAAATATCTTGTGGCGTGTGCTTAGTGTCCCCGACAACGGTCCACCTGCAACGTCCTAGTTTCCTCCAGCAACCCGGATGTTGCAAGTCGACAGACACCAGCTGAAGATCACTGTTTGGGAGATGAATGTCCCTAGTGAGCTGCAGCCTGTAGGGGGAAGCAGAGGACATGGTGTTAAGCGCAGGTGTGGGCTGGATACCACAGGTAAAACGTGTCACATCCGATAAATAGGTCAAGTCTGGTAAGGCGTGCGATGGCTCTCCCTTTTCTCCTCCCTCCCCGCCGGATGTTGAAAGGCCCACCGCATTTCTGTCAGCGCGCAGGGAGGGGCTGCGCTCAGGGCCTCGTTTTTTGAGCCCTTACTTTCTTCCTTCTCCCGCTTCCTCCTGTACTCGAGGTAATCGAGTCGCATAGGGCATTGGATGCCTATTTTGCCACATAGGTGGCAGGGGTGGGTGACCGCGGATCTTCTGCCAGACCCTGGTGTTGATGGTCTGGCGACAGGGGCAGCTTCAGCTTCATAAAATTCAGGCTCTGGGCATTCGGCAAAAGCTACTGATGTTCTTTTTGGACGCGACGGTAACGGAACCCTACTAACAACGGCCTCTATCATCGCCTCCACCGCGGCCGGGGACTCCGAGGGAGAGTTTTGATGGCCTTCCTGCACTCAGAGCTGGCATTGGTGTATGCCATCTTTCTGAGCATGCTCTCCCTCTCATTGTCCCCGGACACTTGTGCCTCCATGTAACGGTAGAGGCGCTCGATAAAGGCCATGTAGGGCTCCTGCGCCCCTTGCCGAATTTTGTCATCCTCCCACTGAGATGTCACGACAGCTAGCTTATAGAAAGCTCGCTCAGCCGCCCTGGCGGCCTCCACTAGCTGCTGTGGGAATAAAGCCTTGGCCTGAGCTGCCCCATTTGCCCACTGCCCCTCGCCCACCAGATGGTCTTGAGAAATCACCAGACCATCCGCGTCGTGAGATGTTGAAGGACTCCCCCAAAGAATTGGGAGAACCTCCAAGATCTCCCTCCTCCATTCTGCCACCCAGACCCTAAACTCCATAGGTCCAGTGAGGCTGGAGAAGAGGGCCCTCAGGTCAGCGGGCACTAGATCTCCCTGCGCAAGGGCATTACGGAATAACCCCCGGAAGTACTCAGACTCCTGGGAGTAATCCTTCTGCGCCTTGCACAGTTCCTTGATCTGGGCCTATGCAAACAGCACCCATTGGGCCTGGGAGCTCCTGTCTCCGCTGCTGCTCCGGTATGTGACCGGAGCAGCTTCCAATATAGGTGCCTGCCCTGGCTTCCAGTCATCCACCCCCCACCCCCCCCCCCCCGGCACACAAAGCGTGGGAACCAGAAGGGGGAGCATGGGAACCGGAAAAGGAGGAGGTTGAGGCGGGGTCTGGCAGAGAGGTGGGACAAAGGTGTGGGCGTGGCACACCATCCCACTCCGCCCCCTGGGTGATGTTCGGAGGCGGAGCAACATACAAAGGAGGAGCAGGGGAGGAGTCAATAGGAGGCGGAACCGTAGGTGGGGTAAAAGGAGGAGTCTTGGGAGGAGCTGAGGGGGGAGAAAAGGGTGGGGAAGGGGGAGGAGCCAAGGGAGGGGCAACAGGAACCATGGGAGGGGCAACAGGAGCAGGGGTTGGGTCAGGGGAAAAGAAGGGGTTGGCACTGGGCCGGAAAGGGTTGGGGGAAGGAGAAAGAACCCTGGCGGGTACGACCGCATGGTCGCCGCCATTTTGGGCTCCCTGGGAGCCATTTTGAGAACCGTCAATAAACCGTACAACCTTAGGATGCGCAACTGGGGACCTGGGGGCTGGGACAGAGGGTGAGGAAAGAGAAGGAGCCTGGCCAGGGCTCCTCGAAGGGGGAGGCCGAGCAGGTCGAGGGGGAGCGGGGGCAGGATGGACCCCTGCCTCTTGTCGGCCTTTAAAATCCCCCTCGAGGCCTCCTGCATGCAGGAAGAGGTTAAGGGTTTGGGGGTAGGGGCAACTGAACTGGGAGAACACAGAGATAAACAAGAACTAGAACTGGAGGGGCTTTTCTTCAGCTCCCCTGACGGGCGGAGTGTGGCATGCACTCTGCCCGCCCAATATGCCACGGTGGCCAACTTAGTTTCCCCGGAGTTAATGGCTTCATTTAATTTGGCTTCAATGGCTGCCCAAAACCGTGGCTGTTTTGCAAGTTCCGGGGAAACTTCGGGAAACCTAGAAAAAACCCATTTAACTAAAACTTTCAGCTCCTGCTTGGGGGCCTGATACCCATCCTGAAGCAGGGAGCCTTTAACAACATAGTAAACTCCTTTTTGGGATTTTCCCAAGCCTGCACCCATGGTGCCTTCTGTGGCAGGAACTGCTGCAAACAGAAGGGGGAAAATCCACAGATGGAAACAACCACCCGACCAGAAATAAAGCAAACTAAAACACCAAACCGCACACCGCCGGCCCCTGCTCCCTCCCCTGTCCCCAAGTCTGGGGGTTCAGGCGGAAAGAAAGAGGGAAATTGGGAGGTGAGTCCGGGCCCCAAGTCTGGGGAAACCGGCCCTCACAGGGAAGGAAAAACAAAAAATGCAAGGGAGTGAGGACTGCATCCAAGTCGGGTGTGCAGCCCTCAAGGGAAAAAGGTAAGGAGTAGGTCCCCAGAACGGGGCATGTACTCTAAGGAAAAATTTAAAAAGGCAGGGGAGAAGCCCGGAGAGTCCCCAGGTCAGGGCCCGGACTTACCAATCCGACGATGGCAGCAACAAAAACTGGAAGGTGGCCTTCGTCCCTGGAGTCTTCCTCCTGGGGTGCTGAGGCTGTGACTCCAATCCCTGGGGAGCGCTACCCCTATAACGGGGCCTGCTACCACCCGAGGTAGTGTAGCGTCCAAAGGAAACTGTAAATCCAAATCCGCGGGGTCCGGTCAGCGGTCAAATGTCCACTTAAGCGATTGACAACTGAGGGAGAAGGGGTAACCATAGCAACATAACTGTAAGAGGAGCTGTGGCGGGAAAACTGGAGGGGGAAGAACCATTTTACAAAGAACAGGGGGGAACAATACACAAAATAGGGGAGCGAAACAAGAAATTTGAAAACACACTGCAACAAGTTCTGTTCTTTAAGACAGTAGATACAGAAGTCACAGGAAAGTTCAGGCTGGAAATTACTTCAGGATGTGTCTTGTCCAACCTCCTTCTCATAGCATCATCAGGTCTGAGGTCAGAGCAGATTGCTCAGCACTTTTCCAGCTTTGTATTGACATCTCCAAGGACAGAGTCTCAAGTGTAAAATCTCTGGAAAACTTGTTTTCCTGCTCGATATCCTTGAGAATAAAAGGTTTTTTTTCCCATCCAGTCTAATATTTACCTGTTTCTTCTAGTGCCTACTGATTATCATTCTCTCATCACGTACCCCAGTAAAGAGCCTGTCTCTTCTCTCCTTACAACTGCTGAGAAGCTGCTGTTGGGTTCATCTTGGTGCTACCTCTTCTTCAGAATGAGCAAGTCCAAGTGCCTCACCCTCTTCTCCCAGGGACACAGGAAATGTGTCATTTTTCACCTACTTGGTAACTGTGCTATCCGTAACCTCCTCCAAGTCCCTGATAACACTGTCAAATTGGATATGTATTTTTGTACTCTGTGTGTCACCAGCATCACCTATTTATCACTGCCCTCTGAGGCCAATAATCAATATCATCTTTTACCCCTCTTACTTTCTAGTGATCCAGACCCTACAATGAAAACTTAGATTAAAACTATAATTGTGGGAGATGGTGTTGAAAGCCCAGCTAAAGCAAAGGAAAATTGTACCTCACGCTCCCCCCTCACCCATATAGGAGCTTATGCTGACACTGAGGTCAGGTACACATCACAGCTTCTTCAAAGTGATGAAACACTCATCCAGTCATCACCCAGGAGACAAATATGATCAATTTGATGTTTAGACAGTACTTGCAAAATTTGGAGAAGAAGCAAATTTACAGCTCACTATGCCCTGAAGTAGACAATGAATTAAAAAATAGCCCAAGTCTGTGGGGGTTTTGTTAGGTAGTTTGTTTATTGTTCTGTTTTGATGGTGTTTTTTGACATTGCATGTAACAGGACACAGGCAATGTGATAGGCTAACAGAAAGGACTTGGGACTCGTCAAGTTTTGCCCAGACTTTTCTGTGTATGTCGGAAGATTTATTTTAGGCTGCACTAGCAGTTATCTAATGACCAGCTCACTTGTTATTTTTCTTTAGCTTTTGTTCAGATTTGTACAATTGTGTAATGTTGGGCCCATTTGTTGTCAGCAGCTATTCTGAGAACAGATATCTATGATGCTGATAAAATAGAATATGGAAGAAAACCAGCATGAGATTACAGCAGGGGATCTGAATTTACAGGCACGCAGTGTCTACAGGGTTTTAAACAATTCACCAGGAGCTAATCAATGGTAAAAGGAAGGCACCCTTGGGAGACTTGCAGCACCAGTCTCCATAAAAAAAACAAAAACAAACACATTACAGATTGTATATTTGAATATAATGTGGACTTACACACCAATAAAGAAAGACCAAGACATCTTGTGCTAGCAAAAATAAAGTGCCCTCCAATATGTCCTGCAGTGAGGAGAAACCACTAACAGCATCATCATACTCTGCTTATGAGGAATCTAGGAGGATGAGAAAACTCCCCCAAACTGATGGTTCACACCTAAGTGAAATGAGGTTGAGAAGAGAGAAAGAAAAATTCACTAGAAACTTCATGTACATCTGTTTTTAACTTTACATAATTTGACCATGAAATGTTGTTAGCACTGTTACCAAACTATTAATAATTCTTTTTTATACAGATAATATTTTAATTCTAATGATATATTCTTGTGTTTGCATTGGTGCAAACAGTGTTTTTTAAAAAACATTTTGAATATAAAAATTTATGAGAATTCCAGCAACCTACTCTACAAATTGAATGGACTGAATTGACAACACTTATTTTTGTTATTATTTTTCCCCCAAGAAGGATCTTTTACAGCATGATGTTCTTCTTTTTAACTGAAAAGACTAAGTACACATCTGTGTCTGTAATTGCAGTGATTTTGCATTCAAATGCAAAACAAAAGGGGGCAAACAAATCTTCTGTTTTTCCCAATGACTGGGATACAGAATGCTACGGTTGTATACAATTGTAGGATCAATGTAGAATGTTGACTAGTTGGAGAAAAAAAAACCAAAAAAGAAACATATTCACTGTTTAGTCCTTTAGATGGCTATAATTTTCTGCTCTTCTCCTCATTTTAATCTAGAGTATATCCGCAGCACAAGAATTAAATTCAAAATAAATTTTCAGCATATGCAAAATCCAAGCAGAAATGATAAACCAAATTATCCAAAGCTTTATGGAAGATAAACCCAGCTTTGAGAAAGAGGACTGTTGACTTCTTTGTGCAACTTATTAAATAATACAACCCATTCCAATTTAGAGTCAGTAGGCAGGATGATAAGAAGTAGTAGCTCTTGTAGTTTTCTTTTATGCTGGATATCAGAAGAATGTGCTGGCTAATGTTAATGGAGGATAACTGTCCTGCACAACCAATTAGAGCTACAGATTCTAATCACCAAACAAAGTAGCTGAATGTGAAGCTATCTGTATTAATGCGGAAGTGTCTTTCATTAGACAGGCACAACCTCATTAAGCAAAATATTTTTTCTTGTGTTCCAATGTTTTCTGTAGCACTGGCTACAGTTTCACCAGTCAAAAGAGAATATTTACTGAGCTGTTACCAAATTCATTGTCAAGTACTACCGAAAAATATATATCTATAGTCTATGTATCAGATGTGTAACTACATAATTTGTTTTTATTTGGTTTTGAAGTATGATTACGATTATACTTCTTGAAGAATACTTACAGAGATATTTCAAAATATGCCTGCTCTTCTTATGTTTTAATTTGTTATACATGTCCTTGTCAAAAAGAAATTAATTTTCTCCAGCGTGTCTGCATATGCCCACTTCAGTTAGTAGTAAATCAAAGTGTTATCTTTAAGAACACATAAAAGTTACCCAGATACCAACCATTCATCAGAACAATTTGACACAGCTTAAGAAAGTTATTCCCTATACTAAGTCATATATATTGATAACAGGACATAAATAGGTATTAAATCCAGCGTCCTAAGTTGAAAACCCTTTTAATGACAAAAAGCACAGCAAATCCTTTAAAGACAAGTACTATAAATGATTGTAGCTGTGTTTCTCCATTGTAAGTTAGACACATGAACTGTATAGAATTATTTGTGCTTGACTTTTTCATTTTGTGAATCCAGTCACACAGAGCTATTCTGTAAATTTTAGTGCCCATGTTCTCTTTCATTTAGATTTTTATACTGCCCTGTAAAGACACTTTTACTTGAAAGATTCTTCTAGTCTCTTCCTTTTTATTCAGTGTTTACCTTGGCTAGGTTAAAAACTTGCTGGACTGCTTGGACAGAGAGTGGTGGTGAATGTATTTCCATACAGTTGGGGCCGGGCATTAGTAGTGCTCCCCAGAGCTCAGCATTTAGGGGAGTCCTGTTAAGTACCTTTATCAATGATCTGGATGAGGAGATCAAGTGCACCCTCAGTAAGTTCACAGATGACATAAGCTGGGCAGAAGTGTTGATCTGGTAGAGGGTAGGAAGGCTTTGCAGAGGGATCTGGACAGTTTGGATCAATTGGCCAAGCCCAGTTGTATGAGGTACAACAAGGTGAAGTGCTGGGTCCTGGATTTGGGTCACAACAATTCTTTCAGTACTACAGGCTGGGGAAAGACTGACTGGAAAGTAGGCCAGTAGAAAAGGACCTGGGGGTGCTGGTTGACAGCCAGCTGAACATGATTCAGCATGCGCCCAAGTGGCCAAGAAGGCCAAAGGCATCCTGGCCTGTATCAGCAATGATGCGGCCAGCAGGACCCGGGCAGTGATTGTCCCACTCTACTGAGGGGGCCACACCTCAAATCCTGTGGGGCCACACCTCAAATCCTGTGTCCAGTTCTGGGCCCCTCACAGCAAGACAGACTTTGAGGTGCTGGAGCCTGTCCAGAGAAGGGCAACAGAGCTGGCAGAGTCTAGTGAATAAGTTTCAGAGACTGGAAAATGTGATCTGTTTCAATACATCTTGGAGTCTTGGAATGTGTAGTAGAGGGTGAGTCAGATCTTGCTCTGGTGAAGTGGAACCCTGCCCCTGCTACCCCCAGCCCCACAGCATCTGTCATGGCACACTGGAGGCAGCCCCAGATTTGCACAACCCAGTGCCTGAGTGGACAAGAGACTGGAAGTCTCTCCTGGGAGGAAGGCACAGGATGGGCCAGAAAGGTTTAAGAATGGTCACCACAAGGTGAGCATGTTGTCCTTTAACCCTACATTCATCTTGGAGTTTTACAATGCTCCTAAACCAGAAGTTGGTAGCTATGTGTCTGTTTTTCTAAAGCCTTCCTGTCTTTCTGTTTTTATCCCTTTCTTTTTCTTCTCTCTTCTCACAGAACATTACCATCCACTAGGTTGTAAGATTTTCTATGTTCAATGGGCTCAGTCTATGCTGTAATAAGTGATGTTATGTAGTATTTATTCTTTTGCCAAAGTTCCTTAATTTTCTATAATTTGCCAGTAAACAGTGCATTTTTACTTTTTGAGAATATTTGGTTGGACTTTTCTCCTTTACACTTATCCAGAGCAAAAGAACCTTGGTTTAGCCCTAGATTTGAGTGATGGGGTAGTAAAAGTAAGTCCTACAAAGAGCAGCTGAGAGAGCTGGGTTTATTTAGTTTGGAGAAAACCCAAGGCTCAGGTGGTACTTTATCTCTCTCTACAACTACCTGAAAGGAGGTTTGTAGACAGCTGAGTTTCGGCATCTTCTCCCAGACAGCAAGCAACAGGACAAGAGAACACAACCTCAAGTGGCACCAAGGGAGGTTCAGGCTGGACATCAACTTCACTGAAAGGGGTTGTTCAGCATTGGAATGGACTGCCCAGGGAGGTGGTGGAGTCATCATCCCTGGAGGTGTTCAATAAATGGCTGTACATGGCACTGAGTGTATCATCTAAGCCTAATGATTCTACAATTCTATTATTCTACCCTTTCATGAAATTGGTGATGTGGGCTTGGCAGGACATACACAGACAACACATAAACATACAAGCCATGAATCAGTCCCCCTTAGGAAATTTGCCATTGGCTACAAATTAAAATGAAAAGTGGAGAGAGAGAGAAATCTTACAGCATTCTCAAAAAGATTTTTTAGTCTGTTGAAACTTTACACACAGATTACTGAATGCATAATATCTATCAAGACTACGATTGAAATTTGGGACAGTATCTAAGAAAAATAATAAAGCAAAACTACAAAATTAAGGTAGTGGGAAGGGTGAAAGGGTAGATGAGAAAGAATCTGAAAGGAGCACTAACAAGAGAGAATATGAGGTTAGAAGAAGTTGTGAAAACACATGAGCAAAACAGAAAGCAGAGCGCAGGACCAAAAGTACAAAGGGGCAGATGAAGATTAAATAAACCACAGAAATGTGACATCAATAAGATTCTGTAATTCAAGACCATGTCATGAAAGTGTCTGAAGATAACTTATTAAGGAATAATAAGCAAATAAGGATTTGCATTGAGAAGGAGTTGAGAAAAGATGAGGAGACTCAAATGCTATCTTTATTTAAGTGAAATAAATAAATACATAAATGGTAGAAATGGTCAGTATGAGAATAGTACAGAGATAAAAATGCTTATTTAAGAAAAAGAGTGGAAAATCAAAAGAAATAGCAAATAAAATTGTATCCTCTCAAAGGTCCTTGATCTTCATTTTTCCCACAACCTAATAACATGGTTAGTTGTGGTAGGAATTTGCGTTAGAAAACGTCCTTGTTTTTGTTGAATATGTACTTATAAAAGTCATCCATCAACGTAAGTACCGTTCTATTTCAATTATTTATTTACCATATGGGAAAGATTGGATTTCTTTCATTAATATTAAAAACAAACAAACCCAACCAACCAATCAAACCCTAAGATCCTTGATATGTCAGTTGTCTTGGCAGACTAGGTCGCATTGCAGAATTGCAAATTATATTGATTTAGTGCTACAGTCCATTATTTAGATTGCTAGGCTGCTATGAAGATCATAAAGTGATCATTGAGTTATTAGGTCAGTATATCCCTCCCTCGCACAAATGCTAATCTGAAAGACTATCAGCTGACTTCTGTCCCTGTTTTCCCTTTTGTGCCATGCCTTTCCTCAGTTACTCATGCTAATTGCCAAATTTAATAGAGTCTACTTCGTTCATAGTAATTTCCTCAGGTTTAATGGTTTTTATGCAGAGCTACCTGAGCAAGCTGTAAAAGAAAAGGATTCCTAGTCACACCTGCTGCTTAGGAAGTGATAACAATAACCATAAGTTCTCGGAAACTTATACACCTAAGGAAAGTCATACTTACTCCATACCTGAAATCTTCTTCCCAAGAACAGGTCAGTGAGATGATATTGATAATATGTCCATGGAAGAGAAATTAATCATAGATACTGAATTCCCAGACTGTATCACTAAAAGCGATATTGTGCTCAGACACAGTCGCAGAACCAGAGACATCCAGTTTCCACCTTCTCTGGGAGAGAAAGGATAAAAAAGAAATCAGTTCCAAAAAAAAAATATTAGATCTGCAAGACCATTTTTTATCTGGCCCATCTAAAAGCTACTCCAAAATATAGGATCAAAAATGCACATATTAGAATTAGGGTCTAAGATACAGTTTCTCTCCATACTATCAGCTATGCTATCACACATGCACTATGTTATTTCCAGCTTCCTTGCAGTTCCTTTCTTGTTTGTTCCATCTTGAGTTAAGGCTCTATCCCTTTTCCTTTCCCCTATTAGGCATCTCTGTTTATCTCTACCCACAAGTCACCTCTACTATCATCATTCTAACGCTTACTATTAAAATCATACCTATAGTGTGAGTTCATTTTTTTCTACATATTTTTGCCTTTTTTTTTTTTTTTGCAAGCAACAGTATTAAATTCTCAATGTGTTAATTGTGCAGAAACTAAAACTGTCTATGATACTTTATTCCAGCTAGAATGTGCATGAATGCTGTGAGAAATGAAGATATTTGAAAAAAAGTTAATTGCCACTTAAGCGATCTTGCATCATCTATATGCATTTCTATTAACAGAAATCTTGTGATCTTTTTGAAGTATATTTTTAATATATAAAATTCTTGACCAATGCACCAGTAGTAATTGGCCTAACACAGAACTGATTCGAAGGAGGAATAGAAAATAATCTCAGCGATGCATGATATTTTTTAGCAAGCCATTTAATTAAAGCTTTGAGCTGCACAGAGTATGAAATCTGTAGTTAAGGCTGATTAGTCTTCAGATTATAAGACCCTCTTATAATGTCAGAAAATAAGAAACAAATTTCACACCAGAGAGTGACTAACAGCCTTCTGCTGTCAAATGGAAATGCAAAGATGTCTGAAAGCATAGCCACAAGGCTGAGATGCTAGTTAGTTATGAGGAGGGCAAAATTATTGTAAATCATGTATGCCCTTTCAAGCTTAATAATTAAAATTGACAATGGTGTTAGTATTCTCATTAAATTTTGAATAAACAAAAATCATCTAAACTCCTGTAGAACCCTAATTTAAAAAAAAAATATCAGAGATAACAATGCTATTAATGAAAACAGGATTCCAAGGAAAACATTCCAAGGAAAATTTTTCAAAATGGGAGGTTTTTTGAAGATGATCTTGAGGAATTAAAAAAATGAACTGAGAAAGAACTATAGTAGATAAATTTTTCTCATATTATAGACATTCATAAATATGACTAAACCCTCGACAAAATCTAAAACAAAAAATTTTCATTATTAAATTTCTTGTCCTGTAAATACCCCTTTTCTGTAACCTGTATACTCCTGTACTTTAACATAATGCCTTATGCAACAAAGATAACATTGATCTATTGCTAGGCTAAATTTTTACTCAAAACCAAAAATAATCTACCTTGAAAAGTTTAAAACTGATGTGGGAAATTAATGTCATGCCATCAGAGCATACATTAAATGAAGGTATTACATCTACATTAATAAGCCCAGTATGTTGAAAAGTGACAACTGTTTCAGTGACAGAGGAATGTTAATTTATTTATGCAAATTTCAGGCCAGATCTGTCCTGGGATGCATTATTTGAATGTGTATGTGGAAGCACAGATTTGCTTACCTGCCTTTGTATTCACACGCTGGAAAATCTCCTAAATTGTTCAGTGTTTAATTTTTGTTATGTTTTTATGGAGGTTTAAGTCTGTGTGATAAAATATGACCAGGCTAGCAATCTACATATGAATGGATTAAACATTTAAATGGATAAATATGGTGGAAGGCTGCTCAGAAACCCTGTCTTTGCACTGGCACATCACCTAGCATTGAGACATGCTTAGAACTTGAGTAATTTTGAGCAGTTCAGTTGACAGCAAATCAACTACCAGAGCAGGTTAAAGCAAAAAAAGCATTTATTATCTTTCTTTGTGCATTTAAAACCCAATCAACCAACCAAACAACCACCCAAGCAGAAAAAATAGAGTGTTCCTAAGACACCAAAATTTCTGTTCTGAGCCAGAGATGTATTATCTCTTTGCTTGGTACAGTATAGCTTTCCTACAGAAAAAGCAGAGGCAGTTCACTTTTTGAATAATTCATAAAAGGATTTCCTTCCAGACCTCCAAATATTTCACCTACACACATCAAACAACAGCACTTATACAAAAATAGCTATTTTAAGCTCTCCAAAGCCTCCTGTGGTCATTGCACAGAAGTTCATTGAAGGCATAGAATAAAGTGAGATGAAATATTCCCTCCAAAACTGAAAAAGCAAAGTATTAATAAGAATTTCTGTGTTATAGCATTATAAGTCTTTATTACAATTCTCTTGGAATGGCCTATATTATTCACAAGTAAAACATACTGATTTGTATGACTTCTGCAGACTAAGACAGAAATCATAGTGATATTCTTTACTGCAGCAATGCATGCATTTTGTGGTATGCTGTAATATATTTCATGCTGCCTTAAAATTCTGATGCACTTATTAATTTAATCCACTTTGCTTTAACTGATATTTCGTGTCTGTAAAGGCGTTGGAGGTTAAGCTTGTTTTTTTCTGTATGCGCTGTTTATCAAACCATGTCTGCCTGTCCATCCACTTCCCACAGTATTCATGTCTGCTGACTGTAATAACACTGGAAAAACACATAGGAAACAAAAATAGCATCTCACATATTTTGGTGAAAATAAACTACTGGACAGAAAAGTGTCCATTATGGCATTCTATGGTGTGGAATATCCCTTTTGGTAACTTTGGGTCCCCTGTGCCCAATCAGCTATGGTGCCTTACAGTTTCTTTTGCGCACCTCTTCAATGGCAGAGCACAAGACAAGGGGGAAAAATAGTCCTTCACTGTGGACTACCACAGCTTTTCAAATATCAAGGTGACTGGTTCAATCACCTTGCTCAGCATGTTCCCTCAGGACCATGAGGTACATCTCATTGCACCTATGGGTGCATCTCAGCAGGTGCAATGGGCTTGAGCAGCTTTAGTTCCTTAGATAGTCAAGAACATGATCTTCTGCAACATGTGGTTTTTCATTCTTCCAATCCCTGCCTTTGCTTTCTGTGATCTGGGTAGTGTGGCTAGAGAACTTACTGGTGAAGATTGAGGCAAAAAATCATGGAGTACCTCAGCCTTGCCTATGTCCCAGGTCACAAGATCTTACGTTTTCTTTCAAAAAGGGCCTATATTTTCCACAGTTTTGCTTTTGTCACCAGTTCAACTACAGAAGTTTGTGCTTTGTTCCTTGATCTGAATGGCCAGGTTAAGTGCTATAGGATTTTTGCTTTCCTAACCTGATACTTGATGGCTCACACTACCTCTCTGTATTCCTCCCAGACTACTTGTCCTTCCTTCCACTGTAGACTTGTTTTAGTGTTTATATTTGTCCAGGAGCTCCTTGTTAATCCATGCAAGCTTCTCAGTCTTTTTTCCTTTCTTCCTCTTTGCTGGAATTCATCATTCCTGAGCTTGGAGAAGGTGATCCTAGAATAGTAACCAGATTCCTTGGACCCCTCGTCCTTGCAGGGCTTTAGTCCATTGTACTCTATCAAACAGACCCCAATGAGGCAAAGGCCTTCTCTTCTGAAGTCCAGGGAATGAGCTTGCTGTGCATTTTTTCCCCGTCCTAAGAATCTTGAATGTCACCATTCCGTGGTCAGCTGCCCTTGAGCTCCACATTCCTCATCATCATGTCCATGGGTGAGAACAAGGTCCAGCATAGCACCTCTCCTTGTTGGCTCCTCTGTCACTTGGAGAAGGAATTTATCCTCAGTGCATTTCAAGAAACCCCTGGATTTCTTATGCCCTGCTGTGTTGTCCTTCCAATGGATATTTTAGTGTTTGGAGTCCCTATGAGGATCAGGGCTTGTGAATGTGAAGTTGAATCTATCTCTCTATAGAGGGTTTATCCACTTGATATACCTGGTCATGTGGCCCCTCGCAGATCTCCACCATAATGTCACCTGTCCATGTCCTCCACTTAATCCTGACTCGCAAACTCTTGGTCAGCTCCTCATCTATACTCAGGCAGCACTCCATGCACTCCAGCTGGTTATGGACAGAGACATCAACACTGCCTCCTCATCTCCTTGCCTATTCTTCATAAAGAGCCTCTATCCTTCCAACCCAACCCTCCAGTCACAAGAACCATTCCACAATGTCTCTATGATGCCAGTAAAATCGCAGCCCTATACACATCTCTAACTTTTCTTGTTTTGTTTTGTTTTGTTTTGTTTTGTTTTTTTCCCATTATACAAGTTTGCATAGAGGACTTTGAGCTCCCAGTGAAATGACTTATTGGATGGGGTGGTGTCACAGACATCTTTTGTGAATAATCTTTTTCTTGGGATTTTTCTCCCTTCTGAGAAGCTGCAGTTTCAGAAACAGAATGTAAACAATTATTATCTGCTGCTGTGGAATGCAACAGGTCCACCTGTGATTGGCCCATCTTGTATGTTTACAATTAATGGCCTATCAAGGACAGTGCTATCTCGGACAGAGTCAGAGAGAGCTGCCTTTGTTATCATTCTTTTCTATTCTATTCTTAGCTAGCCTTCTGAGGAACCTTTTGCTTTCTTTTTCTTTTTAGTATAGTTATAATGTAATATATATATATATATATCATAAAATAATAAATCAAGCCTTCTGATCATGGAGTCAACATTCTCATCTCTCCCTTCACCTGAAAACTCCTGTGACCACCGCCACAGGGTGGCTGGAATCTTTTTGCTACTGCCCTTCAGGTGTTGTCCTCCTGACCTGTGATCCCTTTCCAGGCTCAGGGTATCACTTTCTGGCAGTAACATCAAACTGGTAGGAGTGGGATGGATAGAGCCCACTTCACCAACTTGGCCAGCCCATGGCTGAAGATGCTCTTCTTCTTCTCTGGCAGATGAAACCTGACCAGCCTGCTGTACACCAGTTCTCTCAAAGCAAGTCCTGGTTAATTAGTCAAACTCCTGGCTGTGGCTATTTTAGCCATTTCTTAATGGTTAACAAAAAAAAGGTTAGTGCTTAATTTGGCTGGCCTTTTCAAACCCTTTCTCTCCGACCAGGATGATTGATGCAGACATTCAGCTTATATACAACACTAAAAAAGTTGAACACAAAAGTGTTTCAGAGGAAGAGGGACGTAAAGCAAGCACTCAAAATAAATGCCATTTAGGAGGTGACAGAGTTATGGCTCCACTGCAACTGCATTGCAGCTACAGCTACGGTTTAAAAGGTCGTGTGCCATTTTTCCCCACAAGTGAATGATTGTTCAAAATTCCTATTCAAAGTCAATTAATACACAACTTAAGAGTGTTGTTGCTGTACAAAGCATGAATTGACAGCAACATCTCAATTTCATGGGCTGGGAATGGATTCATGAACATTGTGACTAAAACTGCCTATTAATATATGGATTGCTAAATAAAAGTACCAAGGAAAATAATTCTTCAGTTGCTTTGTGTGGTACAATGCATTTCTGTGAAGGATATTTACTTTATATTTATAGACCTGTGTTTGGCATTTGGGTTTGCACTTTTCTGGAAAACTAACATGAAAAGGGAGGCATATAATCACATCTGTAGTTTCTGTTGGAGAGCCAGTGTCTTTTTCATGGACAGATAGCATTGTGGGTTAGATGAAAACAAAGGACATAGACAATATTAGAGATTCTGACTCAGCCTGGTATTCAAACTTATCTGCATTATCACTAAACTGAAATTATAAGTACTCTGTGTGTATAAGCATTCTGCAAGAAGGAGTGCCTTATAACTGTCTGTTTCTAACCTTCTGAACCAATACACCTTTTCAATAGACAACAATGTAATCTCAAATTAAAGTAAAATTTCAAAAGAAATAGTGCTCCATCATGTCATTAGAGGTTCCTATGTAATAAGTACCTTGTGGGTTACATCCAAGGAAATAGAAGTTAATCTCTTTAGAGCTACCGGACATAACTTCACTGCTTTATACCTTTCAGGAAACCATACTCATTTCAGGTGATCTGTAACTGCATGTTAATTTTCTACATGTTTTTTTTTTCCCCTCTATAATAATATTTTTAATAAAAGTAAATGATCTTTAAAATTAAAACTTATAAAATGCAAAAAAATTATTTCAGGCAAAAGTATTTAAAATAATTTATCTGTCTATGCATAAAAGCAATTTCTCAAGAAAATATAATCTTAATGTACAAGCATTTAAATTATTTGAACAAAATGGACATTTGTATAAAAGAGGTTTCTGTTACTTTTATAAATTAATTTAAACCAAGACAGAGTCAAAGAAGGCAATCCAAACACAAGAAAATACCAGTAATATATTTTAAAATACTTCATCCATAGCTAAATCATTCCAAACACTGATACTTTGCAAATGAAAAATTGTTTCAGTGGCTGCAGGATTTTGTAAATAAAGCTGACAATGTGTCATCTAAATGATCTAAATGAAGATGGAAGAAAGAGTAAGAAAAATGCAGAACATCCTTACTCCTGAAATAGGTCTCCTAAAGTTTTGTTTTAATCATAATAATAATGTGTCTTTCTGTTCAACTCATCTAAAAGTTTCAAAAAAGTCCCAAGAAAAAACCTCATCTTTATAATGCGAAGCTCTGTTGAAAAAAAAACCCTTTTATGTTACCTCAATATTTTCACTGGATTTAAAATGAATAAACATGGAGAATATGTCCCAAGTATCTAAAATGTACAAAAAAGAAAAAAAAAAGAGTAAAAGAATTTAGGAAAATGCTGAATACCACTCCTGAATGAAACAAAAATTCTTTTAAAAATCTTAATAACATAAACATTTTTCTGTATGCTTCAAAGCAAGTGTCAGCAAGTTCCAGTAAATTACATGAAAAATTGCAAGTGGGCTGCATTACTCTTTCCTCCCATTCCAATGAGACAGAATTACTCCCTCCCCCATACCAGATAAGGTATCATCAGTACTCATAGACCCTTTCCCATCTTTTTCTTAGGATGACTAGTGATGGAGATGTGACTGCCTCTTCACCAGGCACTTTCAGTGTTTCATTAATATTTTTTTTTCTAATATTTTACTTGACTTAGTTTTGTTGCAACAGAAGTCCAGAAGTCCATTTCATGTTTCTAGGTATGGCAGATGGGGAAGATGGACCTTTCCCTTCCATTTTGCATCAACTTCTAACATGCTTGGAGAGTGCTTCATCCCTTCTGTAATCCCTTTTTTCTTGTAACAAATTTAATTTTTTGATATGCTCTCAAGCCCTGATACTTTTTAGTGAAATCATTGGACATTTTCCAAGGAATGTTCAAATCTCTCTCAATGGACAGTCCCCAGTATTTTCAGTAGTGTTTTCAGGAAAGCATTACCAATCCAGAGCAGGCCAAAGAGAGTGTACTCAAGAGTAAATGTTGCTCTGCTATGTATGGCCCTCATGCACAGTCAGGTCAGGATGAAACATCTGCAAAGAGAGACTTCCTAGGCTTTTCTGAAGCTACACAGTGTCGGTGGAAGGGCTCTACATACATTTTTTTTTCCATAGGAGCTTTATTTCAAATATGCTGTTGCATATCTTTTTATTTATTTTTTTCATAATACAATCTTTGTGCATCTTTCAATGTAGCTGCCATTTATTCACCTCCTTGTGACATCCTAATTTTCTGATTTTTTTTCAAATAACAGTTGCTCAAGCTTTTGCTCCTGTTTTTGTATATGTGCTATTAATTATTCCTGTGCAAAGTACTTTGTACATTCTTCCAGTTTTTCAGGCCATTCCCCAAACTATCCAGATGGTTTTGAATTCTAATCTTCTTATCCTCCACACCTGCAGCTTTCTCCAGGTTTGTTTCGACTTCAAATTTAGTAAGCATATTTTATATTTCATTTATATTTCAACCTGGCCAACAAATACCAATGAAGCAAATTCATGCTCTGAACTACATGTGCAGAGCATGAATTTGACATAGCCTTATCTTTTAACAGTGACACCTATTATCTCTCTGGAAATGACATTTTCCAACAAGTGCTGCCTCCGTGCTATAAAGCCAACAAATAGAAAATGTCCTTTCTTTAAGAACATCCTCTGAGACACTCAGGAGCTCTATTTAAGGTCAAGATTTGATAGATTTATGATGGTGTAAACAAGAGAAAAGGACATCCTACAAGAAAAACTGATGAACACCTATCTGAATTCCATTAAACCATTCCTTTGGAGACTTACCTTGGCATAAGGGAAACAGATGCTAACAATTATGATTTTACATATAATTTGACACAAGGTTCATCTCTGTCACCTAACTAAATTGTAAGGCCTTTCAAATAAATTCAAATAAGGGGAAAATATGTTTCCTTGAAATCATGGTTAAACAAAAGCCTGAAAAGAGGTATGATCCTGGATTCTTCTGCTGCTTATGTGACACTACCTCAGTAACACAAATTTTATTCCAGTTTAGTCATGTGAAATGTTACAATAACTCCTTGTGTACTTAAAAAAATAATATAAAAGACACTTTTATGCCTCAGGTCTAAATATTGTCACTACATTTAATTATTCAAATATTCATTGTCACCCTAAACTAAGAAGCAACCTAATCTGCTGAGAGAAAATCATTATAAAAAATATCATATATTGCCTTTTATTTATGTGAAACACATCCCATTTTAAATGATGATAAACAATTTGAATGATTTGCAACATTCTAACTACTAATAGATTATTTTTTTATTGTCAAATAAATTTACTGTTTACTTTTCAATGATTGGAAAATCTTCAGACAAAAAAAAGTGCCAGGGTATAAAAAATTCTGTGGTTTTATTCTCTATGTTTTGTGTTGGTTTCAGAACAGTTACATCATGTGCATAAGCTCTTTAGGTTGCAAAGGAAGGAACAGATAATTTCATAATTAATGATAAAGTCACATCTAAAGACTCAAGACCTATTGATTTTGTCAATGCAGAAACACTTAAGAAAGTTAATCTGAAGTAACTTTTAAAGTGGAGTAATTAAATGAATTAAAGCCACATATTGATCCTTTTATTCAGATTTTCAATGCCTTTAATTCCATGTAGTCTACTTCAGATTTCAAAGTGAATTAATCTTAATTAAATTAGGGACATTTTAATTCTGAATATGTGTCTACACTGGGGCTAATGCATTTTAGCACATTTAGCATTTAACATGCATGGGACTGCAGAAACTGTAAAAAACCCTACAGTGAATTACTTATTTAAAAGCAGCTACCTGTGCTCACATACGTTCTCCAGAGATTGTTCAATGTAAGATATTGTCTTGCAATGAGATGGGACATGTTGGTCATTTATTGATATGTTACTTTGACATGTTGGGTAAATCCCTTTTATTTCCACACTCAGTTGATTTGGATAAGCTTTCTCAAGCATGCAAGGCAAAAACTTTTTTGATGCAATTAAGTCTGAAAGAGTTCAATGAGAAATTGACTTCCAAACACAAAAAAATGTTATTTTGGATTTTTTTTCCTTTATGTGTGTATATGAGCTATTATTCTGTCTCACACAAGCAGTTCAACTTTTTAAAGACCTTAGAAAGACAGTTTTGATGGAAAATTGTTCACCACCCCTGACCATGGTAATGACAATGCTTGTTCTCTTTTGTGAGAATGAAAAGCATGTCAGAAATGCATTACTGAACTGACCTTATTGGACTTGTTTTGGGGAGAAATTGCTCTGTTAGGCAAGAAAGATGAAATCTGAGTGTTCTTAAGCGTTTCCACTTATGTCGTGATTTAGGAATGCTAGTCCCCAATTTAGCATTCGCTCTGAAACACTCAAAACCAGGCACCATTTGCTCATCCTCCATTCTCCCATCCACCTTCCCCAGTGGTGGGCTGGAAGGGAGGATGGGACTCAGAAAAGGGAAATATCATGGGTTGAGATAACAACACTTTACTGGAAACAGCAATGAGTTCAGAAAATTAACGGTAACAGCAATGACACTAATGATAGTGTACAAGAAAAGAGGTGAATGATTCACATGTGATGGCTGCCCTCCCCTGAAATTCCCTGATTGTTTCCTCCTCCATGGAAATTCCCTGACTGTCCCCACTTCCACGGTACTTGACTCAGAAGGAAAGGAATTCAGCATTTCCCTGTCCCCTGAAAATTATGCAAGGTGGCATAAAATAGCCTCTGGTTCCTGGTCATTCCCCTTACTGGATACTGCAAAAATTAAATCTGTTGCAGCTTGAGCCAGGATGACTCTTTAGAGAAAACAACAAACTTTGAGTTGCTAATATTTTTGTACATAATTTAGGAGGGGATTCAGCAAATGATGTAAGAAAATTTAGGGAGAAAAACAAGAAAGAAGGAGAAGGAGAAGGAGAAGGAGAAGGAGAAGGAGAAGGAGAAGGAGAAGGAGAAGGAGAAGGAGAAGGAGAAGGAGAAGGAGAAGGAGAAGGAGAAGGAGAAGGAGAAGGAGAAGGAGAAGGAGAAGGAGAAGGGGAAGAATATACTTTTTTTTTATCATGTTTCCACTCTGTACCTTAAATATTGCTTCCTACATCTGATATTTAAAAAGTTAATTTCCAAACTTGATAAAATAAGTTACTCTGCAGTTGAGATACAATATTACTTTCACTAAAATGGAAGACAAATATGTCAGATTTTGATTTGCATACAAAGCATTAATTAGTATAATCAGTTCAGAAATATAAACATAGCCTCAGAACCAGGCAAGAGAAATTGGGGAGGGAAAAATGTCAAGAACTGTTATAAACAAGTATCTGTTGTCATTCAAGTTTTCTTATATTCATATATAATTTTCATTAGCAGTTGTCTTCAGCAAGTACTTTATGAAATTTACAAAGCAGAAATTGTTTAATTGCCAGTGCTATTGAACAAAAACTGACAGGAGAGGTATCCTATTACAATATGTACATTCTCTCAGCTACAAGATGTCCTTTATATATCTATTTATTAGACGCACATGACTAAGAGTCGTCTTAAAGCATATATCTATTTGTGACCTTAACCCACTAGTTAATGCAGCTTCTCTACTGCTCGTTCCTTTTGTGCAAGTCCCTCAAGAATGTAGGAAAACTTTTTTCAAACAACATATTCAACTAAAAATTGTCCTTTTATTTCAATAGCCATTATTATATTTTCATCTCATCCATATAATTATGCTTTTCTGCTGTCCATCACCTCCACCTATGGATTGTTTGGCCTCATAGTGACTGATTATTTGAAGAGTTGCCATGTGCAGTAATGGAATGCTTTTCCTGTGAATAAAATTGTTCAGACAGCTGATTTGGTCAGTCAGCTTTAGATCTCTGAATAGAAGCTGTCATTTTCTGTGTCAGGAAGATAGTCATAAAATGTCTTTTAATGTGACAAAAGCAGACTTTGCATTTCAGACAAAATTTTTATGTAGGGGCAAGAAGCTTATTACTGTAAATATTTTCTCTGTGCAGTTATTTGATTTTCAAAAAACTAAGGATATAATTTGTGATTTTTAATTAAAAAACTGTTATCATGTAAACTAATAATAAAAATAGGACAGGAGTAATATTTTTCCTTTCATACTTCGAAGGCATAAAAAATTAGTGAAATATAATGTTCAAAATGCAAGTGAGTTTGTGTTTTAATAGCTTTTCTTTCCTTGGTATTGCAGGAAATTTTTTGGAAACCAAAAGTAATATTAATATAAAGGAGATAATGCAACAGCTGACATAGTACATGAAGAATTTCTGGAATTCCAAGCAAGAGTAGATGTATCTCAGATTCAAACCCCAATAGGTCCTTATAATGATAGTTTTTGACTGAGACTTCAAGCAAGTACAGCCATGATGGATCCCAGAACACAAAGCAGCAGGGGGCTGGTATGGTTTTGTCCAAATTTTTGTGCTGCTGAGGGTCAAGGTCATGTCTGAATGTATTCTTAGCCAAAAGGATTAGAAAATTACATGTATTGCTAGTTTGTATTGCTCTTTTAACCTAGAGATTATTGCCACTTCTTTTTTTGGTGGTTATTTTTTGGCCCTACATAGAAGATGGTGTTTGCAGTTACATGAAAGAAAACAAAAACACACAGAATCATAGAAAAGTGCAGGAATTTTTTTCATTCATAAAAATTCAACGCTGAAAGGCAATAGAGAGACATAGTCCAAAGGAAGAGAAAAATCTATAAGGTGAATTTTCATCTTACATTGGCTATTCAATGGGCAAAACAAGAAAGACAGTTCAGTGTTGTTCTATTGCAATTCTATTACAGACAGAGGAGGAAAACAAAGTTCTCTCAAAGTGAACAAAAGACTACTCAAGACGAGAAACAACCATGGAATTGTTTTCCTCTGGATATAATATTGAAACCTTTACTAATAAAATAAAAATATTGACACACAAAAGCTGTAAATGCTCTAAAGATTCAAGAGAGAAAGTGGATTTCTAAATGTGATCTCAGGGAAGAAAAGAACTCTTTAATATTGGCATTTCGTTTGGATAGGAGTAGTAAAATTAGAGAAAATCAAAAGCTCAGCCAGACCCAATGCACTGATGTATTCTACATCTAAGAGCAGCAGGAGTTCCCCCCTTTCCAGCTGTGGTGCTAAAATTATTGGTGTCTGTCCTGAATCACCAGAGTGCACCAATGAAAACAGCCACATGAGAACAGGTCGAAAATAATGTCTAGCACCCAATATCTGCTCTACTGTCTGCTGTCACTGTCATTCATGTCAGTGACATTATTAATATTCATACTAATGGAAACACTATATTTATGACGAAGCAAGTAATTCTGCTACATAAAGCACATTAATACATTTTTGCTTTCTCAAAACTGGAATAATCTTGCTTAACTACCTCATATGTAATTCCACTTTATCCTGTTTCTGTGAAAAAATCTTTAAGTGAAAGTAGAAAGAGAAAACAAAGACTATCTCACCTAGTAAAAAAAAGTGTTATCAAAAAATTGTGGGGATATTAATCTTCAATTATTTAATATTGTATTTACCTTAACAAGTACTGTGGACAACTTCAAGTTTGTACTCTATATTTAATTTGAAAACCACTTGAGACATAATCAAAATTTTAGCTGGTTTTTTATTACTAACCTACTTTGGTAAATGCTTCCAGAAAACAAAAAAAATGCAAATTACATATCCCACTGCACCACATTCTCTTCTTATTTCTTAATAATTTTATTTTCTAAACAAAGCCAATATAAAAACTCTTGGATGGTACTATTTTCTCTGAAACTGCTCAAAATTACTTTGGATGAGTCTTACAAAGTCTCCAGATGTATTCTGTGTGTACTAAACATTAATTCAAAGATTCATTCCGTTACTTTAAAAATCTACAAACCTGAATAAATGAAAAGCCTACCATTTTCATTTGCACTTGCAAACACAAGTGAACACAGGAAATGACGTAATGTTAATATATAGTAAAGTCTGTTAATCATTGTCAGTTTTCCCTTATATTTTTCCTTATCCTGCAAATTTTTCCCTTGGTAATTTCCCTCTTTTTGAAAGATTTTTGAAAAGTAGACCATCTAATCTGTTCTGAATGCCAGATGTAAGAATGACAATGCTTTCCATGGTGAGGGATTAAACTTGAAAACACTCCCTCAGCAACTACATGCCACCTCATGGGAATACAGGTTTAAAAAATAACACCTTTGAGCAGAATTGTTATAGCACCTGGGGAGAGGCCATGACCACAAAGAATTTAGAAAGGGATTTTCACTAACTCCCATCAGTTGCCCAGTAGTGCTGACTTTTAAATTCATGGTCCAGTTCACAGACTCTAATAGAAACATCCAAGACAAGGAACTGCTGGATATCTGATATATAAGGACTTATTCAAACACCAACATCTTCAGATATCTAGATAATTATTGAATAGGTAGCACACAACTTGCAGGGTAGCTTTACTATTTTATCTATGGAAAATGGAATGCAGAGGAAGAGTCTTCTTCCACTGTTAAAAATCAACATATGCATCACAGAGGTTAAACTACAGTTGCACAATGTTGCAAGAGAGAATTTAGTTGTGAAATATGCCAGGGATCAGAAAAGAGGGTATAGCATCTTAGCAAAGTGCAAGTGGCCATACATACTTGTTTCTTTGAAACTGAGTTAAACAATTGCATTCATATTTTTTCCAAATGTGAAAGTGTCATAAACTGTACACAGTTCTCATCTATGGGAATAAGTAGATTAGCTTTTTCTCTATCTTCCAATCACCTTCTCAGTCTATAATCAATATATTGCCTTTATTTATTTAAGACAAGCTTAAGGAGCTCCAGTTCCTTATTAAAAAAAAAAAAAATAAAAAAGATGCATCTTTTTAATGCATGATCCACTGCAGTTCTGACAGGATTACAAATCTCCATGCCGTGCCCTGTTGTCAGACTACCACAGTCCATATACCATTAATTCACATGAGGTAATGAAGAGTTTTTCCAAAGATTTCCATGAATAGCAGATAAAGGTGAAAATATTAATAATTCTGGTCCAGGGAATCCTGCCTGACTGCTCCTGATCAAGAGGTCTCGTGGGAGAAACAAGTGCCTCTCCCAGAAGAGAGACACAATGCTTAGGCAGAGATCCCACTGCACCAGAGGAGTATACAGGGGCTTCTGAGAGCACTGGAAGAGTTTTTAGGCCTGGGAACAAACAGAGTATAAGAATCATAGCTGAAATTTTGCACAGCAAGGAAGCTGCTATATCTCTCTTATTTTAAACCATCTTTCTGAAATGGAGCAATGAATATCTTTGATGCTTTGTTAGAATCTGGTGTTAATGTTGCATGCTAGGATAGAGCACCTTAAAATTATGTCTTGAGTAGTGTGAATACACCAGAAGAAGAATTGCTACTATTTTTCAAATTAAATCTAACATTATTACCTTCATTTTTTGTGCTTTCAAAAACATTCATTAGCAGATACATGTGACTGATTCTGCAACCCAGTCTATATCACCCTGATGTGCTCAGCATGGCATTGAGACTGTCCTTTTCTGCTTTGGTTTGGCAGCAAACCAAATTATCTCCTTGAAAAGAACCACACAGCAAGGCTTCTCCAGGTTTTCTCTCAAAAGCAACAACAACAAACTCCACAGAGCTACCAGGAGCTGCCCTGGTTCCAGAGAAATTAAAGCAAAGATAGAGAAATTGCAGAGTTATTAATATAAACACACACACACACCCCTCCCAAATTTCAGTTAGGAAGGGTTTTGTTAAGTGCTGTTTAAGCTTTCTCGCAGAATAACCTTAATGTCTCTGATTTACCATCACATTCCAGGCATTACAGGACAGGTAAGGGTCTTGTCCTTATCAAGTGCATCAAAATATACAGGAGGAAATTATAATGAATTATCACTGGCAACAGCTAAAGAATATAATTTTCTTCTATCAAAAACTTTTCATTTAATAATTTTTTGGGTTTATTAGAGGTTTTTCAATACTTTTCCACAGATCTCAAAATGTTAGTAACCTCTAGCCTCTAGCCCTACCTTCCTTGACAAAAGACATACTCCAGGACATTTCACAGCACCATCACATAATCAATAGGAGAGTGCCAAGTCTCAAATATTTCGACATCCAAGTCTGAATATTTGAGATTTATAAAGAAATAATAAATAATAAGAAATAAAAATAATAATAAATAATGAATAATCAAGAAAAAGTAAATATTGAATGGCTCAATATGACAAGAAAAAGTAAATATTAAATGGCTCTCGGATGACAACTGAAAGCTTTTTGTACAAACCCTAATAGAAATAAAAAAGGTTTTGCCTCCAAATATGAAGAAAGAAAATCATAGGAAGTTTAATGGTGCAAGATTTATTGAAATTCAGGAAAGTAAAAAGATTTCAATTGGTTGTTGAAAAGGAGAAACTTACTATTTTGGTTTTATATTTTATTCAATAATTTTCCAGTTTGAGATGTGTTGCTTCTACACAAATATATTGTTACTAAATAACTTCAGAATTATATATCTAAATATTAAATCACAAAATGAGGAATATAAGGAAAGATTACCATATATATGCATAATGAATTGCAAAATAAATAATAATCACACTAACATAGTTGTAATTTCAAAAGATCCTAATCTGCCAATCTTTCATATGCTAGTCACGTCTCTCTGCATTCCCTAAAAGGAGTATTAGAAACCTGTAGCCAATTTTTGCTAAAACTATGCTATTTTAAATAGAAAAGTTAAGTCTTAAGTAAAAACTTCAGCTTATTTTACATGAGCTCAGTTCAATTTTTTTCTCCATTTTAAGTTCCAAAACATCATTTAACCCCCAATCCCTAAGGCAAAAATTAAATTGGTCAGCTTGAGAAATTGTTTAAATATTTAATTCAAATTTAAATGATGAGATGATCCCAATACTAATGACAGTTTAAATTAAAAGAAATATATAAGTTCTGTTCAATAAAAAGTTAGATAAACAAAGATTAGCTTTCATAGCCTGTGAGTCCCTGTGGTCTAAAAACTGACTAAAGCACAATTTCCCAAATTTAAAAAAATGTTTAAAAAAGCTAAGTTGTACTAAAGCACGATGGATTGCAAACTAAAACAGGAGGTATGCATTGGAGTAAACATCTCCTATATCACTGAGTGCCAGTGCCCTTTGATGTTATTGCTGTGCACTCCAGCCCTGCCTGAGCCACCCCAGTAACCAGAAAGGAAGGTGCTGGGTGTCCATACACCCCGTTTGTTCAGTGTTCCTAACTTACCACACTATCTTCCTAAAGGCTGTCAAGGTGATAGATGTTTGGGAGAACAGAGAGGCCGCAACAAGGTCTCATAATCAGCAAACTGTTTATGTGGACTTTGATTAATCGAAATTGGTTTACAAAATGGAAAAAGTAAAAAAAGCTCTGGGGACTGCAGAATCTAACTGTAATTTAACACTTATTTCCACATATCAGATTTCCTTATCTCTTTTCCCTTTTCCAGACATATGTACAACTACAGTTGCCTTCAGTCAGGTTAAGTTTGCCTTGGGACAGCATAACTGATTATTTAGCTAAGGATAGATGCTATAACATATATTTTATCTGATTTGAGCTTTATGCAGTTTATCCATTTCTCACTGCCCTGACGTTAAAAATGGGAGAGTTTACATGTATTTTGCACTCATGTTAGGATGTAAGCTTTGACTGAAATACTACAACTTTTGTATCAGTGTCTCAGGAGTGGAACCAAATGCAGGTCTTGCTTTCTATTTTCCTCCAGAAACAAGTACTGAGGGATACTACACCCCAAGTTCTGACTAAATCAATCAGCAGACCAGAGTCTTAAAATGTTTAAACTACTGTAATCACTATTTGTCAAAGTCTTTATGCACTTGCTGCTGGACACTAAACTGTAAAATCAATTTAGATTTCATAGCATGATTTTGATTGTATCCATATTTTGTGAGGCTTTTTTCAGTGGCCAGACATACTCCAGAGGAATTTGTTCTGCAATTTAACATATCTCAGGATAAAACTGATCAAGTTAGAAATTCTCTGAAGAGGAAGAACAAAAAAATCAGTCCTCATTAAAGTGTCCATAAAGACGGTTTTAGAATTTAACAGTAGTTGAAGCTATTCAACTGAATAAACATATATTATATGGGGGTGAGCTGAAAAAATATATATTATATGGGGGTGTCTAGAAAGCAGATCCACACCTGCAGTCTGTACTGCCAAATATCAATTGATGCAAGACAAGCTTTTTCATGTCAGAGGACAGTATCACTCCCATAGCCATCTGGACTACATCCCCAGGTAAATTTCAGGCAGCTACATCCTCTATGGATGTGATTTTTTTCTATGTTTCTTTTTGTTCCAAGATTTTATCTGTGCTATGGTGCATAAATAAAACATCTTTCCAACATACACTGCCAAATATCAAGGTTGAATACAACTTTAAAAGTCTCCAAGTGTCAAAGGGTTTTCCTTAGTCACAGCTATCCATATGCATGAGAAGGCATTAGTTGTTTTTCTTTCCAAAGCACATTACTACATCTTACATGGGTGTTTCTGTAATTTCTGCCTGCATCAGAATGCAATAAAACCTCTGAATTTCTTGTAGGCAGTAATTCAAAGCCAGAACAAAAGTTCTGTAAGAAATAACATAATATTTTTGTAGCTTTTAAAAATATCTATGCAGCATTAGCACGCTTGTATGGTTGTAGTCCTCAAAGTCAGTTTAAGAAAAGTCGGTGGTGCCCAATCAAGGCTTATTTTCCTGTGGGAAAGATAGTACTTGTTCTGATTTGAGTTTTCATTAAATGTATTTATTGAAATAACTTTCTCATGAGCAGAAAAAATTTTTTCTCAGAAGTATTTCCTGCAACCACTATTTTGTGAGTTGGCTGTAACAACTCTGTCTGTGAGAAAGAAAACAGATTTCTTTATGGGAAAAGAAGACAAGGATTAAGGAGCTATTCATACAGCTAACTTTGGTTTTTTTTCTTAACAAAATGGCAGGACTGGGGATCATATGAGTGAGTAGCAAGTCAGTACAGGTAGACTTTTACTCCAGCACTGTCCAGCCTGGCTCTAGAGCCTGACTACCTCAGAATACTAGCATCAAGAAATATATACAGCTCTTAAGTCAGAGACATCACAGTCAATATAGATGGGTGGAAAGGGGAAAATGGATGTACACATTAGGCTGAATACCATGGCTATAAATTATTTCAACAGTTAACAGACAGAAAGTCTTCAGAAGAGAGGTACTTCAGTGGCACTTAATCCACTACCACAATATTACACATAGACCTTTCTGGTGACAGCTGCTGCTTAGCAACAGCCCTTCTATCTCCCCTGCTCCCAAAAGAAGAGTAGAGGTATGCTAGGAATGCAACCCAGAAAGCAATACTCCTTGTCTTGCTTAGAATGAGTACATTTCCAAAAGACCAGACAAGGTTCAGTTTACTTGAGTTTGTGTTTGAGCAGAACAGAATACATGCATGTTAACTCTCACGCACATACCCAGTATTAGGTAGCCAGAGTACTGTCATTTGGAAACATAAATTGAAAAGAAACAAGTGTAAAAATTTACTGTCTTGTAGTCTCTTTGCCCATCCTCTTGGCCTGTCTTGAAGAGGGTGAGATGTTTGCTTTTGGCCTGCCATCACAAACTTCGCTTCACTTCATGTAACCTTTTAAGTATCAGGGGCCTCACATCAATTGGTGAGCTCTGCCATTGCCACATTTGCTCCCATAGGTGTATGTTCAACTTGCTTGGGTACTCTATCCCTTTTCCTGCTGCTCTGGGGAGTGTTTCATTCCCACAGCTTCTGTCAAAAGGTTCTGACCAGCCAGCCTGAGAGTACAATTTTCCTGTGAAAATGAAGGGAAAGAAGTCAAATGACATCTAAGCCCTTTCCATTTCCCTTGTCCCAGGGTCCGTGTCCTCATGAGCAGAGGGTACAAATTTTAGCTATATTTTGCTAAATGCACTGGGTAACATAATACCTAAGGTATTCAAGTCTGGCACTGAGTTAGGAGTCTTATTAGCTCTTACTTTGGCTGTTAAGCATCCAATGGTCCACGATAACCCATTAACTTCTTAAAAAAATAAAGTACACTTTTTGATAGTGTGATAGTTTAATTTTTTTACCAAAGTAAAGTAATGACAAAGACAGAACTGTGCTATTTATTTTGTTCACCCATCCATTCCAGCCCAGGAAAAGAAAACTGAACATCTTGGTATATAAAAGGAAATGGTATTTTCATCTCACACTTTAGGATTTCAGCTGCTTCTACAAAGATAAGGAAGGATATTCTCCTTCCCATCTTCTACATTTGAAGCTGTCATGTCAACTTATTCAAATGAGTAGGGGAAGATTAGAAAAATCAGTTCTCATCTTCTTGTGAAGGAAAGGGTGTTCAGCACAGCTGGATAAAGGACCAGGAAATGACATGCAGGTGCTCTGATACATAAACATGTCTGAGACATGGGACTTGTAGTAATATCTCTCACAGTGTCCTCTCAATGAGAGTCTGATCAATAGCTTTGGGGACAGGGAAGAATTTTTCTCCAGCTTAAACATAAGTCAGTCAGAACCATGAAGACTCTTCAGCTTCCACAGAATACGATGGTCTGAATTTGAGTAGACTTCGAAGATCATCTAATTCCAGCCCCCTTTGCTGTGGGCAGGGACACCACACCCAGTTCCTCAGAGCCCCATCTAAACCGACCTTGAACACTTCCAGAGATGGGGATTCCACAACTTCTCTCAAAAACCTGTTCCAGTGCCTCATGACCCTCACAAAAAAAAAAAACCTTCTTCCTAATACCTAATGTCAATCAATCCTCCTTCAGCTAAAGGCCATTTCCTCTTGTCCTATCACTACATGCCCTTGTGAAAAGTCCCTATTCAGTCAATTATAAGCCTGTTTCACTGCAAGATCATGCTGGAGCTGCTCAGTATTTCTTCTTGGGTCTGTCTCATTTAACATATTTGTTACTCTTGCTGATATTGGCAATGTCTGTTTGTCCTCTGCTTTATCTATCATCACAAGCATAAGGCTTCTGAACTGCTCTGGAACATGGAGTTTTATGCTAGACTGGACACAAGCATTGCTTAGGTCAATGAAACACATCCCTAATTGGGTGAACTGTGATTTTCTGTCATCAGCAGGGAGACACATTCACAGCTGTCAAATACCTTTGATCTCTCCCTGGGTATGAAAGTTTCTGCACAAGAGAGAATAAACAGAAAACTGTAAAAAAGTAATTGCAAGACAAGCTGAGCAAGTGGAAAATGGAAGATAGAAGGATGGGTACATGTCATTGAGACCACTATCATTTTGAAGTAGTAGCAGAGAAACATGAAATTTGGCTTATGACTCAGACACGTGTATCCAAAAACACAACAGAGACCAGCAGGAAATAAATATTACTTTATTTTGCCAGCAGGAAAGCAAAATTTGGAAAGTACTCAGTTCTTTGTCAAAGATCAACTCAACACACAGTTCAAGAAAGCTGCTTCTTACTAAAAAATATCAAAATAATATAATCCTTAAAAGGAGTTCAGCAGGAAAGAGACACTTTTTCAAAGCAATGTTTAGTTCTGAATATTTTGTAAACCAAACATGGGCCACCACTTCAATCTGAATAGTGCCTATTCACTCTCTACATTTTACTGCTGTCTCTCACCCTCCCTCAGAGCTGGTATAGTTAGCTTTGGCTGAGATCTTCACAGAGTGCAGATGAGCTTCCAAAGTAAGTTCATATTGAGGTGTCTCTGGTGTCTCATTGGGTAACCAAATGGAAAACCAGCATAAATTTAAAAAAAAATAGAAAAAAAAAAGAAAATAGTTGTTAACTTGAGCCTGAAATAAAACCTTAAATGAGTCTGAAATAAAATCTAAAATGAAACCCACGATGTGTTAATTCAGATCCCAACTGGTAAGAAAATGTCAATTTCTCTCCCTTCTACTGCAGTGAAATAAAATGACACAATGACATCCACTAAGGTGCATATTATATACATACCTCATAAAATGCACCCTGCCTTATTACTTCTTATGAAGTGCCCATTTACTATGAAAGACATCACAGGGAAGAAAAACTCAAGATTTGAAATATGAATTTGATATTCTAGTGAGGGAAATGTTCCTTTTGGCTTCTAAGTTATTATCCACAGAAGAGTAGAAAAAATCTATTAATATGGATGGTTCCTTTCAAACAGTTTTGTACCCTAAAATACTTATTCTTGAAGAAGACTTTAGTAAAGTCTGTGTAAATGACATCCACAGCCTTTCTCTCATCCACTGTGTGGAAGATGTAGGTCATCCAAGGGTGACTGGTAGTGCCAGGTTGATGGTCAGATTAGATGATCTTGAAGGTCTCTTCCAATCTTTATGATTCTGTGATTCTGTGATTGAAAAAGGTCAGGATAGTCAAGCAGCAGCTGCTGCTCATAAACCCATGCCGAGTGTACTTGATCACCTGGCTATCCTGTGTGCCATGCCCTGTGATGCCACGAAGATCATCTGCCACATGGCCCTCTCCAACACAAAGGTCGCTCTGGCAAATCTTGGCTTTTGTTCCAAGTCCCCTGCCATGGCCAGGGATATCTTTCACTACATCAGATTGCTTACAGCTCCATCCAGCCTGACCCAGAAAACCTCCAAAGTAAGAAATTCCCCACTATATCTGGACAATCTCTTCCAGTGTCTCTTCATTCTCATAGCAAAAAACATTCTTCATTATATTCAATTTAAATCTACCTTCTTTCAGTTTAAAACAATTGTGCCTCATGCTATTACTATAGACCCTGGTAAAAAGTCCCTCTTCATTCCCTCTTCATCCTTTTTATAAAGCTCTTTCAAGGTTTGCAATAAGGTCTCCTTGCAGCCCTCACTTCTTCAGGCTGAACGATGGCAGCGCTCTCAGCTTTTCTTCATAAGGTGTTCCATCCTTCTGACTATTTTTGTGGCCTTCCTCTGGATCCATTCCATCAGGCCCGTGTCTTTCCTGTACTGCAGAACTAGATGTAGCAATCCACGTGGGGTCTTACATGAGAACAAAGGGGGAAAATCACCTCCCTTGACCTGCTGTCAACTTTTTTAGATGCAGCCCAGGATACTTTTGGCTTCGTGGGCTGCAAGTCAACACCACGAGCTGATGTCTAATTTTTCATCTACAAATATCCTCAAGTCCTTTCTTCTGCTCTCATCTTTCCTACTGAATCTCAATATAAGGTAAATTTTTATAGCTAGCAGAAAAAAAAGCTACATGAAACATAATACTTTCTAGTCCTTCATTACTTGACAATTCAAAATCACTTAAACTAATTGTCTGCGCATTCTGGAGGAAGACTTGTAAGAAAGAATTACTTTTGAGGCAAAGCTGAATAATATATGCCTGCAAGCCAGGATAACTGACATTTTCTTTAATGTATACCCTTTTGAGAAGAAAGAAAATAAAAATTCATGCACCAGCTTTATTGGAATTAAAAAAGATGAATAAATCAGTTTCTTGTTTATACATCACCTATCATTGAGAAAGATGACACAAAGTACATAGATTTGGTTACATAATAAGATTATTATGTGAATCAGAATAAATACTATTCTGTCTTTCATTCTATATGTGAAACAGTCAGTGATAAAATTACTCTTTCCTCTCTTCTTCAAGTAACATGGCTGTCATACAACATCTGGATCTGGAGAAGCTTCTTTTGAGTCACAAGACTCAACAAAAGGTCATAAGACACTCAGATACCATGATATGATCCACAAACAAAAAAAAAAAGCAGTACTGATATTTATTTATTTATTTATTTTTACACTGTCAAATTAAATAAAATTACCAGTAAATCTGGAATGAGACAAACAAAATACAATGACTTCTAGTTACATAGAGAATATCTATATTAAAAAAAATATATAGGCTTTGTTTTTACCTTTCTTAATTTGTTTTATCTCTCTTGTTTATATCATAACTTAAAAACATCAATAATTAATATAAATTCTTATATTTATTCACATGTATTATACATGTATTCACATGACAAAGAATTTTTTTTGCTCCATGAGATGGTATTCATAAAAAAACCTTCTGCTTCCTTGCTGTTTGAATTGCTTTATTATCTAACCAAAGACACAGCAAATTAATGAAAATAATTTGCTTAAGCCCTTGTTGCTTTATTTTTCTCTTTGCTTTTACAAAAGATGAGATGAAATATCAATTAATAAATCAGAGACTAGCAAAATAAGATTTTACTATTAATTTTAGAATGGCATCATGCATATTTTAGCACGTTTTACATTTTATGATCAATCTTTATTGTTGAAGAAGTTCTATTAAAAATGCCTACAGATGGCTGCAGCTTTAGCATCAAAACATGCCTAATTTAGAACAAATTTGTATCGAATACTTGAACTTACAGAAAAATATTTGAATGGTGAAACCTTTTATAGGCTCTTTTGGTGAGAATTTGTAATAAATTCAAATAGAGAAATAAAAAATTTTGCACTGACAGATGAGACAACACAAGAAGAAAAAGCAATTTAAGTCCCTTAACAGTGATAAAACACAGTGATAGTGACAATGTTCCAATGTGAGGAACAAACTAGATATGAGGTACTATATTAATAATCCTGGGTGTCAACAAGTACCTAAAGTTATGAGATGAGAATAAGTTTGTGATTGCATTTTTTTAATATAATGAAACATAAGCACTCATGTCAATAAGATTTCTTTGTATTGGTTTGTTCACATAGTGTGTAGTAATAACTAAATATGAGCATCTTAAATACCATATTTTTAGAGTAATAAATTACATAATGTTTTCCATTTGATATGAAATAGCAATGGAACAATGAAACAGAAGTATGTATTTTTCTAGAGAAAAAAACTCTGAAAAAATATAAACCTGAATAACTCAAATTGAGAAGAGTTACATGGATAGGTTGGATGAAAAAAAGGCATAATCAGTCATATTTTTGAAAATGTAAAAATATCCCCCATGTTTTTGCCCCCATTGCAAGCCAATTTCCTGTCTTTTTCTGCCTGGCTAGTTAGAAGAAACTGTTAGTATTGCTAGTCTTGGAAGAATTTAGTCAATATTTGACACCTTCCTGGAATAGTTTATAAAATGTGAGAAGGTACTAATCGGTGGGGATAACCTCTTTGCAAGTGGCAGTTTTCGGTATTAAGGGGGAGTGAAGTAAAGGCAGCACAGAGAAATGATTCCCTGAGTACTCACAAACACTAAACAGAACCAGCTTTCCTACTCAGAAATCCCCAGGTTTTATGCTGCATAATCCTCCAAACTCATAAAACGTTCTCATGGTGATGCCTAGAGGTGCATATCCTGGCTTTCTGGTGGATTTTATTGCTGCTAACATTAACTCTTAGGCTTTAAGTTAAAATTAACTAGGATCTATTTTACCTTTTAACGTCTTAGTGTGAAGTCTGCAAATTTCCGTTAGAGAAAGCAAAGGATTTGTGACAACTCAAAGTAACTTCCAGGTTATGGAATGACATGCATGAGAAAAATCCCACTGCCTTTTCACTCTCCACCTACCAGGAAGAGGGCTGTGCAAGCAGCTAGAAACTGATAATATAATAAGCCTGCAAAGTATTTATGTGATCATGCCTGTAAACTACCAGAGACAAAGCTTTTATTGATGCTGAACTTTGCAGTGACAGAAAAATGTCTAATTGCTCTTCTTCCTTATAACCTGGAGATATGCGCCTGGCAATATTTCCTTCTCTAACAAGGTACTAACATACTTTCACATCCAAGACAGGATTTTCAATATAAGCACTAAACTGAGCAAACAGTAAGAATTCATTCTGAGGCAATTAGCCATGATTTGCCATAATATTCTGGGCACTTGCTGAAGGAAGGTTGGCAGCAGAGGTTCCAGTGAAGCAAGGTGTTACACTCAGGGACTCTGAAGAAATTTTCAGAGGAAAATATTGGCTGTACTTTAAAGATCACAAATGCCCAGAGGTGCTCTGCACCCTTGCAGTTAAGAGCCTTCACTGTCCATCTGCCACTTCACCTACTCTTTTGATTGCAGAAGGCAGATTAATATGTGGATAAAGTAAATAAACCAACATTACAAGACAATTTTACCTTTTCTCAGCTGGCAGATGATATGGAAAACAGTCACGTAAGGATGTTGCTGTTGAAAGCAGGCATATTAAAACTCAGGATGTGCTGCACTCTCCAGATTTATGGTCCAGAGAGTGTTTAGAGCTGCACTCAGTGCTTCAGCTGCACACAAAGCAAAACGAATTAGAAGAGCTGTGAGAGACTCAGCTGTACTTGAGCAAGGCATGCCTCACTCCAGTGTAGGTCAGTTCACCAGAGATATGTTGTGTGCGTGCTACAGGGACTGCCAGGAACCTAATGAGTACCATGACAGTAATGTTTCAGGAAAGTCAAAGACTGTACATCACAAAGAGTTCCCCATTTGAGAACAAAGCTTCAGCTCTGCAAATAAGTGGTGAGAAATAGGGGCACAGAAGGAGTGTAGGACAGGTACTTGGACATATTCTATGGTAGCTGGTTGTCTATGGAGCTCCTGAAATGAGCAAGAGGTAGGTGGTGAAGCCAAGATACTGTTACTGATAAGCTAGGGAATCATTTAATGTGTAATCAAAACAAGTTCACCAAAGAAAAATGCATTTAGGATTAAAAATATTGCAAGTACATTTTCCACATCTATCTGAGTTGCAAATATCAGCCAGGGCTGAAAGAAATAAATGACGTCTTAAGAGACTCCTAAAGCAACATCTTAGAGCTATTTGGAACAAGAAAGAGCTAGTTCATATTACGTCAGAGATTATCTCTTCTTGCAGAATGTCTAAAATAACATACAGAAACCAGTCCTAAATAAAATCAAAACAATGTTAAATTCTTAACCAATGAAATGGAGGATTAAGGTTAGCTTAGCTGTTGAGCTTTTGTATTTCTAAGGAATGTCCAAATGCCTGCTCCCATTTTCTGTAGGTAAAACAACACAGATGAACAGGAACTGTAATAATTTCAAATATACATAGGCTCTTAAAACATAATGCATTAATCTTACACCTTGCTTCATGATATCCCATATTAATATATTTCTGTAGTTTATCTATTCAGGCTATCAAATATCAAATTTAAGCAGTCTGTGTGTGGCACACTGAAAACCAAATGTGTGAGAAAGAAGCAAAGATGGCTTGCTGCAGTCTATTCTGAAAAGAAGTTCAGAATTCAGATTTCCAGTTTCTTGCTGTGAAAGTGAAGGAAAACATAGCCATATACTTCTGTAATGTTTCTTCCATCAATCTATCACAACCACAAATCTGTTATAAAAACCAAGTAGAAATTCACAGTTTACGGGCAGCTTCCTCTGCCAGTGAAAGGAACTAATTCCACTAGTGAAGGCTTAAGCCATTTGCTCAGGAAGCATACTGGGTTTAATGTTGTTATTCTGATGCCTTACAGTCCATTAAGGCATGAATGATACAGCTTTTTATAGTTCTTGTGTGGTTTGTCAGGGCAGAGGTTCTGTATACTGGAAGAGTGGCCACTACATAGATAATGTGAGCTCAGATTTTTAAATTCATTGCTGTTCTCACCAACTCTAAATATCTGGCATGCAACCTAAAGTTGTGAATCACAGTTGAGAAGGCTGAAGTACTAAGGAAGGACAATAAAATAATAGGTACCACAGCTTTTTCAGAACAGTGAACACAATAGATCATTAGAGTATGATTTTAAGTATCACCTTGAAGAACACTTTGTTTGTTCACATCCTATAACAACACCTTTCAGCTGCTATGCCACCTGTCCAGCTAACTGCTTTCAAAGCTGTATTTATAAAGCATTAAATATATACAAGGCTTTATTATCACAATAGTTTGAAAACACATGAGCAGACAGCAGGCACACAAGAATGTGTCTGGAATACTCTCACACATGCTGTATTTATACACACACAGGTGACAAACAAAAACACACAGAGGCATGCATTTTATTTCTAGAAATATTTTTTCAAACCCATGCAAAAAAAAAAGGTCTTATTATTTTGTACATCTGGCATATGCATTGTCCCTCATGAATAAATATGCAATTATAGAAAAATCCAAGTGTCACATCATATGTTATTAAGATTTTTTTTTATTTTAATGAGTAAAAATGAATAGCTATTGTTGTTGAAATGGATTTATAATTGAAATACTGTCTGCTCATCTGCATACCAGTAAAGATGACAATGCAAACAAACAATGTAAACATTCTTTCATTTATTTCTTTTAAATGCAGGAATTGTACAATACTTTCCACTTGATTTCAGATTTGACAGCTGCATGGCTGAAGAGCTTCAGATATTTTATCCTCTTTTCTAATCAATTTTAATTTTCGACACAACTACTTGGCATTCAACCAATGAAAAATGTTAATTCTATAAAAGAGAAAGAGTGAAAGTAATTAATTATGGACAGTGAAAGTTATATGTGCTATGTCCCCGAAAGGAATTTTTATGAAATTTTTAAGTCAAGTTTGCCATTGTGAGAAGTGCACAATGTGAAGAGTTCACTTTTTGTATATTTATGTATATTAACTCAGTGACAACTAATGGAAAAAAAATAGTGCACTACTCTTAAAATAAATTGTAAATACAAAACAACAAAAAACCCCATAACAGTAACTCAGAAAATTAACAAGGAATTTCAAAAGTTTGTTAACTAATGGGATCTCATTGATGATCTTTCTCACATGATTTAATTCTTTTCTCACAATTTTTATGTCATTTATCATTGAAAAGAATAACTGAGACATTTTATTTTACCCTAAAACATGATGTCAGACTTCTGCAAAAGTTATGCAGAAAAACATGTCCAAAGCATAGGCTCACTACTTGTACACACAATACTTTCTAGTATCTTGTTCTCACTCCTAATAAAGCATAAGCCTTAACCTTCTCCTTGACAGATTTTAAATTTAAAACCTCCTGCTTCACATCAAGGCTATCAGTCAGCCTTAAAATTCTACTGCTCATCATAAACCATATGAATAGCTGTGTTCTCATTTCTTATGTCAACAGAAACCTTCCCTTGAATCTCAAGCCTTGAACCAAATCTGAGAACAACATTTATTTTGCTTCTTATGCCCACTCTCAGAATCATTTCTCTAGTCGATAGGCTTCTGAGCAGTGCTTTGGCAGTAATACCTCTAACAGACCAGCCAGAAGTGTCCCTTCTAAAAATGCCTCCTGATCTGATCACCAGTATTAATCAAGATTACTCGCAATAAATCCTGCTATCCACATTAAAATCAAGAATTGCATAGCCTTATATTCCTAAGAAAGTTTAACAGTATTTAAAATGTGCAAGTAGAAATGCACATTTGACATACAAGAACTGATTCCAGCCCTACCTGAAGTGTGATCCTGATTTTCTTCTTTACTTAATTGCATAAGCTATTCCTGGGAAGATTCCTGTACCCTTGAAAACCTTTCTTCTGGATAATGAATTCCAAGATCAGTGAATTCTTTCTTCCAGTATTCTAATGCATTAACAAAATTTCTCCTAGTACTTCACGTATGTAAAATTCCAAGGAAGTCTCTATTAAATGTAGTCATTTGCCAATAATTTAAGAGGACTGGCCTATCTTAAATAATAAAAAATAACATAAGTTCGATGGGAGCAGATAACAAGGAAGGTGCCCATTCCCACTGGTTTCACCATGTCAAATTCTATTCTAAATAAAATAACCAAAAATTTATATGGAAATAGAAGACAGATGAGAAAAGACCACACTTTCAACTAATCCTTCTAGTTGCATAGTTTGATCAGCAACTTTGCTCAGCAGAAGGAGGGGAGGTAAGATGAGATGAGCAAATGAATTGCTTTTCACTTTCTTTAGTCACCCTTATTTGATGCTGCTTGCAACATGGCAGATGGTGCTGCCACTTCCTCTCTCCATTTTCTGTCTGATGATTTGCACAGAGAATAGCACATTCCAGAAAGCTTTGATTTTATTAATCACAGTGGAAGCAGCTCTTAAACTTCCTGTGATATATCCATGTTGACTCAAGCATTTCAAAACAGAAATTCAGCTTTTCAATAGTGGAGTCAGACAATGCACCCTTTGAAAAAGATTCAGCTTTATTTAGAAGAAGGGAAATTTATTGTTAAGGGAATAGGAATATCAATTAGGAAAAAAAAAGAAAGGCAAGGCAACATGTATCCATACCTTTATGTGTATCCAATCTAGAGTATCCTCATTCTATTATTTCAGCTGTGCAAGCAACCTGAAAGAAGAGCAGACTTAAAAAAACTGAAGCAAATTTTAATTCAAAATATATCATTTTACAAAGTCCTTCTGATGCAGCTTAAATGCAGCTTCCAACAAAATCATCACAGAAATTTTGTCTTTACTTTCTTTTTTAACTTGACTTTAAAATGCCATATTAAATATATCTGCTTGCTGATTTGCCAGAGGATTCACACTTGCTGTCTATTTTTTTTCATTTCCTTCTATGTAAAATGAAAAAAGAAATAATAAAAGGGAAAGAAACATTACATATATAAAAAGACAATGTGCTTCACAGAGGAAATATGTTATTGTTCACTTTGTTATGTTCCAAAACCAAGTTTTATTCTTGCTATTTCTAATCTGAGCTTTGGTTTAGTGAATGACTTTTCTATTTTGTGCCCCTGACTCTCCCTTGTAGGAATAGGAATTCTTACTACAGCCAACCAACTTTCATGACAAGAAAAAAATCCAGTAAAGTAATACAGAGTTATAACTCACAAACTGAGTCAGCCAAATTAGGTTTTTGCACTACATACAGAGATAAATGCACTGGTACTATATTTGGAATATAAAATAAAAAAAAAAAAGCAAAAGTAAGATACAGAAACTTTTCATTATCATCTACCTGGAAGAACTATATTGCATGCCAAGATCAACAAGTAGAATTATCATGTTGAATAAAACAAGAAGATTGTTAACTATTAAAGAGGTTAATAAATCTGCAATCCTGCAACGTGAGGAAACAATTATTTTTGTGTTCAATTTATTAGGTCTTCAGGGATATGAATCTGACTTATTGCTGTATGTACTTTTGTAGGGCAAGAAAATTACATTTTCAGTCTAGTGTGATACCTCCTAGGTATTTTTCCCAGGAATGAAAGCCAGTGTTTTTTTAAATTTTCTTATCCTATGCATCTGAAAAGAAACACTAAAATCTAATCACTTTAACATTTTGGAAAGATAGCATTTGATATAAAACTACACACCTAAATCAATCTTTATCACTTCTTATAAGAAAGGCAGACTGTCATGTCTTGATGATGAATTCCATATTTAATTAAAACTATGAATGTTGCAAAAATCTAAACCACAAGCTACAAATTCTAGATGTATGCTGTTGAAAAAAAAAATATAAGCTGAAAAAGAAAAGTGTGCTACTCATAGAAAAAGATGGGGTTTTACAGCATTCTAAAATTTAGAATGCATTTAATTGAGGAAAAAAAAAAAAAAAGAAGTCTTCCTTTTCATCCCATTTGCAGTAACTCCTAACAGGCTATTTTTTCCCTCAGAATTGAAAATGGTGATAGTTATTTTACAACTATATCAGAACTCAGCACAAAATTTAGGAAGCAGACACCCACTAGCTATGTCTAACTAACATTAGAGACAAGGACAATTTTTTAATTTTTTATTTGCTTAAGAGTTAAGATTTTATGGAGAAATCTTCATGCCATCGATTCCAATCTCTCTTTTTTAATGTAATAATTTTATGATTTTTCTTTTTCCCATGGTAATGATTTAATGTACATAATGAAATAGCCAGCTGAAAAGAAAATTTGATGTCTGCTTAAACATCAGAAAGAGGTGGAGTGGATCACACCACAGTTCACTTAAACATCTAAAAGTTAGACTAAGACAGATTATCCCAGTGCTTTCTTTAATGACACCTGGGAGGAAAGATTCCTCCACTGTATTTCTTCTTATATATCTTAGATGTTAAAATAAGGCAAGCCAGGATTAAGAGCAGCTCAATTTCACACTACTGAAAACATAGAGAGGCAAAAGCAACTTACTGAGACTCAGCACAACTTACTTTAGAAACCTAAATATAGTGACGAATGTCTCTTTTCTTCATTATATCAGTTTTTCTAAGTATAGAAATGAAGTTGGTAACAATTTCTGTCTTGTTTCAAGGCTGTGTTCCTATTCACTGCATTTATTTTCATTAAAAATGGAAATCTATAAGGCTAATTAGAGAAAAGTTATTCTGTTCTTATGTTTAAAGAAAATAGCATGTTATGTGTGCCACAATCACCACAGTTTTAAAACAGTGTGTTTGCTCTACCCCAGACAATTCAACCTTCATCTATCAAATATACTCCACACGTTTGCTTTCCTATCTAAGTCTTTGCTTCTGTGTCTTTATTCATTTATCCTCCTTCTCCCCAAACCTGCAGTTTGGCACAGGCAGCACTGTGGTTCCTCATCTCTGTTTTTGAGATACTTGTCGTGAAAAAGAAAGTAAGGAACTGAGAAACTGACTCATCAATTTAAAATGAGCCAACTTGCTTAAAAAGAAAAAACCCAAAACAAAGAGGGCTGATGATGAGACGTCTCTTTCTTCTTTCTTTCTGTTCTGTGCAAGATCCTCCTGAGAATGAGAGAAGAGACATTCTCCTTCTTCTTCCAGTAGTCTTGACTGATTGATTCCCCATTTGCAGGTTGCCCTAGGGAGGTCATTGTTCATAAATGCTTTCTCCTCTAGTAATATAAATCAGCAACCTCATTACGCTTGTTGAAAATTTAGGTTTCAAATGTAGAAACTGTGGTAACTTAACACAGTGTACTTACTCCATTCCAGAGGAATGTTTCCCATTTTAATTGTATGACACCCACAGCAAAAAGGGAAAAAGAGTTCTCCTTCGAGAATAAAACCCAGAAAGTTACTGGACAGTGACAAAGGTGAATGAAACCTGAGATTAGAGAGAAAATTTATTTAAACTGTCTATTCCCTTCTCCCAAGTTTTGATTTAGGAGTTAAGTGGAGGTTGTGACAGAGAAATTATAGCTACTTGTAAAATCTATAATGAATGAAACTCCAGACATATCTTTGACACTATCATACATGAGAATATATTCAGACGTTGCATCTTTTTATGCTTTTTGGGAGAAGTGCTGCAAATAATGGTGAGCCATGCTTTCTATTGCATACAGGAGGAATATTACAATTATGCATAAAGTGCAACTCTTAAGCAACTAGTAGTGAGAAATGTTCATTGACAATTTCAGCAACTTTGTCACAAACAATTATTCAAGGAAATTTCCCCCACACTTGATAACCTTTAAAATGAGTGACTTAAATATAACTACTCTGTGCTCATTCACCTGGATGAACATTACGCAGGAGAATTATTACATCCAAGACTTGGAAAATTCAGCTATAATTGAGAAGTCCTTGAAAACACTTGAGATTATAAAAAAGATTCAGCTTATATATATAGTTTATATATAGTTAGCATAGTCAAAAATCATTAAAAAATTATTTGGAAACATGCCAAAAAAAGAGAAAAAATGTTATGCATTCAATGCCAAGAAAAAAATCTACAAACACTTAGCATTAAACCAATATTGATAAAGGACTAGGTTTCTTGAGGAGATAAAAACATGAATGATATGTCACTGCAGTGGATGTGTAAAGAATGGATAGATAAAATATATTGTTAACAAGGAATGATGAAACTATGTGTAGTGGAACCATCCAAAGTGGATTTGTTGGTGAAAAAAATAATTGCTATTACTAAAACATGGCAACATTAATTTGAATTGTGTTCCTTTCTCATTTCATGTATTCTATTGGCCCCAGTTACAGACATATTCATTATATCAGATGAGGGAAAGTGTAACAGATATCTCCTTGCTTTGTCACTTCACAGTACTCATGTTTTTATGGTGAAAGGGATTGCATGGGGAAGACTTGTATCATAGTGCACAGAAAATGGTATGAAATCCTTTTTTCTAACCATTGACAACTGACTCCCAGCATGGCTTGAGACTGGAAGGTCAGCAGTGTGCCAGGTTTATCCCTGAGAACCAGAGGGCTTGAGATCAACTTCATCCTGAACATCAAGATGATGTTGTCCCAGAAATGTTTCATTATGAAAACCATGAGCTCTTTACTGCCCAGTTTGGCTTTTCTCCAATATATCTGCAAAGCATGACTATTCAGATTTGTTACTTGTCATTCCGTTACACACTATTTCACTGTCTCTCCACCTTTCTGCTCTCAGTTTCTCCTTTTTTCATACTGCACTAATGGCTAAGCCTCTAATAGTTCACCTTGGAAGAAAATCTCTTGGGTGAATACTGTAAAAAATCAGTGTCTTAATCCTGATGGCCCCATACAGAGCAAAGCAGATCTCCAGCAAGAACTGTAAGCACTGTTTGGTTGCTGAAGTCAGCATGGTGCTAGGACAATACAAGCAGAAAAAAAAAAAAAAAAGGGCAAAAATAACGGAGCTGTTAATATTTTCAGAATACCACCCCTCCCTGTCAACCATCCCCCCAAACCCATCCCACAAATACAACCCCACTCCCAAAACACCCCCAAACAAGCAAGAATAGCTCACACCCTCCCCACAGTTGTTTATGTTCTGTTTTGGTCTCTTTTTATAACCCATAAGCACCAAATAATGATTCAATAATTCGTTGCCTTTTTCCACTTTTTTGTGGTATATTTAGTTAAAGGATCTCCAGAGGTTCCTTCCAGCCTCAGTCATCCCTCTGTGTTGTTTTGGGAGAAAAAAGGTAGAGGAATTGGGATTGAAGAAATGAAACTCAGCACGGGAAAAAATGGAGGTTGGGGGGAAAAGGTGTTTTGCACCATCTGACTCTATTTCAGTTGTCAATAAATTAAATCAATTTTGTTTGAGTAAATCAAATTTTAGCAAGTTGACCCTGTTTTCCCCATGACAATTGCTAAATGATCTTCCTGTGTTCATCCTGTTCCGTGCATGTGCTCCTGTGAAGAAGTGACTGGGTGGGCATTTGGCTGCTAGCCAGGACTGAACCACCACTCCAGAAGGACCATGCCCACGCTCAGCACACAGGGAGAGGCAAAAGATGCTGAGTTCCATCAACCTGAAAGACTTCAAAGGAAACAGCAATGTTTGCAGCCCTAATAAAGACATCAATAAGAGCTTTGGCAACTCAGATGAATCTCCTGGAAATGCAATGCACAACACTGAAATAAAAAAAAATTTTTTTCTCAATCCATAACACAAACTGGGTTAATAATTAAATTGAAAAATAGACCTGAATTAATCATTTTCAATACAATCAACAAGAGCCACAACCAGTTATTTTCTTATATGGATTAGCACTCTTTCCTTGGACCTCTTTGCTTCTCCTCCTGGTGAAACTGTTCTGTGTGACTCTTACTTCCTGCACCTATGAAGTTATACCTTCTATTTTTGGAATGTGTAATCCCATATTTGAAACCTTTCCAAACAAAATACTTCAGATACTTTTCTTCCTTTTGTTACTTCTCTACTAGTTATGAGTTGACTGAATCTAGCCATTTGGGCAACATTTGTGAAAAAATTATTTACTTAAAAAGAAATAATATGTATTATCATTTATTTAAAAACGCACATTAAATCCAAACACAACACTTATTTTTTTATAAGAGGAATTTCAAGCCTCTGGTTTCTTTGGAACAGACCAATACAAATGAAAAAGTTGCTGAGAATATCTGCTGAAAACATACGTCTCACTGTGAAAGATAAAAAAGCTTAGAAAAAGGCCACCCAGGAAAGGGTTTAAATGGCTGATTCCTTGTCCTTAAGAAACAGATGAATGAAAACAGGAGAACCACATTTCCCTGGAAACAGAAGCTTGTTTGTTTCTCTCTTAGAAGAAGAACATTAGAAACATACATGAGTCACAGATATGAAAAATGGATGAAAAAAAATGTATGAAAGTGCCTAGGACACATCACTATCGAGCAGCTGAACACTGAAATCACAGGATACTGTTTCTCATATAAATCATGTGTAACAGAGGACTATAAAAGTATAATAAATTGGAGAAAGAAGAAGAAATATGGAAAAATATATCTAGAGAAAACATAGCTGCCTCATTTAAGTTCTGAATAATTAATTATCTTTTGGCTAAAGCTCACATTTTTTCTATTCCTCTGAAACACTGCGAGGGTTTTTTAAGTGTCACAGTCAAGTATATTACATTTTGAACTAAATTATTATTCAAATATTTAATATCATAATCAGAGAGCATTATTTATACATTTTTTGTGTGTGTTCTACAATATTAAGTATCTTACAGAAGTTGATATGCTTGTGTGAATCTTATGAATAGCGTATTGGGAATTTAGGGTTGATAATATATTATTATATGATATATAAAAACATATAATAATGTATCTAATATTAATTTATAACTACTGTATTATTATTTTTACTTAACATGATAAGTATTACAATATCTTTTCTATAATTATTAATATTATTGTAGTTTACATATTATGTACTATTTATATTAAATATATATGTTATATATATTAGTGTATGCATTAAAAATATATTTATCTTAACTTTGATCTGAAAATAAATCATGCTTCTCTCTAAAGTCTTGAAGTATTTTGGCTACTTTTCAGATAATGAACTCAGAGCAATAAAAACTATTTATAAACATGACAGGGTAGTACTGTACAGGGTAGTAGATTCCCTCAAATGATCACCATAATAGTGATTTCTATAAGGGATAAAATCTTTGTGATAGGGAAAAACACTAGAAAACATGAAGAAACAGTTGTAAAAAAGAAGAGAGGCAGCAGACAGAGATAGCATTATTAACAATTGATCAAAGTCAGTAACTGCCTAGTGCCTTCTCGTTCTTCTGGCATTCCCGGAAATAAAAAGCATTTTTACTTCTCATACATAAGCAGGATCACACAACAGAGTTTGACAACTGCTTCTCACCCTCATAAAAGAACTGTTCAAACTGCTGGGCAAACAATGTTAACAGTGGAGCTCTACTACTATAGTTGTATTTTTATGTAAACTACCGAAAAAAATCAGAGATGGGAATAATCTGCTTGTAACTGGTGAATTCAATTACATTTTTTACTGAGTTTGTGTTTACTTTAATTGACAGCATACTAGAATGCAACATTTTGTTCTGTGAACGTTTGTATAAACTAGAAGATTACTTTAGAACTGGTAATGGAATTTTAACTACAGGAATATAAAAGAGCTACAAGGGTGCATCTGCAGAATTGCAATACATTAAACATCTATTGTTTTATTTCATAAGCAGGAACACAAACACTAAAATGCAAATATGGTAATGAAAAAGAATTTAATTAAGACACACTTCTTTAATATGTGTTAAGGATATACTGCAAGTCAATGACTATGCACATGCTTGCAAAATGCCTTGTTAAAACAACTTGCCTCCTTGAGATCTAGTTTTATGAAGTGCCCTCTATGGATACATATACTATAAAGGTACATTTTTCCACACATAATCTTTCAGGTTGTTTAAGTTTGCTTATTACAGTCAGCAGTTAGTTGTGTATTTACTGTTAATATACTGCTAGAAACCGACTAGCTGCATGCAGGAAATCGTAGCAAAAATGCATGGAAGTGATGATTTTACCTGGTCAAACCTACAGAATAAAGGAAAGATGCACCCACTGAGTAGCACTCAATCACTCTAGAACCCCATTTATGTCACCAGCTTGTCTTTCAGGGTCCCTGTCTGCCCTTACAACCAGTTCTGCTGCCTTTCCATAAGCCACTGCACAGCCAAGAGAAACTCCCATTTTGGATACATCCAGAGTGTTTGAGCATAAGATGAGTATGCTGGCAATTTTGCTTTTGCCACGTTTGTAGGAACATGCTATCCAAAACCTTCAGTACAGGAGTATTGTATTATTGCACATGAGAATTACGACTTCTGAATCTGAAGATTTTATTTTTCCTCAAAATTTTCTCCCAAGTGACTGCTATTTTGCAGATTTGTCTACACAGCTCAAAGAAAAAGTTAATATTATGGAAAATTTGGATCTTATAGGGGATACATGTTTATACTTAACATGTATGCACTGAACTTCAATCAAATGTGATATTAAATGACATAAATCTTAAAAGAAGATTTGGCATTTACTGTTGTTGAGCATATCAGGACAGGAAGAGAAACACAGAAGTATTGAGGAAATAATGCACATTTCCATAACAACCTAGTATACATTACAGTCACAGAGACTGGGAAAATAAATGGGTTTATATTTAAAAGATTTATTTAGGTGTCTAGAATTTTATGGATATTTCTAATTAATTGCTTAACCACAATAAACAGTAAAGTAAGATTAATTTTCTTTTGTCTGTTTTTATAAGGAAACATGGAAAGAAATTTAGCTAGAATAGGCCATAAAAGGAATCATGTTTTGATTCTGTTGGCATTTGCAATCACTGTTGCATTTACAATATTTCTGTGATCTTTTTGTTAATGTGATAAAAAATAATGTCATAACAGGAAACAGTTTGACCTGTAAGAATGATATTTAAATAGGTTAGATTAATTCTATTTACACCTGGCATCCCTAGGACTTTTATAAGAAAAATAAAATTTTAGATTTTAAAAATTTACCATTTAAAAAATACAATATCTGTAAAATTCCATTCATCCTTTTTAATTGCAGCTGGGAAATTTTTTCAGCCATATGGAGCTATTTTAACAAAAACTCATTTTTGGAGATCTTTGCAAAAATCAATGGTGCAACATATCGCATTGTCAATATTAATTAAGGAACAAAAACCCCTATTTTCCTAACAAAATTATTGGTATTATAATCTCACAACTGAATGTTTAAAAAAAAAAAAACAAAACAAAAAAACAAAAAAAAAACCAGACACTAACATATCACATCTTAGCTTATCAGCTACAGAAGTGTTGGATCAGATTCACTGAAGCAAATACCTGTGACCATAAACTCTGTCTGGTTCCTCCAGGAGTTCAGAAGTGGCAACACTGGATTTTCTGCCTCAGTCCATCAGATAGAATGAGTCTTAGTTTCTCAAAGACTATTTGAGCAATGTGCTCTCTGCAGTATGAAATTTTGATGATATGAAACTCAGCTACTGCAGATGTGAGAAGTTCATGCATGCTAATTCTGGAAAACATACTTATGTGTAAAGAGATAAGCTTACAAGTGAGGCAGATTGTTTGTTTGATGTATGTCACTATGAAAGGTGGTATAAACCACATTGACAGAGTGACATTGATTGGTGTATTCCATGTATGTCTAAAGGGATTTACCAACACAGCAGGGATGGCACAGCCATGGCAAAAGCAGCACTAATCACAGACTTCAGTGTAGGAGTAAAGCGTGGCCAATTTCAAAATATCCATCACATTATGGTAACTTGCAGATCATTTGCAAATCTTCTTTCTGAAAATCAGTAAGGCAATGCCTTATTACCAATTTGTAAGAGTGGAGAAGAAAATTGCGGTCTTGGGAAGAAATGTTACCACCATCCAAAAAATAGAAGATGGTAAATAAATCAATTTCCTTGAAATTGATTTCCTGCCCCCACTTTCCCCCAAAGAAGGCAATCAGTTTGAGTCTGAAAAGAACACTTGATTTACAGCAATAGAGATGACTGGTCATTAAGTTACAATATATATCTATGTACAGCCAATGTATATCAGGCTGTCTCCAGTAAAAAACCTGAATGCTCTATACATTTTTTTACTCTAAAACATCATTCAATGCATAATTGTTCTTTTCTTTAGAGTTCATACCCTTTTCAGAGGCTCCACAGAAACAAACCACCAGCAAATGTATGAGATTTTACTGTGATCAACAAATCTTCTCTCCCTTGCATATGTTTTTTACTCCCTTTTGTTATGCTCTTCCTCATAACTCATGATTTGCACTGTTTGACACACTGAGTGTTAGTACTGCTGAAGAATAACCTGCCTTTCAGATTCCATCTGATTTAATACCACCCTTCTGAGCGGAGAGAGAACATCAGTAACAGGGAGAGATAGTTTATCACATCTCAGATCATGCACAAAATTATTTTGGAGGTTGCCTAACAGTCAGTGAGATGTGCTGTCAAGGAGAAAGGCTAATAAAAGCTGTGACAACCCAGTTTGTTCTTGTCAGTTTGTAGTGTGCAGAGTATTGCTTTACTTCAAAGACACTGCTACAAACTTTAAAAATTGTTATTCGATTTTCTACAAAAATGTACAAGTCCCAGAAATCTATAACAAGCTTCTGGAAACCTACCAGCATATTTGGGAAAGGAAGAACCTTCAGCATATTTCAGTTTTCTAGGTATTACTGCAGGAATACAAGATTATGTGTCATAGGTGCCAAATTCTTATTCTTTATTTTAAAAGAGTGTTGCATTTTTCATGAGCCACCATTTTTAAGGACAGAAGTAAAGGAACTTAATCTTCAAAAGGACCAGTACAGTATATCATTTTGATAAGGTAGAGAAGTGCAAATTTTGACCAGAGTTTACTATGTGCCTTTTACCTTACAAATTCTCACTGAATTTCCAATTGAAGTTTCTGTTCATCATTGATTTGCAACTTCATACTGAAAATACTTGTAAAGTAATACCATAGACCTGGACATCTCCTTGTGAAGCACAATGCAGAAGACAAGGATTAAGAAGACAAGCTTAATTCAGTTTTCTCCTCCTCTGATGATACCTAAATTATGACAATACGTGTTCAACTCAGGACTAGTGGTCACATACTCCTCATTCACTCCTCATTCCCTTATTTGTTTCTTGTACAGCAGAGCTGCCACCTCACTCAACTCAGATTAAATCACTATCCAATGCAAAAAAAAGAGATAGACTAGCCAGCTCCCACTTAGATTCTCTTACAACTGATACTGTCTTGATAGGCAAAGCAGAGAGAAAATGAATGGTAGGAGTGTGGGGTAGTGCTGTATCTGACTCTGTCATGCCCTTTGCAATCAGCATATCCTGGAGGCTTTGGCTTCAGATATCCAGGCTGTGGTCCTGACCAGAATAAGTACAGCTCTTTTAAAACTTCTGAAACTCTGGTTCAAATTGCATAATTGCATGTGTGTTTGTGCGTGTGTGTGTGTGTGTGTGTGTGTGTGTGTGTGTGTGTGTGGACAAGGGCAGATTGCTGAAAAGTCCAGTACCGTTTCAGTAAAGACTCAGGGTAAAATTCATAATTGAAAGGAGCACTGGTAAAACTTTATGAAAATCTTTTCCTAGTGAAGAAGGACCGTAACTGGCTAACCTTTCAAAGTTGTTTCTGATTATTTCGTCTGGAGCTCCATAATAGTTAGATTTTTGTTTTCACCAATAATTATTTTAATGAAAAACACACACTATTTGGAAATGGCAACTGTATTGCTCTAACAGACAAGGAAGAGTCTGCAATGACAAAGCATAGGAAAAGTACTCTGTTTTCAAGAAATGTAATAAATTAAAATGCAGCCTAGGTTATGGAGAAGCATAAAGATGTCTGATGTCTGAAATTCAGAAAGCAGATACATCTGAACACTTTTAAATATAACATTGTTCCTTTGGCATAATAGGAAACTGACTGATATGCTATTTATTTATTGATGAAGCCCATTCTAATGGGTTTCAAAATGACTGCTGTTAGATAAAATTTCAGAGGAGTGAATTATTTAATGTTCCTAAATGGCACACTTGACTGCCTGACACATTTTTGCAGTAAAACATCCAAAGACAAATATACTACTTAATTATACCAAAATCAGCAGATGAGAAAGAATTTCTCATTTCCCTTATTTGATTAAAAAACATTAACTCCATGATGATAGAAACTGTATATTGAGCAGCAATATAATGAAAAAAATCATTACCTGAGCATTAAAATAATAAAGTCTTAATATCAATAATGATAACAGTAGAAGTATGAGTTATGAAGACTTCTCTCGTTGCTCAGATGTTGAGCACAGCAGGAGCTGAATGCTTCTTAGATATTATGCAGCTCAGCTACAAGATATATCAAGGTTGAGATTCATGCCCATAGAGTTAAGATTAGATCCCATAATCCTCACTATTATGAGGGGACGTGAATGATATTACACAGGAGGATTTAAGCAATAAAGACTTTTAACAGTTCTGATTCCCTTTCCAAGCACAAGTACATAAACAGCTTGGTTACTACAGCCACTTCTTAGCAACAGGAATCAAAGAGAATAATGGCTCACAAAGACAAAGCAGTAAGCTCAGCAGTAACAGATACAGCACAAATAGGTTGTCAGCAGGGCAGATGAGATTTTTAACATGTGAGCACCTCCTGTTCACATATGGGGAGCTGGCATGTAGACATGCAGGGAAAATGTCATAGTGTCCACAGAATTAGTCAATATTGACTCAAAAACCAGAAAGTTTACTTTGTTCTATGTCATCAAAGATGACCAGGTTCAAGAATAGTCAGGAAACATTGGAAAATGTGAAAAATATTTAAATGCTCTCTCAAGAAATGAAGACAATAAAGGGAAATTGAGAAGGCAAGGGAGGGGCAAGAGAAGGCAAGGGAGGGGAGAGGAGGGTAGGGGGATGGCCGGAATGAGAATATTTGAGAACAGAATGGATGAAGGAAGCAGTGCCCAGGTCCTGCCCAGTGTTGCTGTCCACGGCTCATGGAGACATTCAGTTTCCATGGAATTCTTAACATCATTTCCTGTATTTGTTCCTTAAGGGTTACCTTCCCCTCCTTCACCAACTCACAGATTTTCAGTAGGTGATTTAGAGATACATTTAAAGGAAATGTTTATGAGTGAACATGAGCTACAATTGTAGAGGTGAGAAGTGGCAGACAATTGTAGTCCATTCTTGAGTTTTTAAACAATTTTATTTAACTGGCACAACTGGAAATCCAGCACAGACTGCAAGTATGTGTCTGTAGGTTGACACTGAAGTGTACATTCTTCAGCTGATTTCCATGATGCTTTACTCTTTTTAGGTTTGACCTTCATTTTATCAAAATCAAACATTCTAACAATCTCCACTGTTTCTTTGAGCCCCAGATCTTACTTTGGACTTTACTGTCTCTTCTCAAATGTCTTTGATATAATGCAGTTCCTAGGACATTGCACAACAAAGAAAGACTGTGTAAATCCTTGTAACTTTCAGATAAAACCAGCAAAGTTCAAGGAATCCATAATAGGATAATTGAAAAATAAATACAGTGGAAAGCTACTGATGCCTTCAGAGGCTACCTAGAACAGAGGCTAGACAGTGTTAAAGTAGGTATTTATTAAAAATGGTCTTCAAAGGATATGCTTTAGGAAGTACAAGAGCCTGGCCAAGGCTACACCCAAGATGGACACTGCCTCATGAGTTTTCACACTTCTATAAGTTTTGGTCCATTTACATATTGGGGTTAATTGTCCAATTACAGCTTCAGGTTTTGAAGCTCCCATCCTCCCAGATTGCTTTCCTCTATTTGCTGTTGTTTATATTTTTTGGGCTCAAAGCTGCAATGATGTCCTTGATTCCTGGGCTGGAAAATAATTGTTTTGTCTAACTAAACTGTGAAGAGAACTTCTTGACAGTTTATATGAAGTTCAGAGTTATATATATTAATGCAGTACAGACTCTGGAAAATATGAAAGCTAAAACTTAAGGCATCACTACAATGAGGCTACTGCTATCTTACAGGATTGTTTTACTTTTTTTCTCTCCCCAGTGAGATCAGATGGAAAGCTAGGAAGTATCTGGCAAAGTCAGCACTAAGACAGAGGTAGTTTTGTTTTTACAACTACACTTCTCTTATTCATAAGCAAAAAGAGAGGGGAGAAGGAAGGAAGTGGCGGAAGGAAGGAAGTGGCAGAGGGAAGGAAGTGGCGGAAGGAAGTGGCAGAAGGAAGTGGTGGAAGGAAGTGGTGGAAAGAAAGGAAGGAAGTGGCGGAAGGAAGTGGCAGAAGGAAGTGGCGGAAGGAAGGAAGTGGCGGAAGGAAGGAAGTGGCGGAAGGAAGTGGCAGGAGGAAGTGGCGGAAGGAAGTGGCGGAAGGAAGGAAGGAAGAGGCGGAAGGAAGTGGCGGAAGGAAGGAAGTGGCGGAAGGAAGTGGCGGAAGGAAGTGGCGGAAGGAAGTGGCGGAAGGAAGGAAGGAAGTGGCGGAAGGAAGGAAGGAAGTGGCGGAAGGAAGTGGCGGAAGGAAGTGGCGGAAGGAAGGAAGGAAGTGGCGGAAGGAAGGAAGGAAGTGGCGGAAGGAAGTGGCGGAAGGAAGTGGCGGAAGGAAGTGGCGGAAGGAAGTGGCGGAAGGAAGGAAGTGGCGGAAGGAAGGAAGTGGCGGAAGGAAGGAAGTGGCGGAAGGAAGGAAGTGGCGGAAGGAAGGAAGGAAGGAAGGAAGGAAGGAAGGAAGGAAGTGGCGGAAGGAAGGAAGTGGCGGAAGGAAGGAAGTGGCGGAAGGAAGGAAGTGGCGGAAGGAAGTGGCGGAAGGAAGGAAGTGGCGGAAGGAAGGAAGGAAGGAAGGAAGGAAGGAAGGAAGGAAGGAAGGAAGGAAGGAAGGAAGGAAGGAAGGAAGTGGCGGAAGGAAGTGGCGGAAGGAAGGAAGGAAGTGGCGGAAGGAAGGAAGGAAGTGGCGGAAGGAAGGAAGTGGCGGAAGGAAGGAAGGAAGTGGCGGAAGGAAGTGGCGGAAGGAAGTGGCGGAAGGAAGTGGCGGAAGGAAGTGGCGGAAGGAAGGAAGTGGTGGAAGGAAGGAAGTGGCGGAAGGAAGGAAGTGGCGGAAGGAAGTGGCGGAAGGAAGGAAGTGGCGGAAGGAAGGAAGTGGCGGAAGGAAGGAAGTGGCGGAAGGAAGGAAGGAAGGAAGGAAGGAAGGAAGGAAGGAAGGAAGGAAGGAAGGAAGGAAGGAAGGAAGGAAGTGGCGGAAGGAAGGAAGGAAGTGGCGGAAGGAAGGAAGGAAGGAAGGAAGGAAGGAAGGAAGGAAGGAAGGAAGGAAGGAAGGAAGGAAGGAAGGAAGGAAGGAAGGAAGGAAGGAAGGAAGGAAGGAAGGAAGGAAGGAAGTGGCGGAAGGAAGGAAGGAAGTGGCGGAAGGAAGTGGCGGAAGGAAGGAAGGAAGGAAGTGGCGGAAGGAAGTGGCGGAAGGAAGTGGCGGAAGGAAGTGGCGGAAGGAAGGAAGGAAGGAAGGAAGGAAGTGGCGGAAGGAAGGAAGGAAGTGGCGGAAGGAAGGAAGTGGCGGAAGGAAGTGGCGGAAGGAAGTGGCGGAAGGAAGTGGCGGAAGGAAGTGGCGGAAGGAAGTGGCGGAAGGAAGGAAGGAAGGAAGGAAGGAAGGAAGGAAGGAAGGAAGTGGCGGAAGGAAGGAAGGAAGTGGCGGAAGGAAGGAAGTGGCGGAAGGAAGGAAGGAAGGAAGGAAGGAAGGAAGGAAGGAAGGAAGGAAGGAAGGAAGGAAGGAAGGAAGGAAGGAAGGAAGGAAGTGGCGGAAGGAAGGAAGTGGCGGAAGGAAGGAAGGAAGTGGCGGAAGGAAGGAAGGAAGTGGCGGAAGGAAGGAAGTGGCGGAAGGAAGGAAGGAAGTGGCGGAAGGAAGGAAGGAAGTGGCGGAAGGAAGTGGCGGAAGGAAGGAAGGAAGTGGCGGAAGGAAGTGGCGGAAGGAAGTGGCGGAAGGAAGGAAGGAAGGAAGGAAGGAAGGAAGGAAGGAAGGAAGGAAGGAAGGAAGGAAGGAAGGAAGGAAGGAAGGAAGGAAGGAAGTGGCGGAAGGAAGGAAGGAAGGAAGTGGCGGAAGGAAGGAAGGAAGTGGCGGAAGGAAGGAAGGAAGTGGCGGAAGGAAGGAAGTGGCGGAAGGAAGTGGCGGAAGGAAGTGGCGGAAGGAAGTGGCGGAAGGAAGTGGCGGAAGGAAGTGGCGGAAGGAAGTGGCGGAAGGAAGGAAGGAAGTGGCGGAAGGAAGGAAGGAAGGAAGTGGCGGAAGGAAGGAAGGAAGGAAGGAAGGAAGTGGCGGAAGGAAGTGGCGGAAGGAAGGAAGGAAGTGGCGGAAGGAAGGAAGGAAGTGGCGGAAGGAAGGAAGTGGCGGAAGGAAGGAAGGAAGGAAGGAAGGAAGGAAGGAAGGAAGGAAGGAAGGAAGGAAGGAAGGAAGTGGCGGAAGGAAGGAAGTGGCGGAAGGAAGTGGCGGAAGGAAGTGGCGGAAGGAAGTGGCGGAAGGAAGTGGCGGAAGGAAGTGGCGGAAGGAAGGAAGGAAGGAAGGAAGGAAGGAAGGAAGGAAGGAAGGAAGGAAGGAAGGAAGGAAGGAAGGAAGGAAGGAAGGAAGGAAGGAAGGAAGGAAGGAAGGAAGGAAGGAAGGAAGGAAGGAAGGAAGTGGCGGAAGGAAGGAAGGAAGGAAGTGGCGGAAGGAAGTGGCGGAAGGAAGGAAGGAAGTGGCGGAAGGAAGGAAGGAAGTGGCGGAAGGAAGGAAGTGGCGGAAGGAAGGAAGGAAGGAAGTGGCGGAAGGAAGTGGCGGAAGGAAGTGGCGGAAGGAAGTGGCGGAAGGAAGTGGCGGAAGGAAGGAAGTGGTGGAAGGAAGGAAGTGGCGGAAGGAAGGAAGTGGCGGAAGGAAGTGGCGGAAGGAAGGAAGTGGCGGAAGGAAGGAAGTGGCGGAAGGAAGGAAGTGGCGGAAGGAAGGAAGTGGCGGAAGGAAGGAAGGAAGGAAGGAAGGAAGGAAGGAAGGAAGGAAGGAAGGAAGGAAGGAAGGAAGTGGCGGAAGGAAGTGGCGGAAGGAAGGAAGGAAGGAAGTGGCGGAAGGAAGTGGCGGAAGGAAGTGGCGGAAGGAAGTGGCGGAAGGAAGGAAGGAAGGAAGGAAGTGGCGGAAGGAAGGAAGGAAGTGGCGGAAGGAAGGAAGTGGCGGAAGGAAGTGGCGGAAGGAAGTGGCGGAAGGAAGTGGCGGAAGGAAGTGGCGGAAGGAAGTGGCGGAAGGAAGTGGCGGAAGGAAGTGGCGGAAGGAAGTGGCGGAAGGAAGGAAGGAAGGAAGGAAGGAAGGAAGGAAGGAAGGAAGGAAGGAAGGAAGTGGCGGAAGGAAGGAAGGAAGGAAGGAAGTGGCGGAAGGAAGGAAGGAAGTGGCGGAAGGAAGGAAGGAAGGAAGGAAGGAAGGAAGGAAGGAAGGAAGGAAGGAAGGAAGGAAGGAAGTGGCGGAAGGAAGGAAGTGGCGGAAGGAAGGAAGTGGCGGAAGGAAGGAAGGAAGTGGCGGAAGGAAGGAAGGAAGTGGCGGAAGGAAGGAAGTGGCGGAAGGAAGGAAGGAAGTGGCGGAAGGAAGGAAGGAAGTGGCGGAAGGAAGTGGCGGAAGGAAGGAAGGAAGTGGCGGAAGGAAGTGGCGGAAGGAAGGAAGGAAGTGGCGGAAGGAAGGAAGGAAGGAAGGAAGGAAGGAAGGAAGGAAGGAAGTGGCGGAAGGAAGGAAGGAAGTGGCGGAAGGAAGGAAGGAAGTGGCGGAAGGAAGGAAGGAAGTGGCGGAAGGAAGGAAGTGGCGGAAGGAAGGAAGGAAGTGGCGGAAGGAAGTGGCGGAAGGAAGTGGCGGAAGGAAGTGGCGGAAGGAAGGAAGGAAGTGGCGGAAGGAAGGAAGGAAGGAAGTGGCGGAAGGAAGGAAGTGGCGGAAGGAAGGAAGTGGCGGAAGGAAGTGGCGGAAGGAAGGAAGGAAGTGGCGGAAGGAAGGAAGGAAGTGGCGGAAGGAAGGAAGTGGCGGAAGGAAGGAAGGAAGGAAGGAAGGAAGGAAGGAAGGAAGGAAGGAAGGAAGGAAGGAAGGAAGGAAGGAAGGAAGGAAGTGGCGGAAGGAAGTGGCGGAAGGAAGTGGCGGAAGGAAGTGGCGGAAGGAAGTGGCGGAAGGAAGTGGCGGAAGGAAGTGGCGGAAGGAAGGAAGGAAGGAAGGAAGGAAGGAAGGAAGGAAGGAAGGAAGGAAGGAAGTGGCGGAAGGAAGGAAGTGGCGGAAGGAAGGAAGTGGCGGAAGGAAGTGGCGGAAGGAAGTGGCGGAAGGAAGTGGCGGAAGGAAGTGGCGGAAGGAAGTGGCGGAAGGAAGTGGCGGAAGGAAGTGGCGGAAGGAAGTGGCGGAAGGAAGGAAGGAAGGAAGGAAGGAAGGAAGGAAGGAAGGAAGGAAGGAAGGAAGGAAGGAAGGAAGGAAGGAAGGAAGGAAGGAAGGAAGACTCAATAAGACAATTATATTCAAAGAGCCCATGAGACATTCTAAGGCAACCCAACTTACAGGAATAATTTCCTCCATTATGCCAATGTCTCACTACTCCTTTGCTGAAGTTTAAATGGAGTGAACGGTGCCCTGCTTCTTAGGAGAGGCAATTTGTGTGGTGTTGCTTATGCATTAAAATACTCTTGCACATTAATAACTATGGCACATAGTAGCACTGAATGATTTTATCCACTGCCACTGGACTATTATGCATCCTGCAGTTTCATCAGAAAGTAGCATATACATAAAAATGACTTACAGAAAGGTAGTAGCAGACAAGATGAATCTGTGCCCTTTTTAATACTACACTTGTAGTACTTTGTGATGGAAGGAGAAAGGATTTGTCAGCAGGTGAGATAAAAATAAACCCAGTCAGATACTACATATTTTAGATGTAGCCAGGCGCTACCTTAGATCAGTAAGGACATTTCTCTCTGCAATTCAATATGGATTCACAAATTCCGTCTCGTTCTTCTCTTGTCTGGCTTTAAACAGGGGATTCTGGTCACAGCTACAACAGGATACTGGAAGAGGTGAAGCCAGTAAGCTGACACCAAATTCCTGTGATTATTAGTGTTTACCTTGAGGATAGTTGAGAATACTTGCTCTGATTTTCTATTGAAAATTGGCTTCCAGGTCACACAGGTAAATTCACTGCAGCTGCTTGCCTCCCACAGTTCTCTCAGTACTAAGAATAGAAGCGGTTTACTAGGATTAGTTGGGCCAACACCAGTCAACCAATTTCATTCCATTCCAGAAGCCTCAGAGATCAGTGCAATATTTTTTCTCCTAGTTTTCTAATTACGGCTGCAACCAGTCACCTCAAACTTCTTAGGCTTTTAAGAGATGTGCATCCATACCCCTACTTAACCAGTCCTAGGTCAATAAAATTAATATGGAGAAAGAATGAATTTAGATGTGATTTTTAAGTCTGATCTCATTCTGTCTACTATAAACATTTCAGGACTAAAAAACATATGTGTTAAAGACAGAAATGAATTGGAATTGATGTTTTTAATTGCTTTTACAAAATATTTTTGGTGAAACTGTTCTCCTCAAGAAGGTAAATGTACAATGAACAGTTTCAATACATTTGCATGGAGTAAGTTTGTGCTGAGGACACATGCTTTGAGTAAAGCATGCAGTGATGGCTCAGGGGTGCTTCACAAAATGCATGAAAGTAGATTGTAAAGGTTGTGGGAGAGGAACGTGTTGCTCAGATCCGCAAGAGCTAGAAGGTGGCAATTGGGGGAATCATAGGGCAGGACTGGGTGGATAATATCAAAGGTCACTGCTTGGTCTCTAATAATTAAAAAGAGATATTTAATTGTTTGTATGTGTAAAAATTCTGCCAGGATGTAGATGCAGGATAGACCAGGAAGGTACAGGAGGATTTTAGGAGTCTCTTATCAATTCTAGCTGCAATCATGAAAAGGTTACTTTTTGGGAGGATATTCTTGTTCTGCAGTATTTAACTTGTTCTGTCGACATTACCAAGATGGTAAATGAAAGCAAAGGGTTTATATTTTTTCCTATACATACTAGAAATCTTTAGTACTAATGAGGTTTGCCAAATTGAAAGCTTGGAAGAATAATTTCTGCACTAGTAAATCCAGAGAATGAGTATTAGATTAGAAACAATAATGCTGACACTCTTAAACTAACCTATTCTTGTGTCTAAGTCCTGACCTGAAGAGGAATACCTCCAGAGATGGGAAAAGTTCAGTCTCATTAGGCATGCATCTCTCAGCTTTTTTGTTAGAACTGCCAATCTTAGTTATCAAAGTAACAGTGATGACATTCAGGATCACTGAGAACTGCATTATTAACAGAATTTAGATAAAGTAAGCTCCACAACTGAGATTAAAAACTAACTTTGTTGCATCATCTCATTTTCTGTCTCCCAATTGTTTAAATAGTATTTGCGGGATATATTTATATATATGAAATAGGTATGCAGGACAATTTCTGTGGTGTTGTTCACTTTTATTACTGCAGTAATAAAAAAAAATCTCTGCTAAAAAGAAAGTAATTAGCTAAATAGGGAAAATGAAGTTTTAGTATTCCAGAACACCTGAGTCTTTGAAATCTGCTCCAGCAAGACTGATTTATAAAATCACTTTGGGGAATTAGTTGACCTCAAGCTCAAATTTTAAGGCTATCCAGGCTTCCCAGTACTACTTTTCCTACTGGAAATGTCTACCCCAGACTGTCATTGCTCTTATAGCAAGGGAATAGCAAACATTTGGGCAAAGCCATTCCCAGTTTCCTCCTGCATTTTTCTTTTCACATCACCATTCGTCAGGTTCATGAACAGTAGCCCTCATTTCCCTAATGTATTTATAATTAGGTTTGTATGGCAGTATAGATAAGACCTGTTATCACAGCTTTTGTCACAAGATATTCTATTACTCAGAAATTATACAGAAAGAACTGTTTTTTTTTCTAATCTAAACCAAAGAAGCAAAAGTAGTTTTTTTTAAGAAATAGCCAAGGTAATGTTCTCTGAACAGAGAACCCAATCACTCAGTCACTTAGATGCAAAATGTGATATACAGGACAATTAAAGTAATAACAAAAAATACTTGATTTATCTCAAAAACTACAGCAAAAAGAAAATAATTCTGTGCACTCCTAATAGGAATCAACCTACATTGCTCAGAAGGATTTTTTATATCAATGTACCCCTCTACTTCTAGAATTTAGTTATCACTATAGTGTTCTCATGACTATCACCAGTCTGACTTAGAATACAGAAAACTTGACATATCTTTTTTGAAAAACAATCTGTTTTATTGTGGGGTTTTTGTTCATATTCACTACAATTTCATAAAATCACTCTCAAGACCCATGGTTCACTTTCTCCCAAGTTAATGAGTTCAAGAAAAAAGGTTCTGAACTAGAAATCAATTCTTACACAGTTTAAAATGATTTTTGAAATCTCAGGAAAATTTTCCACTATTCTTTTTTGTCATCATTTCTTCCCTGATTTTATTTAGCTACAGTGTATTCATGATTAATTTTTCTCCTGCACATCAGCCTTTAAGACAAAATTTTTCTTAGAGACTTGAAAATTGACTGTAAAAAACATTAGAAAAAATCAAAGTGTCACAGTAGTTATTCTTTCCTCAACTTTCCCAGTGTTCCTAAATTAGTGGAGTAACTCCCAAATTTGCGAATGTGTATCAAATTTAGAATTAAACTTCAGTTTTAATCTATTTCTCTAAACTATCTAGACCAAACTAAAGAAGTCTGCATTACATTCAGTAGCTTTTGTTAATAGGGTGAGGCCACATCTTGAATCCTGTGCTCATTTTGGGTCCCTCACTGAAAGAAAGGTGTTGATGTGCTGAGCTGGTGAAGGATCAGGAGTACAAGTCTTATGGGGAGCAGCTGAAGGAGCTGCAGTTGTTTAGCCTAGAGGAAAAAAGGTTGTTGTTGTTGTTATTACTATTATTACTATTATTACTATTATTACTATTAGTACTATTAGTACTATTTTTACTATTATTATTGTTACTCTTTACAACTACCTGAAAGAAGGCTTTCAAAAGGTGGTTTTTGGTCTCTTCTCTCGGATAGCAAGCTAGAGGACAAAAGGAAATGGTGTGTAGTTGCTCAAGGGAAGGTTTAGATTGAGTAGGAGGAAAAAATTCCACACAGAAATAATTGCTGAGCATTGGAACAGGATGCCCAGGGAAGTGGTGGAGTCACCATTCCTGAAAGTATTAAAAAGACATGTAGATGTGGCTATTGAGATGCAGTTTAGTGGTGGACTTGGCAGTGCTGGATTAATGATTAGACCTGATAATCACAAACTTCTTTTTCTACCCAAATGACTCTACGATTATTGGTTATTTGTGGAGATCAAACCAGGGAAAATAAAGAGACTGGACTTCAATATGTACATATTTTCTAAATGGGAGAATTGATTAAGTCCTCTGATAGCTAAAATAAAATATGAACATGGCTGGTGATGATGTAATGAAAGAATTACTGTTGCTATTATATATTCATCAAATTTTTTACTTTTTGAAAATGTCACCTGCTTGATTTTTCCAATACATTCAGAGTGCAAATAAGGAAGCAAAGAAGAGCATGAATAAATGGACAGATGGAAGAAAATCCTCATGTGTCATTCACCTTGCAGTGAAATGGGTGGAGATATATTACTTTATATGTACTACAAAAATGGGTCCAGGTTGTTGCACAGAGCAGTCATAAGAACAAAGTGAGAATTGACACCAATGTACAAACAAAGATATAATATCATGGCACAGGTTGAAAAAAAAATAGAGACCAAGGACTGAGCTCTGATAATTCAGAAAAACTCCCATAGGTGGCTTCCTATAATATACTTCATCTCTCCAAGTGTGTAAACTGAGCTTTTCATTTCAAACTGACTATTAATCTTGGCAGATATGGGTAAACCATCTACAAAAAAAAATGTTTTCAAGATGTATTTTGAATTGGTTTGATTAGCAAAGACATATTTTCAAAGAAAAAAAAATTGAAAGTGTTGTGGAAAATAAGACTTTCGTGTCTCAGAAGTAATTTTATATTTTTAAATGCAAATATTTCCATTCTGAATTCTCAAGGAATCAGGAAAATGAAATAAAATGCCAAAAATTCCACAGACTTTGAACTTTACTTCTTTAACTCTTAAAAATTTATAGATGTTTTTGATAATGTGTTAATGATACAGTGTATCCACTGTCAAAAAATTGCCATGTTAATAATATGCTTTGTACCTTCACCCAAGAGCAGTTTTCAGAAGAAGCAAAAGATGATGAAAAGGGAAAAAAAATAATCCTAGTTTTTAAAATATTTTTGATGTTTGAAGAAAAAAAGATATAGAAATGCCTTATTATTTTAAACACTTTTCGAAATCCAATTTGTTGTTAAGATTTGACAAGAACAAAATTAGTTATCCAATAAGGTCTACAGTATTGCAGAATAATTAATTATATGGAAAAAGACAGAAACGTCTTAATTTTTTTTTTGGGATATGATTTTAGATCTTAATCTACAATACCTGTGGGTTTTTTTGTTATGATCTATGATGTAAGAAAAGTAGAACTAGCTGATAAAAAGATATTTAAAAAATAATCAAAGCTAATGCAGGCTGGGTTTTTTTTTTGTCCTTGTTAATCTACAAGCTAAGAAACCCAATCCAAGCTGAAAATAAATCGTGGGGATTCAATGGAAAAATAAATCACCTCTTTAGGCTGCCATGAACAGTTCTAGGGAAGACCAAAAGACGAATAAAGTACAAACCCCAAAATGTTCTAATTCCTCCCATTAGAAGAGGACTGTCACAGAGATTTGATTAAAAGTCTTCATGAGGACAAGGCAATTAAATGAAATATCTATACCTTAAAAAACTTAACATGAGTTTATCTATTGCCTTTAGTTAGTCTTCTTCTCCACAGTGTTTCACAACAAATGGTGCTTTGGCACAGTTTTTTTATTGTGTGTCTTAAATTATTGTAGCAGGCAGTTAACTAGCAAAAATGTAAGAGTTATCTATGCTCCCTTTACCTGGAAACTATGACCAGCAACTCCTAACAGGCTATTTTAATTTTTCAGTAGTGTCTTAGCAATCTTTACTGAATAAAGCCTATGTTTTGTTAGAAAAAGCCTGCTGAATGATACAGGGAAAATGCAGAGATAAATATTTCAGCACTATTGTCTAAGAATTCAGTGAAAGTTTCAAGAGTTTTTCTTCATTTTCTTTTTAAAGGATGTTTGTAAAACCATGATTTTCAGTATTGCTGTGATTCAAAATAGGAGAAATATCGCCCTTCTAGGATATTTGAGAAAGTTAAGGTACTAAATCTAAGCAAAGTAAACAGGTGGAGCTGAATAAAATAAAATAGACTAAGATGCTGAATTAAGACCAGACACTGTAAACTTATCCTTTTTAATTTTTGAACTTCCTCTGAAGTAGATTGTCACTCCTGGTTCTGTTTGAGACATGAAAGTTATAAAGACACAGGTGATTGAGACTTCTGCATAGCAGGATCTTGTATTGCTTCTGCAGAATAAAAACAGAGGAGAAGAAGAAATTGGAAAGTTGGCATAAGAAGAAAAAGTAGATCAGGGTAGAAAACAACAACAACAAAAAATAATGATTCTCTCATGCCTTTGGGCAAAAGAAATCTTCATGGAAACTGAAGAACATCGGCAAGGTGCTAGAGACAGCTGTCACTCTTACACTTAACGAATGCAATGAATTGTCTCAAATACTGACAAAGAAGGAAGTTCCCACCAGAAAAGCTACTCTAACAGTCTCAGATGGCAAACAGGAAAGTGCTAATTTCAGGCCTATATGGAGGTGAAAGGTTTGGAATTAGAACACTGGACAAGATTCCACTGTGCATACTATGGGAAAAGCTCAGACACAGGAAGAGGAAGATGCCAGGCCTGATGAAGCAGATCTGGCAGATATATTCATACAAAAATTCCCACCACGGCAAACTGTAGGAAAGGAAGCAACTGCTTACACACATGCCACACCAATTTGTGAGAACTTCATGTGGGGCTCTGGATACCTGGGATGTGAAACTCACATGCTGGTGACTATAATCTCTTTCTTTCTCTATCTCCCTCTCTCTCTCACATACTGGTAAATAAAATCCATACTATTGACTTTGGCATAAGGACTTGTTTGCACCTTCATTCAAAAAAAAGCATCCCTTAATAATCAGACTCTAATACTGCTTCAGGAGTGGGATCCTAACATTATTCCAGTAGATAATAAAAACTGCAAACACACTAAATATTATTCAGTTGTGACAAATATTATATTGCTTCAGAGTTGAAAAGGTGAAAATTATCTCTATCACTCAATGTCCTGTAAGTGATATTTTTGTATCCTAGGAAAAGAGAAGCTATCTCCGAGCATATTCAGCCTACCTTCCAAACTTATCTCTTCAGCACTAAACACAAGGCAAATGAGTTTTAATTGTCTGAGAGTATTGAACTTATTGATCTATTCACTGGATTGAATATTTTCCCTTATTTCAGATCTCCTTGTGCCTTTCCTATCTGAACATCAGAAGAGGACTTCATGGTTTGACATCCACCAGGAATACAGATATTATTTCTTACTCATTGTTTCTAAAGTTCTTAAAAATAAGGTTTAATTGGTAGAAAATCTTTTTAAGATCATAAAGATTTTTAAATAACTTTAGATAGAAATCCTCTTTGTGTCCTGATTTTTTCTATGTTGATATATAGCCACTGCTGTTGAACATTCTGAAACATTGTTGAAATAGAAAACATTGAATGACCTTTCATTATGACAAAATCTTTAATTTTTTTGATTGTATTGTTCAATTCAGTCAAGAAATTAATCAACAGCAGTATTAGGATTCTTTCAGACATTATTATCAACTTGATAAAAAGATAACAGGGTTAACAAATACCTAACAGAAAATTTAAAAACAATAGATAATCTTATAATTTGTCCCTCTTTATTGTTCTGATCCTTTTATAACTGTTCCTCGCTCTTCTCAATCATGCTGGTAATTTTTAATTTCTGTTTTTCTTTCGCCTTCATATTCTTCAGATTTTTTGGGGTTGAATGCACAAGAGAGTGTTTAACCACTCTTATTTTCATACCTCAGAATGCAGATTTTTGACATTTACTAGGAAAATATTCTTTTAAAAGGTATCATTATTCCAGACAGCTTCAGATTCTAGATGGTTACCCATAATTATTTTCAGTTCTGCAAAATTAAAACTTTAAAGAATCCAGCCTGTATAGCATTAATTTGCTTGCATTTGTTTCTCTATTCCTATTTAGAGTTACGATCAGAAATGAAAGAGACAGCTTTAAAAAAATTCCTGAACTATAAGCATTTGTCTTACTAACATGAAAAAGAAGCAATAGAACAGCGTATTCAAAAATTTAAGAACAGTGCGGATCCATCTTTAACTTACAAGGAACAAGGATGGAGGGAAAAATATTTCTATCAAGTCAGACTCATAAAGGACAAATGGAAAAAGAAGCATAGACAATTATTAGTACTGAAAATTGAAAACAAACAGAAATCTAAATGCATACAGTTTTGTTTAATTTTTGTCTCCTCAGGGCAAAAGGCAGTGGATTGCACATACGACAGAGTCTCTGATTTTGATACAGATTTAGCAAAGCATTAAAGCATAAAATTGCCAATTTTCTATGTTGTTCCTAAATGCACAGAGAGGAAATTCTTGGAAAAGACTGTATAGTTTTACCATCTTCTTATCAAATACAAACAGAAAATCCTTTGGAAAAAAACTAGCCTGAAGGATTTCCTTCAGGGCAAGCATATTTAATATTTTCCTGTTCATTTTTATTCTTAATATGGCTGTACTCAGACTCAGTCATACATATTTTTTTGAGAATGTATTCCTCTTTTTTCTGTTTTATTATAGTGTGTCAAAAGTATTCTTTACTTAGAATTATATGAGTCATGCAGAAATGATGTCTTAATCTCTGAGACCTTGAGACTTTAAATGGAACACTGTAGTTCATTGAATGCTGAAATGTACATTTCATTTTGAACAATTTGAGAAAAAATTGGGACAATGAAGGTGATAATTCATTATGGAAACACTAGAAGATGTGTGAAATAAAACAAATTCTATTCTATCTTGATGCAGCTATGAGCTGCCCTTTATGTTTAGATTTGATGTACTCTGGGAATTTGGTTGGTCTGTCCTTACTCTGGAAAGCACAAGAACATATGTATGCATCTATGTGTCTATGCATCTTTAAATGTTTGGAAAAACTTTGCCCTTAGGAGGCCACAGTTGGTGACTTCCCATTCAGATGAGAAAATTCAAGTTTTAAAGGCAATCAATCAGTTGAGGAGGATTCCATTAAATGCAGGACAGAGGTGAGCCAAAGACTAGGCACAAATGCCAGCAAATCCTCACTTTGGAAGTGTAAAAGTAATATCTTCCTGGGGTTCACTGCTTCTTGTCATCTCTTTCAGATGCAGAGGCTGATGGCAGCCTTCATCACTAGAGTGAGGACAAAGTGCAGGAAGTCAAAAGGAAGGTGAGAGATTAAACAGAATAGATCGTGATCTGTAATAGGCAGAGAAATGCCAGGAAGGTCATAAGTCGTATTTCTACCGCAACGAAAAATTATGCCCAAGGACACACTCAGCAATGCATTATCACAAAGACATTCCCCAGCAGTGGTTGTGAGTATGTAGGTAATGGAAGCAAGATGACCATGACCATGCCTTCCTGCCCCTGGGGTTAGAAGTAGAAACTCTTTTTCAAAATGAGGCAGTGTAATTTTCATGCAGCACTACATAGCCCAGCATTAATGTGTGCCAGGTGAACATTTGAAAACAGATCAGCTCACACAGAGCTGTCTTAAGTATAATTTTGTTCTTCATATTACTATTGCCCACAATTTTTGATGTGTAGAAATATTTAACTTAACTCAGTATCTAAAGACTAATCCAGCAACTTTAACATGGAAAAAAGCTTTAAAGTCCCTCCCTTTAGCTTTCCTCTCACTTCAAGGATAGCTACTTTGTAAGAACACATGATTCATATCTAATGCATGTTTTTATTCTTACTCTCTTCCTGAGGTTTTTAAAAATAGTTTGGGTTTTTCCATTCACGCTGTGATGAAGAAAAAATAATGTTAAAGCAGTGCTGTAGTATCACAGTGGTTGTACACACAGCAGAACACCAAATTAATTCACAGCATCTGTAATGTTTGATCACCCAAGGGGAGAGATACACAAAGAAAATCAGTACCATCTAAAAGCAATTTCTGAAGCAATTTCTTCTGCAGAGATTGTCATGTAAGAGACAATGAATTTGATAAACATCAACACATTATCATCGGACCATTCAGAGTATGAGTATGAATAAAGTTTTAAATTAGAGGAGGACAAGAAGAGAACACTAGAAATGCGTGTACAGAAGAATATGAGAGATGTCTGGCACAGATACTGGACAGAAACAAGTGTTCTATGTTCTGCAACATCAGCTATTTCTATGAAATTGTTGGTGCAAGACAAGGAAAAGTACACCTCAAGATCATGTCATGACACTTTTGTCCCTCTATGAAAAAACTAATAGAATGGCACTTTTCTTTTAGCATAAATTTTGTTTTCCAAACAGCAAAAATCAATGCATAAAATTCAGAACCATCGAATTTATTATATTGTGTAAAACAAAAAATGTCATCATTACTATTTGCATTATATTCTAGTAATAAACAAATACATGCAGAGAATCTGGGCATTTGTATGGTGCATTCATTTGCTAAATGAGCAAGTGAAGCACAATAAGTTAGGTTTTCACAAATACAACAGGAAATTGGAGGCTAAACTTGAATTTAATTGATGATGATAGGAAAAATTTTCAACAGATATTAATAGGGAGTTTAGACAAACTCTAAAGGGAAAACAAACAAACAAGCAAACACAGAATCCCCTCTTGGAAACTTAGGTGCTTTAGAAACCATTGCTGCCTCTATTTGTGTAAATTATGTAAGCTAGTAAAGCTTTGCTACTGGATATATCGAAACCAATGTTACTTTGGCTGTTCTGAGCATATTAGGCATAAGTAAAATCATTCAAAATGCACAAAACAAGCCTCCACTTAGATAAGTCTCCCACAGGGCCCTATTTAGAAAATGTATTCAGAGCAAAATTTGTGTATAAAGACAACACAGATTATGGTATCATACATAAGAAAAGCGGCCCCAGTCATTTCCAAGCACAGCAAGGAAAGAGAAGCAAAAAGCAGAGAACCTGACTCTGTGGCACACTGATGACAGGATCTCTGCTGTAAATAGAAAAATTTGTTTGCTTCAGGGAGTGCTTATGCATCTTGTTCTTATCAGCCATGGGGTAAAGTGCAATATATGTAAGCAAGCACTGGAACCGAATGCTGTAATCTAGGGCTTTTGCTGGCTAAATGCTCTGAAAAAACATCACTCAATCACAAATTTTATTTTGGGTCCATCAGTCTGATAGTCTTAATAGCACAGCTTTATCAACAAAATAAGCCTACTTTCACCAAAAAAGTAAATCGACCTTTGCTTCACCTCGGTCTTAGGTGATAGGTGCTACTGGAGAACAAGGTGAGGGTTTTCTATGACAAGGAATGCTTGTTTTCCAATTCTCCGCAATAAGTGTGATAACTGAATTGATATATCGTAAAGACAGAAGAAGCAATAATCATCACAAAACCATTTTTTTCTTCTTTACTAAGCCCACAGACTGTTGATCTGAACAATGTCCTGCTTAAAGACGTAAGGGCTCGTGTGTTAAACTATATGTCTAAACAGAGTCTAGAAATACATTAAGTATTAGATTGTTGCATTTTAAAACAGAGATTAAAATTAAGTTCATTGAGCAGACTAACAACTCAACAAGCAAGTTAGAATCCACATGAATGAAAATTCTGAGCCTAAATGGGAAAGGTGCAATACTGACTCTACTGCCCAAGTGAAAAGGGCAACAGTTTCTACTGTAGGCAGATCAAAGAGACTTCAATTATAAAGAAGAAACCTTAACTGTATAAAAGAACCTTAATCATCCTATTTGAACTGAATGAGTGTAATAAACATAGTGAGAAGATCAGAGTATTAGAAATCAGCAATTACTTTTTTGGAAATATTTAGGTTAAAGAGAAGAAATGGAGCCCTAGATTCAGGCATGAGAGACATGTAACAACTGGCTTGACATCTTTTAGAGGTGCTATGAAAATGGCCATAAAGGAAACATCATGACTTTCAGACCTACTAGAATTCTCTCAGGGGGTCCAACAGATACAGGAACAGAGATCATCCATTTCATGCAATCTACCTGTTTTTTCTAAAATGCCTTTACAAATGGTTTTGAAAGGAATGAAGCAGAGCTCTCATAAAAGCAATGTCACTGCACTGATAAATAATTGATTAGGAGGTAGGGAAGTAAAGTGCAGGAGTGGAGAAGGGCCACAGGGCAATTTTCACTTTGGTTTGTTGTGCTTAACATTTGGAAAAACAGGGTGAGGAACAGAGGAATTGTTCTACTATTTTTTTTTTTCAGAACAGAATGGACAAGAACAAATGAGAACAACTTAAGGTGAGAAACTTATGAAGTCAATGACTACACAATAAAACTTCAAGTAAAAGTCATCATATATGAAGAAATTCCATCTGGGGAAAAAAAGTATTTACTTCATGAAGAAAAAGCCAGCTCTGAGACAACCTTGGAAATGTGATTATAAAATAGAGATCTATGAGAAATGTCAATTTACTGTTTAACATCAATCAAAATACCCAAATCAAATCCTATGAAGTATTTCAAAAGACAGAGGGAAAAAAAGAATGTAATTATGCTTTATAAGAAAGCCCTCATTTACCTGCCTCCTTAAAACTTTGTGTAGCTTGGTTCCATCTGAAAACTTGTGCAAAAGATCAGAGAGGTAAATTCAGGGCAAGAAGAACAAAATTATGGAATATTTTCTCACTGGGAATGGCAAAGTGGACTGTACTTTTCCACCTGTAAAAGAGCTGAATCCTAAATAAACAATAGATTGAAGAGAATTGGTCTTCTGTCTCTCATCTAATAGTAGAATTTATTGTATTAAGCTAGTAAGATCCAAATTGAAGGAAAATAAAAGGAAATTATTCTGCAGGCAACATGTGGATGAAGCAGAATTCCCCAGCACAGACTTTTTGAGTGTCATCTGTTTGGGTTTACAAACAATCTGGATCTGTTTCTGCATACAGTGAGAGTTACTTCATTAATACCTAACTCAGAAATGCAGGTGTTGGTTTAACATATGTGAGTGCATTTGCATATATAGTGTTGAAGTGAGGGGAGAACGACCATTGTGCATCGAACTCGATTTATTGATCGATCAGTCAGTTTAAGTAATAGTGTTAACGAACTTCATGCATATTCCAAAATACAGCTTTATGATAGGCTAACAGAGAAAACTCTAACCACTCCTTTTGTTTTACAATACCGTTGATTGTTTACATCAAACAAAACCAGTGTTCTCACTGTGATACGAACGGTTCTCAAAACTTCCATAACTGTTCCCAGGGTGCCATCTTTTCCCAGAGAGGATGTTACCTTTGTTATGGGAAGACTGCCTGAGAACTTTATTGTTTATACAAGGATGCCTGAGAAAGACTAATTGTTTATAGAAGTCAGGCTGGAAACTGCTTTGAAGCTGCTTCACAGCTACCTGTTACTTTTCTCTCAGTTGCATGGCTTCGTGGCCTCTTTCCTAAAGCCATGCCTGAACTAAACTCTCCACACTTCCCCCGTTTTTTTCTTTAAGAGAAAGGAGGTTAGTTTGCCAGGTCTTCTCTATCATCCTACTAACCATCTTTTGGATACAGCCACAGAAACAAGGTAATATGAGTAAAAGCAATAAGAGTACCCCTAATATCCCTATAGCATATGTTATAAGGTTTCTTAGCCAGGGTCCCAATCCGAAACTTTTAAGCCACTCATCAATACCTAATCCTTCTTCTTCCTTAAGCTTATTAAGCCCTAGCCGTAGCTCTTTTATCTTAGCATGAATAGATACAGAATGATCAGATAAATTCATGCAACACATTCCTTCAAACTCTTCACACCCGTGGCCTTGTGCTAATAATAAGAAATCTATAGCAGCTCTATTTTGTAGAACAGCGTGATTAACACTTTGTACATCTGAAGTTAACATATCTAATATCTGTGAAGTTTTATTCAGTTCACCCTTAGCCCAACACCCTATTTGTTTTGCTAGAGTCAATGCTTTGCTTGCAGCACCCCATGGTAGGAAAGCTGAAACCATCACTTGTTTAAATTTACTCCAGAACCATGGATCTCCTATTTGACTACAGTCTAAATTATGTAAGCTACGCTTTTGCCTGCTTACCTGATGACTTAATTGCATCAGCACAGATATATTAGGGTGAAATAGTGATAACTTGCCTAAATAACAAGGTCCACCCTGAGGCTGGGCAGGTATACCATTCCAGGCTCTATCTCTGCAAATTAGAAATATTCCTGTAGGTAATTTCTTAGGTGTCATGATGCTAGAGCCTTTACAATGGCTGTAGAGTTGTTTAGACACTATGTTTGGCTTTAGAGCTGAATCCAGAGTAGCCCATGTTTGTTTATATGGATTCATCTTTTGAGGATTAGAATAATCAAAGCTAAACCACCATCAGAAGTGCTGGTCATGCTAGCATTTGCACTTCCAAAAAGCTCTAACTCCTCAGGTGGAGAATGCAAATGAATATTAAGAGATTGAACTAACAGGCATTGACGGTAGCCATCACTCTGACTGGCAGTATACCCTTTAGGCAATTTAATATTTACCATACTGCGCATACATAAGGCACGGTTATTAATAAAACTGCAGAAATCTTGAGGAGACCATATTGGGAGTCCTGCCAAACAGGTTCGAAAGGGGTTAGTAACTCCTCCAATGCTGAGACAAAGCGAAGTCTGATTAATCTGCCTAGCAAGTGTTAGCCATACATTATTTCTAGGTTGACTAAAATGTGTTAACTTAAATTCTTCAGCTACCACTACACTAAGTAATATAATAAAAGGAAACCTCATTTTTCTGGTTTTACTTTGACCTTCTTTTTCTTGTCAGTTTTTAACCTTACTGTTCCCGAGACCTGAAGACCACACCTTTGTAATCTTTTAATGCAGTTGTCTAATGCCTGATTGGGATCTCCTTTTATAGGCCCTACAATGAAATGTTGTGTTAAAGGCACCAGTTTTCTACACCTTACAGAAGCTATATATGATGCACTTTGAGCTTTAACCCTTTTTAAAATACACTGTACCTCCCACCGATAATAAGCCAAGATTTTCTGCTCATGTGACTCATAAAGACCTAAAGCTGAGGCAGTGTTTAGTCCTGTTGCATTCCGTAGAGCCCACTCCCAATTATGTTCCCAGTTATGTCTATGATTACAGACATCACACCATAAACAAAAAAGTGACAACTGATCCACCCAAAAGGTCCTGTCACAACCCCCGCAACACAGTGCAACCCAAGCAGCACAATTTGGGCTGTGACATTCAAGGCAGTTCTCTTTTGCCGGTCCTTTTATATGGAAAGATGATAATGATTCAATAATGTCAATCAGTTCCCTGGTTGTCCGGCAACGGCGTGTTATGGCCCTGTCGATCGCCTTCGAGTGTCCCTTCAGCTGAAGCAGTAGTGGTCTCAGGATCAGGAGCAGCTTCTTCTCCAGACGGTCCTTGTCCTCTTCTGTGAGTTGATCCACCAGCCGCTGCATCAAGAACAGGTTTAGTCCACTTGGCAGGTACCCACAATGCTCCTGTAGGGGTGGAAATACAAACATATCCCCTTCCCCAGAACAGGACCTTAGCAGGATCTTTCCATAGCCCTGTCTTGGGATCTCGGTATTTTACCCATACCTCTTTTTCTTGCTCACCAGTTTCTTGTGGCTTATAGTGTAGTTCTGCTGGGGGCTGCCCTACATCACCAAACACACATAAATGATTGATCACAAATAAGCTTTTTAGTAATCTAGAGTGGGGGTCAGTTACCTCTTCCTGTTTGGCTAAATACTTCTTTAAGGTACCATGTGCCCTTTCAATGATGGCCTGCCCTGTTGGGGAATTAGGAATACCTGTAACATGTTCAATTCCCCACTTTCTAAAGAATTTCCCTATTCTATGACTGGTATAGGCAGAACCATTATCTGTTTTAATTCTTTTTGGTGTACCCATCACTGCAAAGCAACTGTACAGATGTCTTTCTACATGAATAGCTTTTTCTCCTGACTGAGCTGTTGCCCATATATATTTACTGTAAGTATCAATGGACACATGCACATACTTTAGGTTGCCAAAACTAGGAACATGTGTAACATCCATTTGCCACAATTCATTTGTTTGTAGGCCTCGTGGATTTACTCCTAGGCCTAAACCACTTCCCCCATTATGATGGCTACAAATAGGGCAAGCCCTCACAATGTCTTTTGCTTCTGAGAGTGTTATCTTAAATTCTCTGCTTAAGCCTTTTGCATTCTGGTGAAACATTGAGTGAGCTTCTCGAGCCAATTGGTGACTTGACAGAGGTGTACTTTGGGTAATAGTAACCAATCTATCTGCTCTATCATTTCCTTCACCTAAACCAACCTTCCATTTATGACTTCTAATATGAATTACAGCATAAGCATGTTCCCTGGATCTTGTAGCTCTCTTTAGCTGCAATAGTAGTTCATATAGTCTTTGATTTTGCACCTCTTTTATGGAAGCATCTTCAATTCTTGCTACAACTCCTGCTACATACAGAGAGTCTGTAACAACATTCAAAGGTTCCTTAAATTGTACCATTGCCCAAACCACTGCTAACAGTTCCATGGTTTGTAGGCTGTCCACTGCTTCTGCTTGCAGAATATGATGCTTCCATACTCCCTTTTCTTGCCAGGTTATTGCAGCAGTTCTTGATTTCCTGCCAGCGTCTGTAAATGCAGTAATGGCACCTGAGATAGGAGAATTCTCTCGCTTTGGACAAGTTATCCAGTCCCAGTCCCCTATCCATTGAATGAACGCTGGTCGAAGCTGATGTGTTTCAATAGGGCAACATGCTCCCAAAAGGGCTTCCTGCATTTCCTCTGAATGAGTCAAATACCAGTCCAAGGTATCCTTCTTCATAGGTATCTTGATGGCAGCTGGTTCTGACCCAGCTACCTGCAGCATCCTTTCTCTGCCCTTCTTTATCAAATTCGCTAACATTTCAATTTTTTGCAGAAGAGTCTTGCTTTGCTGCAGTGGGGGGGAGATCCATTCTAATATCCGTGTTTCCCCTGTTTCTTTTTTACATTGTGTAAGTGCTCCCAAAAGATATTGTGGGCCTTTCCAGATGGTAAGATCTATGGGTACATCTGGATCCCTTTGATGAACATGTCCATGCATAACACAGTCCATAATTTGCTGAATGGCCCGCTGTTGCTTATCAGTGATGCACACCGGATGAGCTGGATCAGTTCCTCTTAACAGTGGACGCAGCTCATCAAGCAGTTCATTAGGTATTCCCACCATCGGTTTTAACCACTGTAATTCACCTAAGAATCTTTGAGCTTCATTTAAGTTGGTTATTTTTGTTTTTAATTGCAGCTTTTGAGGTTTAACAATTTGTTCTGTCATAGACCATCCCAGATATTTCCAGGGAGCAGTTGTCTGAATTTTCTCAGGAGCTACTACCAAAGAGTATTGTGCCAGTGTTGTTCTTATTTCCTGGACTTGTTGTTGTGTGAAAGGCATCAGCTGAGCAAACAATACATCGTCCATGTAATGATATATGACTGTATTAGGCCATAGCTTTCTGAGAGGTTGTAAAGCTGCACTGACATAAAGCTGACACAAGGTGGGGCTGTTCCGCATGCCCTGCGGAAGAACCGTCCATTCAAACCTCTGATCGGGTGCTTCTTTGTTAATCGCAGGTAATGTAAATGCAAATCGTCGCATATCCTGCGGGTGCAGGGCGATAGTAAAAAAGCAGTCCTTAAGATCAATAATTAGCAAAGGCCAATCCATCGGGATCATGGCTGGGTTCGGTAATCCAGGTTGTAATGAGCCCATAGGTTCCATCTGATCATTAACAGCACGCAAGTCATGGAGCAGTCTGTATTTCCCTGACTTCTTTTCAATTACAAAAATTGAGTATTCCAGGGGCTGGTAGACAAACGCAAATGTCCCTGTTGAAACTGTTCTGACACAAGCTGATGTGCGTGTTGCAAACTTCCCCCTTTCAAAGGCCATTGCTTAACCCATACCGGGGTGTCATCGACCCAGGTAATGGGAATTGGGAAAGTCCAAGCAATGGCTTTTACTCCAAAGGGTGTTCATTTGTTAGAACAACCCCTAGCTGAGCCATTATGTCCCGGCCTATAAGGCATTGAACAGTAGGAGGTAACTGCACCACTGAAAAAATCACCGTCAGCTGCTTCCCGTCGATATGAACTGAAAGGGGGGGCGAGCGGCTTGCCAGGGTGAATCCTCCTACCCCGGATACAGCAGTGGCTGCCGGCTGCAAGGGCCAATGATGAGGCCAGCAGCTAGGACTAATAATGCTGGAATCTCCTCCGGTATCCAGCAGACCTGAAAGTGACCTTTTCTGTCCGTTATATTCTATGTCAACTTTTTTCTTCGGTCTCTGGGCAAGATTTAAAGTTAACAAAGTAAGTCCTCCTGTAGAACCAAAAGCGCTGTCTCTCCTCTCTTGGGTTTTAATGGGTTGTATTCCTTTCGTCATTTGCTCAAGCGGTACTAGCTGAGCAATCCTTTGTCCCTTGTTAATTTGGAGAGGAGGAAAAGGAGTATAAACCATAACCATAATTTCTCCCGTGTAATCCGCATCAATAACGCCAGGTAACACAAACAGTCCTAACATAGAAGCAGAAGATCTCCCAACTAGTAGCGCACCCATCGCTTTGTTTTGTATAATAATAGGTCCTTGAACCCCTGTAGGGATTTTCTGCGGGTGCGGAGTCATTAGCGTTACGTCTACTGTGGCTGCCAGGTCCATGCCGAGGCTCCCTGCGGTGGCGGGTTGGAGGCTCCCGGCTGCGGCGGGTTGGAAACTGCCTGCTGCGGAGGGTTGGAGGTTCCCTGCTGTGGAGGGTTGAAGGCGCGGGGGGGTTGAATCTCTGCAGCGGCAACTTGTGTCTGGGCACGGCTGCTGCGGGAATATGTGCTCCGGGAGAAGTTTCCTGACCTCCGCTTACAAGCGCTTGTATGATGGTTATCCATACGGCATTTCTGGCACCAGATTCCAGTAGCCTGGCACTCCTGGCGCGTATGGCCAAAGCCTCCGCAGCGATAACATTTCATGCGGCCCTTTTTATTTGATGCTGCAAATGCGGCTGACGCTTGAAGAGGTGCAAGTGCGGCTAAAACCTGATTCTGAGACGACTTTGCCTGTTCTTGCAACCCTACTCCTAGCTGTTTAATTGCGTCTACCACTAAAGCCTGCTGCCCGGTTGGCACAAGAGCCATCCTCTCTAATGCCTCCTCTATAGTCCAATTTGCTCCTAAGGTATTAAGTATGTTTCTAGTGGTAGAATTACAATTTTGGATCGCACACTGCTTGAGAAGGGCCCCGCGCATAAATTCTGCCACTCCAGCCCTTTCAATTGCAGCAGCAGCTCTATCAATAAAAGCGCCAAATGATTCCTCTCTACCTTGCTTAATTCCCATATATACTGGTATTCCTCCTGGTTCCTTTACTCTTTCTATTGCTAGTCTGACTAACCTCATTGCCTCCCGGCACTTTTCCTGACCTATTAAAGCTTGTGCCTCAGTGCGAAGGAAAGGTCCCAGACCCATAAGCTCGTTAACAGTAACGCCATGGAGGGGGTCACCCTGCTGTCTTTGTACTGCCACACATTCATTTACTAATGCTTGCCAATGGGCGTTAAAAAGCAATTGCTGATGTTGGGTAAAGATTAATTTAACTATGCCACGACAATCATTAATAAGAAGAATACTAGTGTCAAAAATATAGTCGAGCATTTGCTTGGCTGGTTCGCTTTTAAAGCCAAACTGGCTAGCAGTAGCTCGCAACTGAGATAACATCTTCCAATCTAAAGCACTAATTGTCGCTTGAATACCTCCGCCAGCCTGGGGGGTGAAAATAACCGGACAAGCCAGTTCGCTCGCTAAGCTTATCAACTCCTGGTCTCCCTTCTCCATTGCATCTTTGGCAAGAGCTGCCCACGCATCCCGTCTTTCCCGTGCAATCATCACCGCTCGATCGTTTCCCAACCCCGGGCTCTGATCACTTTTCGGGAATGGGACACACGTTTGTGGCCCTGGCTGCTGCGATGCAAGCAATATGGGAGACTCAGAAGTGCTATGCATAGCCTGCGGCAAAGAGGGCAATAAAGCACCCTGCAGAGCACCCTGTGGAGCTTGGCTCGTTAGGGGGGGCTGGCTCGTTAAAGGAGGCGGTGGAAGTGGCGCGGAGGGTAGTAAAGCGCTCTGCGGAGCTTGGCTCGGAGCCTGGCTTGTAGCCGGACTCACAGCCTGGCTCGAAGCCTGGCTCACAGCCTGGCTCGGCGCCTGGCTTGCCGAGGGAGGTGGCGAGGCCGGTAATGAAACCGTCCTCATTGCATGGCCGAGAGGAGTCCCTGACTCTTTATCAAACTCCCTCTCTTGATCGTATTCTTTATTACAATTGTGAGCGGCAGTAGCCTGATAGGCAGCCCTCTTTTCCGCCTGAAACTGCAACAGTTCGTTGTTAATGACCCGCCATAATTTACCCATTTTCCTAGCAGTTTTATCATCGTCTAACGTAGCCTGCCATAATATATCACCAAATTTACGCCACTCCGACAACTCGTGAACCGTGTGGGGATTCACAAAGACTCCCCGTTCCAGACCATAAGCCAAAAGACCTTGCAATTCTTTCTGTAAGTCTATTCCCTTAATTTGCCTTTTTTGCAAAAATGTAATAAAAAGTTCATATGCGGCTTGTCTTTCCATACCTCTTTTTAAGTGCGCACTTTCACCTAGCAGCGTTTTCCCAGACTTATGCCGCACGTATCAGCTGGACCCATCTAATATGGTCGCCAGGGCACGGCGCGTATCGGCGGTTTTCTTTTTTCCTCCGCTTTAATTTCGCGCTTATTGCCGCTCCCGCTGCTTCGGAGCCTGAACCAGTCCTCACTTATCCTTTGGTGTTCGCAATCCCCGTGGTGGCCGCGATCGTCGTGGTGTCCGCTATCACGTCCAGTTGTCACCAATTTGTTGAAGTGAGGGGAGAACGACCATTGTGCATCGAACTCGATTTATTGATCGATCAGTCAGTTTAAGTAATAGTGTTAATGAACTTCATGCATATTCCAAAATACAGCTTTATGATAGGCTAACAGAGAAAACTCTAACCACTCCTTTTGTTTTACAATACCGTTGATTGTTTACATCAAACAAAACCAGTGTTCTCACTGTGATACGAACGGTTCTCAAAACTTCCATAACTGTTCCCAGGGTGCCATCTTTTCCCAGAGAGGATGTTACCTTTGTTATGGGAAGACTGCCTGAGAACTTTATTGTTTATACAAGGATGCCTGAGAGAGACTAATTGTTTATAGAAGTCAGGCTGGAAACTGCTTTGAAGCTGCTTCACAGCTACCTGTTACTTTTCTCTCAGTTGCATGGCTTCGTGGCCTCTTTCCTCAAGCCATGCCTGAACTAAACTCTCCACAATATAGTATATATATGTCAGAGAAAGGGTTGAGAGGAAGCAAGTGGAAGAGGGAAGCTTATAGATATGTTTTGGAATGAGCTACAATTCTTTGCTAAAAAGCACACATACATAGAAGCAACAAGATGCAGATAGCTCCTAAAAGAATCTGCCTCATTAATCCCATGTTAATATCTCTGAAGGAATGCATTTCCATTCTTCCTTTAGCTTTATCAATTTTGAAAGTTGCAAATTCACCAAATGAAACAAAAATCCTGTCAATCACTGTCAGCCCACATACTATTCTAAATTTTCAACAAGTAGCAGAACTTTATATCTCCAAATTCCACCTTCTTTAAAATTCTTACTCTTTTCATTTTCTCAAATCAGAAGATGAAATAATTTCCTTTCTGAGGAAGTCAGCTGTCGCAGACATTTTTTCACAGAAATCCTTTCTTTCAGATTTCTGCATCTTTTGGAAGGCAGAGGCCTCAGAAGAGAATGTAAACAATTGTTATCAGCTGCTGTGAAATGCAACAGGGGCACCTTGATTGGCTCATGTTCCCATGTTTGTAATTGGAGGCCAATCACGGGTGCAAGCTAGGGACTGAGTCCTTGGACACAACTTTGTTATAGATTCTTTTCTTTCTATTCTTAGCCTAGCAGCATCTCTGTAACTTCTCTCTTTATTCTATTTAGTATAGCCATAATGTATTATATATGGTATATCAATAAATCCAGCCTTCTGATCTAGAAACAAGATTCACCGTCTCTGTCTCACCAGCAGCGACCCACTCAAGACACTGTAATATCTGGTGACCCCTCGTGTCAGAGCAAAAATTAAGATAAGACCAGAGGAGCAAAATTGCTGCACTGGGTAAAAAACCTGTATGTGTAGCTTGTGATGGTTGCTTTGAAGTGACCACAGAAGTGGATTCAAGCCAGGAGCTGAAGAACTGAAGATCCTGATTTGGACAGAGTTCACAGCCAAGGCTGACCACAAAGAGAACCTTCTTCTGAAAAACCTTCAGGAAAGATGATAGAAAAGAGCAGAAGACCCGTGGAGCTGGCCAGAGCAAGCTGGACTCTTTCAAAAGGTACTGTTGGCTTTTCTATTCCTGATGAACCAGCCCATCGTAGCTTGTGGCTTTTTGTATGGCAGACAAATGCCTTGCCGGAAGAGGTTCAGTTCTCCCCTTCAGAGGAGAAGATTATTGCCCTCTGGCAACACTGGTGTACAGAAGACAGATTTTTTTTTGGAAAAAACAGATCTCTATGGGTTCTTTCGATGGGCAAAGCTATTGGGTTCTTTACTGATGTCCTATATGCTTTGGATGTTTTTGTCTGGGAATGCCTGGACTCGATTATCCAGTTCGTCTACAGTCAGGGAGGTCCTTTGTCTTCTATCTACCCAGCATTTATAAAGCTCTTCCCAGTTTTGAGATGCAGAGCAGCCGCCTTTCAATGGATTTCTAACTGCTATGGGCAGGCTCCGTTTCCACTGCCCCTGGCAGAAGACCCGGTGGGTGATGACTTTGGGCTTCCCGGCCCCCCCGGCTTCGCGGCGGGGGGGGATCTGAAACTTCACCACGCGAAGAAGTTTTTTTATTCTTTCTCCAGAGCATGCTCAGAGGGAGTTTTCTCCTCCCCCCCCTTCTCTCTCTCCAGGGGGATGGGAGGAGGCGGTGCTGCCACAGCCGGCCTCTCAGACTCCACCTTCAGACATGGGGGCAGCACTGGTCTCTGAGGCTTCCCCGCCCCTGCCAGCTCCGCCTCTCCAGGAGATCCCGTCTCCACCTCTCCAGGCAGTCCCGCTCACGGCTCCACCAGCCTCCCCGCCCCTGCCAGCACCTGCGTTGGAGAAGGCAGAAGAGGCACTTCCGGTCCCCGCTGAGTTGCTAGGCAACGACGAGGATGCGTCTCCAGCTTCTGGCTCAGCGGGGAGGAGATCTCATCGGCCCCTTCACCCCCTTCACCGCTTCCATCGGCCTCCTTACCGCCTAAAGCCGAGATAGTCCCTGTTCAGGATGGTGTGGAAGACAGTCCCGAACCCGCGGGAACCTCAGGGCAGCCCGCGGCTGATTTTACACCCAGCGTGATTCCCTCCCTGGTTCCGGCCCCGCCCCCCGCTGCTTCCATCGGCCTCCCCCGCCGCCCGGACCGGCTGCCCCAGCAGCGGCCCCGGAGGCTGGTCTCTCCTTCCGTGGAGCGGGCGCTGCCCGCCAGCTGACTCTGGGGGCACTGCGTTTGCTGGTTTTTAAGATCAGCATTCTCGGCGGTTTGGGGGGTGGTTTTTTGGGGATTGTCCCAGGGAGGTTGCCATCTCAGCCGCCTCTCCTGCGTCCTAGTGGCATGGGGGGTCAGGTGCATCCCGAGAGTCCTGCCTCTGGTCCCCAGCCCAGAGGGGGTGGGAATGATGAAGCCATGGGGCGGATGAGAGACAAACCCGATGCATTGCAGAGGAAGAGGGCACAGTTGGAGGAGACCATAGCTGGTTTGCTGTGGGGAACAAACATCTCCAGACCCCAGATGGGATTGCTGGGGAAGTGTGAGATCTCAGCACTTCAGGACTGATGTGCAGAGTGACTGAGACCACCCTTGGGGGGCTCGGGAGTCTTGGAATATTGCTAGAAGTGTCTGGTGGTTGGACTTTGATCTTACACGAGAGACGACACTTGTATGAGGATGAGAAGATTTCACTAGGGTAAATGGTGAAGGGATAAGTTAATTAGTGTGAAACACAGAGTTTAAGATTTCTGTACGGGGGAGTTTAAAGAAGTAAGATGGAGGAATTGGGGCGTGTTTTGTCTTTCTTCTTTTTCTTTTTGGCCTCTATCTTCTGTGGTGATGTTGGCCCTTTAGATTGGTTATTACTAAAAGTGCACTAGTTAATAAGGGTAAAAGGTATTGAAGAAAATTGATAAATATTGTATACGTAATTTTGAGTATAAAGATAAGTGACCGCCCCGGGGGCTCTCGGTGTGCTCATGGCTGGCTTGCTCTGCAGACCTCTGTCGGGCCGAGAGAAAATCTTTTAGATAAACAATTAATAAACACTGAGACCCAGAAAAAACCTGAAGCCTCTTATCGTCCTTTGAAGCGCGGGCTGTCCAAGACCACCCCGGGCCTTTCCAAGTCATTGGAACAGCCGAAAAACCGACAGGGAAGGCTTCTATTTCCCTGCTGCTGGCATGCCTCAGTGGTTTTGGGGCAAGGAAGCATCTCACTACCTGTGCTGCCATTGTGCTGGCAGCAGGGTGCAGGCCTGAGGGAATGCAGAGCCTGCTTCATGGGTTTGGCCTGGGCCGTTGGGCTCAGGAAGTTCCTGGGCTGGGCCCACTGCATGGCCTCCTTATGTTTCTGGGAATTCTGGTTTGTCCTACCGGTCCTGGTCCCCCTTTGTGGGCCAGTTTTGGGGTTCCTGGTCCATCATGGGCCAGGGCCCCCAGGGCCTTTCCTTCTTTGGCACTGCTCTGCTCGGCTGCTGCTCTTTTGCTTTTCTAATTAAAAAAAAAAAAAAAAAAAATTAAAACTAAATAAAAAAGATTGAAAATAGCGGGCAGCAGCTCTGAAGCACTGAAGCATTTAAGGGCCAGAAAAGGACATTCCAAAAATTATTCAAATTGTTTGAAATTGCTTAAAATTGTGTTAGTCTGTTTTCAGGACCAAAAAGGACTCTCAGATGTCCAAAAGAAACAACTGCAGCTCATGGACTGTTTCTGAAACTCAGCTGCTTGGACTTGAATTCTCTTTGCATTGTTTTTTGCATTGTTTTTAGATTGTAGGATAGTTTTAGTGATTTGGTAGTATTGTATATTTCACAGGTGAAGAAATCTGTTCATTTCACATCAGCATTTTTCTTTTATTTTATACAATTTAGAAAGGTGAGATGTCGCAGACATTTTTTCACAGAAATACTTTTTTTCAGATTTCTGCGTCTTCTGGAAGGCAGAGGCCTCAGAAGAGAATGTAAACAATTGTTATCAGCTGCTGTGAAATGCAACAGGGGCACCCTTATTGGCTCATGTTCCCATGTTTGTAATTGGAGGCCAATCACGGGTGCAAGCTAGGGACTGAGTCCTTGGACACAACTTTGTTATAGATTCTTTTCTTTCTATTCTTAGCCTAGCAGCAGCTCTGCAACTTCTCTCTTTATTCTATTTAGTATAGTCATAATGTATTATATATGGTATATCAATAAATCCAGCCTTCTGATCTAGAAACAAGATTCACCGTCTCTGTCTCACCAGCAGCGACCCACTCAGGACACTGTAATAGTCAGCTGTTTTTCTCCTCAAGAAAAAAAGCCTGGGCACAAGGGAATGGACAATACCCCTTTCTAAAAAATCAGTGGTGAGGCAGGAAGTTTATCATTTTGGCTTTCCTTTAATCTAGACTGATTGATTATTATTTTATATTGATCTCTGTATAAAATATTCACATATTTTGAATGTGTGAGGAGTCTTCTCCTGTTTTTTTATCCGACAGTTAAAACCTGTTTGGTGTGGGGAAGAAGAAAGACAGATATTTAGCAATCAAGGGTGAGGCAGACAATAAGGGTTTACTGAAATGAACATTTAAACAAAAATTAAAAGTGCCAAATAGAACAAAGCTTAATTCCCTATTGAGGAGCTAGTTTTTATAAGCTTATCAAGCACACCCTCTATGCTTAGGTTCTTTCATTTGTCCAGTGACTTTTTTGTGGTGCTGCACAGTACTCAGACCTCTCTAAATGCGGGGCCTTAAGGGCAAGTTAGGCAACCTCAAGAACAGGGGTTGTGTGCTTCTGCTCCACAGAAAAACGTAGTCTCTTCCCTAGGTATGGTGTTATCATCTTATAACTTCTGTTCACATAGAAATTTTGGTGTGCAGTAGCTATGGAGAGTTAACCAACTCCATCCCAGATTATTTTGGGATTCAAAGGAAAAATGAAGTAAAATACTGAGCTTCCATTAACTGAAAACAGATTATTAATTTATTGCAAGTCCTGCCAGACTGCATGGACAAATGGCAGAAAACAAATAGAAACAAGTGAACTAAAAGGTTCACCTTTTAATAGAACACTTTTTTTTTAAATGTGTCCTTTAAAGTACCTAGAATGATCCTATTTTACATCAGATTTCCATAATAATTAAACTTAAATATTACAGAAAAACATCCTGGTCAACTTTTATTGTAGTAAAGCCAGAGAGTTAAGTTAAGGTCAAAATTAAAACTGCTATAAAGATATGAAGAAAACTGTCTTTTGATCAATTTTTCCATTATAGTTCTGAGCTATTCAAGTTGCATAATAAAGGCCAAATACCAAAGCATCTCAATTAACACTGTAACATTTTTCTTATTGCAATTAGGCATTCTAGTTCTGAAATAAAAGGTGCGTATGTCTTTCATTTTTCATTTTCTTCCAACATGATCAGTCTGAGGCTATGGCAGCAAACCTATTATAAATTGTCTGCAAGTAGCAGTGCTGTCCTGAAAAGAGAGTCGGAAAATAATTGTCTCTGAAATTTATTTCTCTGATTTCCTTTTGCTCTGGGCAGGTAGTAAGTTTGCTGTGACCTCTAGTGGCACAAATTATGATGTTAGTTTAGCTGGGCTTGTTTTGTGATTTGGGTCAGAGGGGCATTGTGTCTCAACTCCATTTTCTCTGCCTCTCCTGTTGACTGCATTGCGTGGATAGCAGCCACTCTTTTATGCACCCTGTTCACAAGCTGTAAAGAATTCAGCCTCTACCCAGGTTACTTTAAGGGCATGTAAAATAAATGACAGAAGACATGCTAAGAATTGTGTTGCAGCTAACGAGACAGTGCGCATATTCACAACACTGACACACCAATGTCTGTTTTTACTGTCACTGTTAGAGCAATGCACTTTTCAGTAGGGGTGAAGACAAAAAGTATTAGCTACAATGAAGACATGAAAGCGATAAAAGTGCAGTAGGACTCTTCAGTATTGCCTGAAAGATTATAAAACATTTCTTCAAGGACTAAGTACAAATATATCATAATTCTGACAGGGTTAGTTATGACAAGTCATCAGAACACATGAGAAAAATTGGAACCCTCTTTCCTGACATATAAATAAAAAGCGTTCCTGCAGGAGTACCTTCTGAACCACTACTGCAAAGTAATACCAATTTTTTACTAATGAAAAATATACTTATTTAAATATAATTTGCAAGATATGAACAACATTTTAAGAGACAATTATTTTGTTCAGGGAAGAAAGATTAAAAATATCAATTCACTGCATGACTGAAGAATCAGAAGTTATTGTTGAATATTGACTACTGGTGGGATGAGGAATTGGTTGGATGGTTTCATCCAGGGCATAGTGATCAATGTCCCAGTGTGACAAGTAGTGTCTGTACTGGGACAGGAACAGATGATGCCTTCATCAGTGGCATTGGCAGTGGGATAGAGCACAGCCTCAATATGTTTGCAGATGATGACACCAAGCTGAGTGCTGCAAGTAACAAGCCTGAAGGATGGAGTGCCATCCAGAAGGACCTGGACAAGCCTGAAAAGTGGGCGCATGGGAACTTCTTGAGGTTTATCAAGGTGCTGCTCCTGGGCTGGGGTAATCCCTGGTATCAATAAGGGCAGGGGAATGAAGAGATGAAGAGCAGCCCTGCCAAGATGAACTTGAGGATGAAAGTGGAAGAGAGACTGGACATGACTTGGCAATGCACATTCACAGCCCAGAAAGACAAAAGTGTCCTGGGCTGCAGCCAAAGCAGTGTGGGCAGCAGGGTTCAGGAGAGGATTCTGCCCCTCTGCTCTGCTCTGGTGAGACCCCACCTGCAGTGCTGCATCAGCTCTGGGGGTCTTTGAGGTGGAAGGACACAGATCTGTAGGAGCAAGTCCAGAGGAGGGCTCTAAAACAATCAGGAGGCTGCAGCACCTCTCCAACAAGGAAATGTTAAGGGAACAGGGATTGTTCAGCCTTGAGAAGGCTTCAGTGTAACCGAATGTCATCCTTTCAGTACTTAAAGGGGCCTACAAGAAAGATGGGCACAGACATTTTAGCAGGCCCTGTTGTGACAGCACTAGAGGTAATGGTTTTGAACTAGAAGATAGTTAGATATAAGGAATTTTTTTATTATGGAGAGGGTGTTAAAACACTGGAACACTTTGCACAGAGAAATAATGGATGCCCTGTCCCTGCTCATTGCAGGGCAGTTGGACTAGATGAGTTTTAAGGTTCTCTTTCTGCCCAGACTATTCTGAGATTCTAGGATTTTTAGAACCATTCATGAATATAACTCAGATTTTTAAAAGACCATTCAAATTTACTGATTTATATTAGTGACCTTTCCTTTTTTGCTTGCTATATCAAACACTTTGAAGTGTCTGTGACATCCATAATGCCATTGTTTATTGCATTTTTACCTATTCCTTTTAATCAAGAGTTTCATGTTACTCAATTTTATGCACCTTACTGAACTACCCAGACTTTGCAGGCTCCCCACACAGAGAGTAAAAAAGATTAGTCTTACCTATAAAATTATATGGAGCAAAACTCTGGGTCTGCTCTTCTGAGTAACTTCTCTTAGCTGTCTGCTGTGGTAAATATTTCAGATAGAGGTTTTTCTAGCATGTATTTATTCTTCTGGCAAGTATTTACAATCAAGCAGATTTTGTAGGAAAAAATACTATGGTAACAATTATTACCTTTTTTGGTAGGAGTAAGGTCCCATTTTCATCAACTTCAGAAGCTCAATTTAACAAGGATTGACAGCTTTTAAAATCTCTTGTGATGCCATCATTCCAGGAAATTTTTTGTTTACAATTTGAGTTTAAGAAAGTTTTATCTGAGAATACGGCATTCTTCTGAAGAAATTTTTTTCACATCCATTATCAGAATTAGTTCCAGAGGAGACAAGAATTTTTTTACTATGTCTGAAAAAATAAAACATCATGTTTTTAAAAAGATGTAAAACTAAAATACTTGGATGAACTTTAATATCATTTTAGGTATTTTATAATACAAAGCAATAGATGAATCTTATGCAAAAACACTATTGCTTACAGTTAGCTATACTTTAAAAATGAATGAAATTAATAAACCCATTTACACTGTTGACAGCTACAGAAAACCAGTGTATCCCAATAGCACTTAATATACAATTATCACGAAACTGAGTATCTTTGGATTTTTAAACTGGAAAAGCAGGTGCAATTATTAATAATAAGTTCAGCTGAATCAGATGAAGGTCTTGAGACACAGACAGACTTTTCAAAATGTCCCATCCTGATACCTGTGATAACTGCCATCTGTCTTCCAACAAATTCTTCCTGGAGCAGTTTGTTTGTTGTTGTTGTATTTTTAATAAATGATCACTGAATTTTGGAGCAAAGCTGATAGATATCAGCTCTGTGAAGTGTGTATTGTGAGTCAGGTGGCTGTCACTGTTGAGATTGGAAAAGCTCTGCGCAGCTGAGGAGCAAACCTCCCGAGCAGCCGCCAGCGGTGTGGCCAGGCTGCCTCACGCGTTGTTCAGAGCCTGCCCGCAAAACAAGTGCTCAGCCCCACCCCTTTCCCTCAGCACTCGCTTTCTGTGACAGTGACAGATGCAGTGTGGCTTCTCACACGTTTACTGGAGGATCTATATATCCTGTTAACACTTCATCTGGGTCACCAAAGCAGTGAGGATGCTAAGATGAAGGTCCAGCAACATAACAAACACATTTTTCTTACTGCTACATCATGTTGTAGACTGTCAGTTGTAGAAGTGTTTGAACTTTTCCAGTACTCTGCTTTTCTCATCAACTTCCTTTAACCCTTAGCAGCAATCAAAAACTGTTCAGCTCTAGGCTGAACAGAAATATTAACACATTGCGGCATTTTTTCCATCTCTATATGATTTTATAGGCTAATAATTGCTTTGTTTCTCATGTCATTTCCTTGAGTCCAATATAATCTGAGAGTAACGGAAAAATGTGCACATTTCTTCCACTTTTATAGGTACTGATAGTTCAATTTTATTGGTTTCCACATTACTGCCAACATATTTCGTTTTTTTCCTGTTCAGTCTCTTTATTTCAAACTTCATTTATGGTGAAACAAAAAAATATATTGCTAACTACAGAACACAGATAAAAAAAGCCTACACAGTTCCTAGCCTAAGAAAATCATAAGGAAGCTTAGAAAACCAAAAGAAGATCAAGAAACTTCTCTGATTTCACTGACATTTGTAACAGATGCCCATTGGCATAATAGAAAAGTCTGAAAATTCCTTCTCCGTGACTTCTTTTGTGTAAGAAGTCTAATATTTTCTAGTCTACTAGTAAAAGTGGAAATAAAAATAATTTCCCTAGTAACAACTTTTAATGTCCATAATCATATCACCAGCTGACTTTTACTACTTGTTTGCAGCTCCTTAAACTCTATGTAACTTTGTAACATATGCAAAAATTTGACCAAAGAATTTGTTTGGAGTCTGCCCTTTGAGTGACTCAATGAGTATTAATAAATAATAGGGGAAAATTTTCAAAAAGCAGCACAATACATTAAATGCATCACCCTCTTTAAATGTCTGGAGAAGCATTACTAAAATATTCCAAGTAATTCTAGATTCAGTAATATAGTAAAACTCAGAAAATCTCATTACATGATCAGAAAAAATCAGAACATTTCATGCTGAGTAATGGAGATGTAAAGTAATTCATCCTAATGGTAAGGACATTCATTAGTAACTATCAAAGATTACTAACCTAAAACATATCCAGTTGTGTTAGTATAATGTCTTCTAGACCAAAAAGAAATCAAGCTTTAATACATTGCAAATATAATCAGCATGTAATGCGCTGTAGCAATTCTGAGTCCTCATGAAAATTTTTAAGTCTGAGAAGGTGATAATTTGAAGACATTCCCCAAAGCAATTATAAAACATTTGCCTGAACTATTCCCTCAGTACTTTTTTCCTCTGCTTTCTCCATGTCATTTTTAAAAGGAAGGACAGAAGAGTCAGGTTGCCATTTGAACACTGATCAATATAGTCCATTGTAAAAAAAAGTAGGTAACCAAAATTTCAAATTTAAAAATGGCCAAATTCTTGTAACCTGGGGAAAAATTATGCAAGAAGAAAACAAAAACTAAAAACCTCATAACATTGTTGTATCAACCTAAAGGCAGTTTTTAAATTCTAAGCAAAAAAAAAAAAAAAAGTATAATTCAAAGCGCCTGAGATGTCCTGGCTTTCTCCTTTGGTCTTGGCTAGACTGTCTCACCTTGGCTAGACTGACTCTCATTTTATGCCTCTCTGGATCAGCATGAGAGTTGAATCTTTCTGGTTTTCCCTCATATCTTTCTCTCCACCCCAGCTGAAAATACTCAGCTAATGAGTGGGAAATTACTTTAAGAATGAAATAAAAAGCATGAGGAAGGTAAAAGATGGAAGTAAGAATGAAAGCAATAATTACAGGTTGATTTTACGCAAACCAGAATCAGACACTGTAGTTTTAAAGTGCAGGCTTAGATGCTCACAGTTACTACTGCAGGAAGGAGGTGCAGAACCAGAACCAAAGCTCTTGGAAGAGGGATAATTGTTCACTTGCTCAAGGAGGTGAACCAACTTACCTTTTAGAATTAACTTTTAGGAGCTTACATCTACAGTAAATAAGCATGACAGCTGCCACTGGCAATCGGTTAAGAGGGAGAATTACTAAATAGTTTACAGTGGCAAAATGCCAAGGGAAAGTCATTACAGGCAATTCTGTGTGAATGCTGCTAATGCACACAAGACAACTTTAAATGGACAGCAGTTTACAAGGGGGTTGAAAATTTAAAACAAGTATGCTTCTTCATGCCGAAGCTGAGCAGTTGCTTATCTTTCAGCAGACGATATGCAATATTACCACTCTGTACTACAAATCAGAAGTTGGAGAATTCCTGTGAAAAATGGAAATATTTTCTGTGCTCAGAGAGCTTCTCATTTATATGAAAAATAACCTATCTGTGTCAGCTTGCATGAATGGACTGCCAAAATGAAACTCAGTCTTTCCTGAGTATTTCATCTAGATACCTTCAGCTGAGATTACACAGACAGCTATGTTCAAATTACATTTTTCAACAAGGAAATAAAAAGAGACTTTAAACAACACACTTTTTTCTTCCTTTCCCCTGAGTTAAGTTGTGCATTGGATTGATGCTTCTCATGATATTCACTAATAAAAAAGCTACACCCAAAAGAAGCACCAAAGTTGCTACCTTAACCTATGTGTCAAGAAGAAGAGCCAATACATTTTGTTTTCATATAAATGCAGTCTACATCACAATAGGTAATAATAATGTTTAATACTAAATGCCCAGGTTCAATATGACTGGCTGATTACCTATTTAGTATATGAGCTTCCTAAAAACTTTTTTTCCTCTTCAAAATATTCTGAAAGGTCTCTTGCCTAGGTCAAGATTCTAAAGCTGCAAAGGTAAATACAATGAAAGAAAGTGTGTCCAAATACATTTATATATGCATCAGTAAGTATTTGTGAAAAAGAGAGTGATACAGATTCAACAGCAGCAGAGAATATATGGACACAGCTAAGAATGAGGGTTTGATTTTTAACAATCTTTTGCTTATATGAAAGAGTGCTATTTTCTCCTTTTAGGATTTACGTTCATGCTATAGTCTCATTGATTATTTTAATTAGGAGGCAAAAAAAAAAACCGGCAATGAAAATTTCAGACTTCCTTTCCTTGAATTCCTTCCATAAGGTCCCAGAAAATGAAAGTTCCCTGTACTTACTGTGAAGCTTTATGAGTGCATATGGAGCAAACAATTGAGAATTGTCAGTTCCTGACTGCATTAAAAGGAAAAAGTAATAGAACAACTAATTAGAATAGTATTGCTTCACTACAATTTTTCTCTTGGGAAAACAGCTACTGCAGAAGGGCAGTGGAGTCACAGACCACACATCACCTTGTTTAAATTATTTTTTTTTAGAAGCACTGCAAGTACTGTGGATTCAGCTTGCTACTACATCTTTAGTAGTACAAGCTTTGCTTCTCAATTTTTTAGATATTAAAGTGCCTAAATAAAAAGGACACAGAATCTCTAAATCTCAGCAAAAAAAAAAACAAAAAACAACAAAACTCCACAGACCCATAAATCTATTCTCTTGATTCAAGGATATGTTGTCACTTTTTTTTTTTTTAGGATTTGACTGTTTAAGGTTTTTGCCCACTACCACTATTTTCTGGTAAACAAACCATATAATCAAAACATTCAAATTTTGAAGTACTAATAGGATATTGGTAATTTATTCAGAATTGTGCCATGAATATTCAAATCTGGAGGGGAAAGCACTCCTAGGAGACATTTGCTTTTTCTCTAAAATTTATAAATTTTAATTTTCCCTGAAGTCCTTATTATAAATCAAATCAAATTATTCTGAGAATCAGGCACTATGTAGGAAAAAAAAAATTGCTAAATCAGGCTTCCATTACATGGTTACTTCTATCCCACAATACCTATTACACCTCTAAGGAGAAAATGCAAAACCAATAAAAAACCACTTATATGGAGAGAACAAAAGTGTGGATATGAATAGAAAGTTTAAATTCAGAAGTTTAAAAACTTTCTCAGAGGAATAGGATGACATCTTTACAGAAGAAAGATATTGCAGGCTGTGATGATACACAATACACCTTGCATATGGAACAAATCCTATTTTTGTTAGACATCACCTCGATCAAATTGAGGTTAAGGATGACACATCAAGTCATGCAATATTTCTTTTTTCAGGGGAAGACTGTCAGATTAAAACTCTGTGTTGTTAACTAGATGATAAGGTTCCTGCCTGTAAACTCCAGTTTACACATTTTAATTTTTTCACAGATACTTTGATTAACAAATATAAGCAGCACGGTCTTGTGTGAAATTTCAAGAGTACTTTGTCTTTTGAAAGAATCAAATATTTAGGCATTTTATGAATCCTCAATATAGGTGTTATCTGTGAGTTTCCAAACCATGTCTATGAGTCTTACTATAATTTCAGGGATTCATAGTTTTCTCCCAAATTGCAAAGACATTAGGATTCTCCGGAGTTCTCTAAATCCAAAAGAATTATGAAGAGTCATATCAGGCAGTAAAAGGTGGAAAGGCCACGAGCAATAATGCCTGAGTATTAAGGCTGGAATAGTTAATAGTATGATATTGGGAACCATTTCCAAGCAAAAGTTTCTGACTAGGTGCAAAATATTCTTTGAAGTATTTAAGAGCAAGCTGGTCAATGTGTAATTTATTTCTATTACCTTTTCAATAGATTGGACTTTCTCTCTCGATTTTTAGTCACGAAGTATAAAACATTCTGAGAACAAACAGGCACAAATAAACCAAACAGCCCTGTGAAGCTTTCCCAAAACTCACTGAAAATGTAACAATAATAAACTGTACAGGATGACTGAAAGAGGATAAAGTAAATACTAAACTGAAAGAGGATGAATTTAGGTTGAATATTAGAAAGAAATTCTTTGTTGTGAGGGATTTGAGGCACTGGAATGGTTGCTCAAATGAGCTGTGGATGTCCCGTCCCCAGAAGGGTTCAAAATCAGGTTGGATGGGAGTTTGAGCAACCTGGTCTAGTGGAAATGCCCCTTCATGTGGCAGAAAATTTGGAACTAAATCATCTTTAATGCTCTTTCCAACACAAAGCCCTCTATGATTCTATGCTCCTCAAGATGAACAAAATTAAAATTATGTGTCAGTGACAGTTTCCATTAAAAGGCATTTATTCAACATTCTTTTATGAACAGTTGCAATATTTTTCTGATAATTTGAATATTACATCCAACAACATACAATACCTTTACAATTGCATTTTGCCTGCTGATGAAAACCATCACATTTTTTAAAATTACGAGTTTTCCACTGAGTTTCTGATGGTTCAGAAAGACTGATGCTTGTAGCATGCATATTACAAACATTTTCCTCAATATTGAGATAATGGTAATGGAGTAAGAACACAAAGAAGATAACACAATCCAATCTATATATAGCAAGGGCAGTATACTGGGACCCTATTTGAAACTGAGCCTTGCATGTCCACTAAACTTTCACCAATCCTCTAATGATGCATGCAATTTACACCAGCTTTCTGATATCATTTCAGAAATATACATTCATGTAATACATGCCTAAACACACTGAGTCAGAAATCTCCATTAAGAATATTATTAAGAATACTATTTCTTCTGTGCAAATATAAATTATTGATTCTGAGGAAAATAGAGTAAGTCTTGAATCATTTGTTGTCTGATACATCCAATATATTGAATAAATTTCAAACTGTGATGATCTCCAAATCAGACAACAGCTGACAGATGCAGTTTTTGTAAAAGAGATACCTTTTAAAAATTTTTCTTATTATGGTACTTTTAAATTGTTATAAACAGTACTGAAACTGTAGTATAAATGTAGTATAACTTTAATATAACTGTAATATAATTTTTAAAGGAAATAAGTTAATATAGTACCCTTATAGACAGATTAAGAATGAAGTTTATATCCAATTCTTTTCTTTACATTAAAGGCATTACTTTATAAAGAAACTGCAAATGAATTCAACTGAGTGAGACTGAAAATGTTACTCAAAGATACCCAAGTAATTGCATATAGAAATCCACAGGGAAACTATTTTGAGGGGAGGAAAGCACTACTTTTGGCAGTAGTTAAGAAACAAAACCTAACCGATTTGGGCTTTGCACAGGGGTTTCTGCTCCACAGAAAAATAGAATTTAGAAACAGACAGAATTCAAATGAACCAAGCAAGTATAAGATTGTATCAAAGGTTCTAGTAATATATTTGTTAATGTCATTTTCAGCAGTAAACTGTATTAAAGAGAACCAAATATGTAAAGAAAATTCCTTTAAAAAATAACATTTTTTCTAACTGTATAGGTATGTTTCTGAAAAACTCACCTCCCTGACTTAAAAGAAATGACATTAAACTGTGCTGGCTGTTATGTGTTACAGTGCATACTTTTTGATATTTATTCATTGAAAGAGGGAGAAAAGCACTACAGACAGACTATTATACAAAGCCTCACATTTTAATAAAAACAGTATTATACATAATTAAATAAAAATATGCTTATCTACTATATATCCTAGGATGTTTTCCTGACTTGACATCAATGGCATCCATTTCTTCCACTATTATATCTCATCCATAATACAAATTTCAATGCTTGTTTGTTTGCTTTTCCTGATTTAAAATCTTACCAAATACACCAAATGTTATCTTTACTCCTTAGGCTAATACATAATGCAAGTATGTGTTGTATGGAATTGTATTTGAGAAAAAAAGTGTACCTGAAATTACAGTTAACAGTTAATAATTTTAGGGTTCCCAGTATCCTCTATTTGTTTCCTTTTGAAGATGGAATATGAAAGACCATTTAAGATCTCACTTTAAGATCTAGGAAGCATATAATTTTGCATTAATTCAGAATATATAGACTTTTTAAAAGATTAGTTACTTTTTACATGTTCATTAGTTTACATGTACTTAGTTACTTTTTACATGTTCATGTCATAAAAAATGAAGCACTAAGCATATGGTGCCCATTTTCTAAACTCTGTTATATCAGTTTGCATTTTCCATTGAGTAATAGCAGGAGAAAACACATATGAGCAATGAGCTGTCAGGAGAACCATGTGACAAATCTGATGGTGAACTCTATCCTGTCTCACCACTGAATAACACAACCCAGTGCAAAACCAGTGAAATGCTCGGTGAGCATTTGGAGAAACAACAGTAGAATATGCATACTTTGAGATTAAAATAATCCAGACTGAACGTCTCCCTCATTATTTAGGGTATTTCTGTAGATATTCTAGATGAGAATACTTCTGAACAGAGAGATGAGGAAAAGAAGCCATACTTTTCTGCATTAGTCTTGTAGATAGTTATGGACATAAATGTTTTTTAATCATATACATTGTGACATAATCTTTAGAATGACACAGGCACTGCCTCTTCAACAAGGATAGTTCCAATTCTGTTTCTTTAAGAGAAGAATAATAGACTATGATAACATATAATAATTATGATTACTATTTCATCTAAAAAGCCTGTTTCTGTGGGAGAGAGATAATAGGTACACAGGTTAAAAAGAAACAGTAGATAAAGGTAGGAATAAAACCAGCAAAAAGGTGGGGATGTCATTAAAGTACACAATCAGTTACAATGCAGCTAAAGGACTGAATGATCAATCTTTACAAATCAGTTTGAAAAGGAATTTCTCCATACAATCCTTTACAGTTCTAGGTAATGGGAAATAAAGCCCTCTTGGATTTTATCCTTAGTCTTACTATTTTAACCAGCTAGATTTTCATTTATTAAACCTACCTCTTTTTTTAGCTAATTAATTAAATTAATTAAATTACCTAATTAATTAAACTAACGCTAATTTTAATTTTTAGCTTTATCAAACCCTATTGGTCATCTCTGAAATTTGTGCATTTTCATAGGAGAATGGAAAAAATTCCAGGCTGCGTGGAAAACTTTAGTATACTTAAATTTTAATTAATTCATACTCCCAAGTGTCAGTTTTAAAAGTGAACTACTTCCAGCATCTTGAAATTTAAAGCTAGAAACCACTTTACTGATGCTTTGAAAAATTCAGATAACATTCTGACACATTAATTTCACTGTCTGCCAAAACCAGTCATGAACAGTTTCCAAATGACAACACAGGCAAAGTTATTTCTTTTTTTTTTCCTTTCCTTATTTAAATTTCATCCAGATGATTGGACAACATTATGCATGATGTAAAATTGTTACTAGAAACAGAAGAAAAACCGAATGCCCTAAGTGCCGAAGCGTTGATGGGTTAAACCCATCCTTTCCCAGCTTGGGATAGACCAAAACATGTCACTGTCAGCTAACCTGATTATAATAGTATGATTCCTCACAAAATCTTCCACAGAGTTTAATATTGCTGACTTCTTATTCTCCAGGCTTTTTACTTAGCATTTACTGTGTATAACACACCTGACAAAGCCTTGAAAGCTGGCTGAGTATATTTTGAAAAAGGCAGTTTCACTTTCTGTTTATCTAGAGCACTTTAAGTCCTGGCATTCCTTCCCATTAGCCAATCTATTATATCTATCCATGTGCCTTTCCGTGGAATGTTAGTGTAACCTTAAATGAACATCACCACAATATGCATACCAACTGGATTCCAAAGGCTGAATCACCTAAAACATTTTCTCTATGGTTCACTCATAAAATAATAATCAGCTACTAGAAACACAAGTGACAATGACGGTCTTTAAAATCCACAGCAAAATTCTGGCAGTGAGTAGCACCATAGCAAGTTAAAAACATAGAAAAGTAAAGTTCTGGAAACATGTGATACTAGAGAAGCAGCACTCCTATTTTACAGAGGAGATGGAATCATGGAAGCAAAAATTATCCAACACACATTTCTCTTTGTAGGAATTGGACAGTTCCAAAGGACCCGATTAGACTGGAAGAAATTCAAGCAGACTTTCAAAAAGTTTGCCTTATATAAAAAGCTTTTTATGCTTTCTTGAGTGAAGAAAACTACATCAGTATTTAATCAGTCTAATATTCTTTAAATCAAGATAATTATTTCATGTATATCACTGTCTCTACTATAAAAGTTTCTTTATTGTGGTGTATTCATTCCTAAATTCTTCTATAATCTCTCAGACACTAACAACAGATACTGCTCCTTAGGAGTAGTAGTAGACTACTTAAATAGGACATGTATTTTGAGGGAGGAATATCTTATATATCTATATTGGATCTATTTGCAACTTTCTTCAAATGCCACATAAGACATTAAAATACCGGGGGGATACATAAGTACAAAAACAAATTGCGAAGAAAAAGCATGGAATCAGATATGTGTGTGAAGGCAAAAAATATCTTTCTTTCTACTGAAATTATGTAGGAGGAATTCTTGTCCTGTTTGTAAATCTGTGGATGATTTTGAGCATATTCATTTCACTACTGAGTGAAAGTTTCCTCTGTTTCAACATTCAGAGTAGCCATGACACGGGAGAGATGGGACAAGGTCAGCACAGCATACTGGGCACATCAGTCCCTGGTTGTCCTTGGCACAGAGAATGAGCTCCAGGAGCTCCATAAAGCAAGTGCAGACAAATCAGGGTGTTGGTGCCCCTCTAAGCAGATGTTGATTAGGCAAGTTCATAGTAACTTGTATTAAAAAGCAGTACAGCTGCACAAGCAGAGCACAGAAAAATGTGTATGCTGCAAAATGTGCAATTCAAGAACTGAAGAGTTGGAAGTAGCAAGAAAGACATCTGGAAAAAGCAAAAAAAGGCCTGGAACCGGTGGATCTTCCTCTATTCTTTTGAGGATGCAAGAAGTACAAAACACCAAAAAGAAAACAAACAAATATACACCCACAAAAAACCAACCAAAAAAAGGAAAAACCCAACCAAATAAGAACCTTACACTGGCTGAGGGAAGAAAATAAAGGAAAATTATATGCATTTTGTTTCCAGCTCTCAGGCCTGATGACCTCAACTTTCATGGCTAAGACCAATGAGAACCAAAGACAATAGTCAGCATTGAGAGCCAGCATCAATCCTGGTGAGCTTTACTTAGTACTGATCAAAGCAAGATAGTTAAGGACTGGTTCTCTGAGAATCTAATGACTGATGGTCATTAAAAACAAACCACTGCTCATGCGTACCCTTAATGAATGTCAATCCAGTTTTAACTTTTGTAACTGGTTTGAGTTGTCAGTCATGCAGGCACCCCATCAAGGCAATCCCACAATCTCTGATGTATACATACACACACACACACAAATATATACATACACACATATATATATAAATACATACGCACACACATTCAGTTATAGTGCACACCACATTTATAAGTGCTGAAAACATTCAACATTTCTGTCACAGTGTTGTTATTTATTAAAAAACCTTCCAAGCATACAGTTACAGATATATTCATGCTTGTTTTGTTTCCTGCTGAGATGCTGGTTTATGATGTGCAGATGACCATTTATTCAGAATGAGCCGAAATAGGACTATCTTCTAGTTGTCAATTGTGCAGTTGTTAAATATGGTTGGCCATGACTTGACATTTAGGCGTTTTATATTGACATTAAATTTTAAATCAGATGAAATAAAGATGTTATAAGTTGTTACAGATTTAAAGAGAATCTTATCTCAAAGGAAAAACTTATGGACATACTCATGATTTCTTTTTTCTCCTCCACTCACTTCTAAATAGTCAAGGGATAAGACATTTTACCCCATCTTTGATAAGCCTTATTTCTAAATTAACTCATTTAATATATCTAGTGATGATAAACATGAGTACTTTAATAGGATGTGGAATTGAGTTTTAGAATGTCATCATTCAGGAATGTCAGGAGGAGACCACTGATGCTGGTTACTGAAGAATGTTTCAATTAAAAATTAAGAAAACATCAATTAACCAAGTTTTCACTTTGTATCCTTTGCATAGAGTAAATGCTTCAGGAATAAACATTGACAAAATAATCTGGAAAGAATACAACTTGTCACCAAACAATTTTTTTTTGGAGAAGAAATATTAAGGGCAGTAGGAGAAAACTGAAGATAATAAATATTTTCAAACATATTCTGAAAACAATAACATACAAATATTTAGAAAACAACATAATTTGTGAAGGCTTTACATATAGCATGCTAAATTAATCTGTTAGAGCTCTTGAATTTAACATTGTCTGAAAAAAACCCCAAATCTTTATCAGCAAACCATGGTAGGTCTAGAGCATAAAACTGTCAGTGGTCAAAGCTGCCCAGCAGCCTGAGCTTGGAGAATTAATGCTTGTTTCTGAAAATACTTTTTCTGTCAGCACCAAGTAATCTCTTCTAGATTATTTACTTCATTCATATCCAAACAAGAACTCAAGGTCCAGACTTGAGCATTGCTGGACCATTTCATTCTACATATTATTTATATAAAGATACAGGATATTGTAAGAGCATTTTTCAGTTTGTACATCTTCATCTCTAATCAGATATAGTTATTTTGTTTATTGGTCTATCACAACAGCATTAAATGTAAAACTCCTTATTACTTCACTAGTAACAATTAAATGTATTTAGACTTTGTGTTGAACATTCCTTCCTTTGCTTGGGGAAAATGTCAAGCCACAAAATTTCTTGTATCTCCCTCTGTCGAGATCTGTAATAATAATAAAGAAAAATCTACTACAATACATTTAAATTCACTTTTCTGGTTAACACAAAACCCTTCAGTTATGAAGCTCTAGAGTTGAAAATTACAGAAAAGCACTGAATATGGTACATGGCATAGGATGACTGTAAATTAGCATTCTGGTGCAGTTACAAAGATAAATATAATCCTAATGTTAGGAGAAATATTTTCATCAGAGAGCAAGAATTACTAAGTGCAGGAGGTCTTAGAGAGTTTTATTTGGAATATCAGGTCCAGCTGTGGGCATGCATGTTGATCAAAGAGAAATATGGAAAATGGAAATCTTATCCTGTAAGTGAAGACCAGAAGAACAGGACTGTTTTCACCTGGAGACACAAAAGGTGACAGGAAAGGATTACTACAGAAATATGGCAGAAATATGTCTAAGCACAGAAGGAATATACGCAACTTCTAACCTAGAAAGGCAGGAGTAAATGGCATGCAGAAAGCTGACTGCTCCTTGGAATTTGCTAAGTTTAAGAAGAGGGCTAAATGACACATTGCTGGAAAAGTAGAATCAAAAGATCACTTCCACTTCATATGCACTAATAATCCCTATTCTGAACTGCCAGAGAGATAGAGTAGAATAATAATTTTAAAAGAAATAAAAATCATAAGCTGTCTTCTGTAAGTGGCATGCAAAGGCTTAGAAAGACTAATTTAGGATTATAGAGGAATTAAATCTATTTTGATCACAAAAGACTACATATTAAATATTTATTTAATATACAATGACTGAGAACTTTCCTGACCCTTACATCAAAATGTCTACTAAGCAGTCCCAGTGGTACCCAAAAAATAGGGAATTCTGCAGAACAGCTTCTCAGCCATTTCTTGCAGGTCAGGGGTAAGAAAATTTAGTATATTTCTTTCACTTAGTATAAAAATACCTATGTGTTGATTTCAGATATATATACTTAAAAGAAAGAAAAAAGAGAAATCAGGACCTGAATAACCTCAAATATTTTTCTGCGTCTTTTTTTCACATGCAGTGATGTCAAAGCACAATAAATTAGCATAGATCTATATGTGGCTTCATAAGAAAAATCTAAGAAAGTCTGAAATATTCCAATTCTTCACAATTCTTTTAAATATTTTCTCTAATCTTCATCTGAATACATATTCTGAATTAATTGTGCCTGGAATTCAGACACCAAACTACTTATAAAATATATTTTTGCAATAGCATCAAAGAACTTAGTTTTTTCTCATCTGTTTTTATTCTTTCTATTGCAAGAGTGTTATTTTTTCTGTACTAATTTCTTACAATTTAAATGTATATGATTAAAATGTATACTTCTCCACCACTTTTCCTACGTTTAATATTAGCCATAAATGCTTCTCCAGATATGAGAAGTAGATTTATACCCTAAGGATTTATTATTTGTCAGAAAAATGACACATCTTGTCTAAGTGAACCTTAAGATTTCTAATATTCATATTAATAAATTAAAAGTGTGCTAAATCACTGTCATTTTTTTAAAATATACATTTTTTTTCTGGTATTTCTGACAGAAATGTATGCACTTCTCTGCTGATGCTGTATTTGAAAGAATTAATTAAAGGCAAGTATGTTTACAATATTTTGATACTCATCGCACTCTACAGTAAAAATCTAAAGTCTTCTGATTAAAATCTACTAAAAATGTCTAAATCTAATGGCTAAATCTACTTAAAATGTCTAAAATCTAGTGATTATACTTAAAACTAAAAATATTTTCAAGCAACTCTGGGTGTAATGCTTTTTAATTCCATGTAAAAAAAATTTCACATAAGTTTTTTGGTAGCATTTGTCTAGAAATTTTAATTAGGAAAGAGCAAATGTTTCATTTGATGTTCAAACCTGATTTCCAGCATTAATGGATAGATGAATAACTATTCATGCATTATCAAAGAATATAAAAATTGTATGAGGTATTAACTAAAAATAATGTTTTATTTTGATTATTTCTTTTGCAATTAGAGGTAGAGATCAAAATAGCCTGCTTTTAATTGGAGGTCAAATAGAAAAAGAAAAGGAAAAACAAACTCTGTTTTCCAAGACATAGAGTCAGTAAGGAGCTTCAGGTGCAAACTCAAGTGAAGGGAGAGACATGTTTCCAACAAAAGGATCTAACAAATTAATCAGGAGATAGCAAAGGCAGATTTAAATAGTTATGTTAACCTCTTCTCATAAAATCCTGAATCTGGCAGTGACTGTTACAAATTTTTCTACTGCTGCAGACTCTTGAAATAAGTCTAGAAATTTAAACTTTTCAAATATGTTCATCTTCAAACAGGAATTAATATTTGACATTTTATATCATGCATTATGGGGGAGGTAAATCCAGATCACTGATATTGCTCTTTCTGACTTCATAAGCTCCAAATTCCTTGCCTGGGCACAGAAAGCATCGTGGGCAAGAGAACATTCTTCATTTTGCAGAGATATTCTGTCATCTCTCTGATTGATTCTCAATCCATGGCAGCTCTCCATTTGTATTTAAGGAACTTTCACTGTCAAGATTTTGATTTTTCCTAATTAGTCTTGTGATTAGGAGACCACAATTCAATACTACCATCAAAGAGTATTTTCAGTTTATGGTTTTTTTTCATTTTTCTCAGTGGTCTTCATTGTCCTCTTCACGCATCCTGACAAGCAGCAAGTATCACACAGTAATGGCACTGCAGAGCCCACTTTTAAGAGCAATAGGGAATTTTCAGCACATTTTGCAAGATTGTTGTTTACTGAATAGCTCCAACGTTACACTTTGTCAGCACATCACATATCTGGGGGTGTATCATGACTATAAATCCTGAAGAAAAATTTTGTTGCTGAGGACACCAACATGTACCAGGGAATGTAGATTTCAAGTGGCAGCTGATAAAGGCCACATTACATTTCACTGCTTGAAGTCCAAGTTTTCCTGGTGAAGAATTGGTATTAAGCAAGACCAAATATCTTTGGCATGGCTACCTTCCATGCCCACATTTGCTTATGTAAAATCATTAGACTAACTAGTTGTGTGACTTATTAAAAGATTGCAGACAAATATACTTCACAGAATGTCTGCTTTGGGGAAATGTATGTATTGAATTATTTTAAAGAATATTGCATTGTATTAGCAACTCTGTCGGAGAGCATTGTCTGCTACAATAGTCACAGTCATTGTTCATAAATTCTTGATCCAGTTTTAAAGTAAAATCCATGCTGAATGCTCATTTTTAATAGATTTTTACTAAATTAGTAATGCAAAATAAAATTTTAATTTGAGAAATATTATCTTTGCAAAAAACCTAAGATCCCTCAGTGACTAATCTATTTTTGCTATGTTGCTGTAATTATAATAAAATTTTAAAAATTCCTCTGGCACAAATATCTGAAAAGCATTTTTCTTCCAAACTAATTTCTACTTGAGGAATTGGAATCTGTTTCTGCTTTACCAGACACCAATGTCACAGTGCAACTGTCTCAATGAAGTATTTTCCCTCAAGTCAGCTGTTAGTCAAAAGGATATTTAACTGAATAAACATTGTTCTCTTTATTCCTCTCATCTTTAAATTTTTATATTCTATATTGATGTGAAATTACCTTCATTACTGATTCTTTTATGTTTTTTCCTGGTAGAATGGAAAGCTCTTAAATTATTTTTTTAACTCCATGGAAGCACTGACTACCATCAAATAACCCACTAATCATAGTAAACATATCTGCTTTATTTTTAAGGACTGAATTATAAGAGCAATTTTCTAAATCTTTAGCTGTTTTCATGAACTTTCCATACCGAACTTATTTTTCAGCCATCCTTCCAAGACAGAAAAATTAAATGAATCCCAAATGCAAGAAGTTTTTATTCCCTCCATTTCATGCATTGAATAAGCTAGGACTGTTTTTTGTTTAAAAGTACATATTTTACAACAGATGACTTTCCACCAAAAATGCTGCCCATACTCAATGATAGAAGTCCTACTTTTCAGGACTAGAAAGGCAAGTACTCTCTTCATAGAGCTACAAGAACTATACAAGAGAAAGCTTCAACAGTAATTTTCCCAGCAGTATCTTAAAAACTTGATTCTTGTTTTGGTTTTTACTTATTATCTGGCCTTGGTTTGGTATTTGGTGGTTTTCAGGTATTTTTGGTTTTGGGGTATTTTTCTCCATAAAATTTCATATATGACAACCTCTTCCCCTGGGATTCCAGCCTCACTGAAGCTAATGTAATTTCCTTGATGTATTTGTATTAAGAGAAAGCCACCTCTGAAAGTATTGAGTACCCTTTCCTCAGTACAGAAATGTTCTGCTTTCTTCCCAGGTGAAGGTTACCATTTGATTGTTTCTTAAAAAGCTGCTTAATTTGAAAAGAATCCATTAAGTCATCACTAGTCACAATCATCCCACAAGAGAGACACTAAGGCAAATTATTCAATTGACATAATAAGCAAGAAATGTGTTATCTTTAACTTTTACCCGTGCAACAGAAAAGCATTACAGAATGGAATATTGACACTGGGAGCATGTCATCAAACACCCCAAGATGTTATTTTGACATTTCATTTCTTGTTTTTTCTGCCCCTCATGTGTCTTTATTCTCCCTTCCTCAGAAAACGCGTATTTCTGAAGAACGGTCTTTGCTTTACTTTTCTGTCACTTTAACTTTTAGGTTACTTTGCTGTTCCCTGAGTTTAGGTCAACAGAGCTCTGTGCACAAAGCTTCCAAACCGCCAGAAGCACGCCATGAACACCGCGGTATGTCCAGAATTCCCCCATAAAGGCCGCCAGCCGCAGCTTTACCGGGGGCACGCTCGGTCCCGGGGGCCGCAGGGCCGGCCCAGCCGGGCCGGGCTCTCTCGCAGGCCGCAGGGCCATCCCTGCCGGGTCTCTCCTGCCCCCGGCCCTGCTCCCGCTGTCCCCTCGGGGCTCGCAGGGCTGTTTCTCGCTCGCTTCCCCTGGCTCAGCCCCGGCTGCCGGGCGGCGTTTTGCCCTCCCTTGCCCAGGCTTTCCCCGGGGCTCGGGGGCTCAGCCGTGCCCTGCGCTGGGGCCGCTGCAGCCGCTGGCACCGCCTGGGGCCGGCCCGGGCAGCGCCGGCAGAACCCAACCTGCTGCCAAAACTTGCGCTTATATACGGGAAAATGCCGACTTCCAAAGATGTTATGATTACTTAAGTAAACTGCTACTCTGCCTGCAACTTACAAGAAATATCAAAGTGCCTGTGATTTTGACTGTGCTTGCTCTTTGCTTTACTTCATCTCAAACAAATGTACATGGTTCTAAAGTGATGTTTGAACTTTTCCAAGATATGTCGAGGTAAATTCAAGAATTAGGTAAAATTCAGTTAAGGATTGAGACTGTAAAGAAATACCCTTAAATAAAAATCTATTACGTATGTGACAGTATATATCTTCTAAGGCTCTTTTAAAAGTAAATAAAGTTCTGTTGGTCCTGAACTAACAGCCAAGCCAACATCCTGTCCATCTTAATAAATTAACAGCCTGCATAAAGAAATGAAATCAGTTCTAGAAACATATAGATTTGTGGGTTTGTGCCTTTACCAAAATTTCTTGTAGCAAGTGAGTTCGCTTTACCAACAGGATACTCAAGGGAAGCACTCAGGAAGCATACAGGAAATATTTCCTTGGGTACCAGATTCACTCTCCCCTGCTTCTTAGCCCAGTAGAGGATCACTGATGTATTGTCTTCTTTCATTTCATATCTTTTCTACTACCTTGCAGCAAACAAGAGCTTGCCCACAAGAGTCTGTCTAAAGAACAGAAATGGCAAATGGAGAGAATGTTAGAACTTCAAACATTTTAGTTTAATACTTCCTAGTCTTCATTTTTAAACAAATCACCATCAGCTGAGTTCTGCTGTTATTATGATGAGAATACAGATGAATAAGATATTTTTCCACATCAAAGAATTCCAAATTTCATATTTTAATCTACTTCACTCCTACACATTAATTGTCATACATTTAATATACACTTAACACCTACCATTTTATCATTATAGACACCTACTCAGCTAATCAAGGAGTTCAAAAATTTCCCATTGCTTGGGGGAAAAATGAAGCATATCATCATTATCTAAAGCAAAACTATAGAAACCACTCAAATATGCTCTGCTTACTATGGTAACAAATCAAACTCCATGGTTCAATTGAATTTAAATTATTTAAGTTTAGAGCCCTTGGCTAATATTTATGGCCAAAGTAGTTTAAATTAAAAATTACAATATTACAAATTTTTATTTTTCTGATTTGAATCTTGAGCATCTCTCAGGAGAAGCATTCGTTATCCCTGTAACAAAAGTATCATGATTGCAAAAGAAGAAAATGTTTCCTGCCGTGACATTAGAACTTGACAGTACTCAAAGCTTTTAATTCAATACTTCAGTTTGTGTAAGGGCAGATGGCACACATAAAGCATCAATTGCATAGCAAAATGCATTTCAGACACTACAACAGAAGAAAAAGAAATATCCAGCATCAGTTATGACCAAGGTTGGTAAAAAAAAAAATTGTATGTAAATCTAAAAAAATTAAAATCTCAATTTTTCTACTGTTTTCATTATAAACTTTTATTTTATTTCAATTTCATGGTAGTTTCTTTGCCTTGTTCCTTTTACTTTTAAAATAGCACAACATTAAAGAAAAACTACCATTCATCATTACTAATTCACTTCACCTTCCTTCTTAGAGGCACTTTTGTCCGTTCCTCCTCTTAAAAAACCCTGCAAATCCAGATTTGGTAGAAAGGCACATTAAAATACAAACTGTCCATGATGATTTATTTAGGTGAAAAAAGAGAAGAGAAAAATAATTTTAAAGCCTCAGTTGATTAAATAAATATTTGAACGTAACTTTCAGGTTTTTCAAAGGCAGAAAATAGCACCAGGATCTGTATTTCCATACCAAAATAAACTACATGCATAACAATGCTGGATTGAAAGCTTTTGCCCAAAACTATAATATTGTTTACAGTATTTGAAATAAAATATCAAACACAAATTCTTGATGATTTCGGTAAAAATCATATTATATTTTAGATTTCAAATTAAAACATAGATTCAAAATTTGTTTAAGAATGGATTTGCCGTAAGCGCTCTCAGATTTCTCATTTTCAGAAAATATATTCTCTTGATAAGACATTTAATTGTATTTCCTCTTCTTAATTAATTCTGAAACTGAGTCCCTATAACAGGAATCAGACAAACAACACAATATGCCTACTGTAGTAAGAAATGTAATCTCACTTTCTGCTACAGAAACACACAATGGTTGAGATTGGAAGGGACCTCTGGAGATTATCCAGTCCAATCCTGTTAGCGAGAAGTTGATCTCCAGAGCAGGTTGATCAGCACCATGTCCATTCAGGCTATGAATATATCCAAGGATGGAGATCTCAAAACCTTACTGAGAAAGCCTTGCCAGTATTTGACCAGAGTTGTTTGGGGTTTTTTTTCTTCTTATGTTTTAACAGGATTCCCTGCAAGATGAAAAAGCTTCTGTTAGTTAATACTGTCGCCTCTGTTAGCTTCCTATTCTTTTTTTAACTTAAAATATTTTTCCCAAGAATTCCTTATGCAGACATACTCCAAGTCATGCACACAAAGAATAATTTATTTACATTGTTAAACACATACACAATATTAACCAAAGTGCTTCAATAAAAACACTATTTAAAACTCTTATTTTATCTTGTCATTATTATTGCTGCTCCTGCTTTTGATATTTTTATTGATAAACTGTTCTTATGCCAACCTATGTGTTTTACCTTTTTCTGAGTCTCTTCCCCATCCCAGCATGGGTGAGGGTGGGGGAAGTGAACAAGCAGCTGAGGGGTACTTAGCTTCCAGCTAGAGTTCAACCACAACACATGCAAAATAAACTTCTCAGACCTCTATATAGAATCTTTTTTTTGTACCTTAAATCAGTAAGACTAAAGTAACTCTGGAGAGTAGAGAGATTAGAGTTGTGTATTGGTCATGGTTCTTACACCTTCCTGGAATAAAATGTCAGAGGCTGTTTAAAGTTTCTTTTATTTCTGGGTAAGTTTACAGATTTTCCAGTTGCCACGTGAGACAAAAGATGAGTAATTACTAGGGAAGCATACCAAATAACCTGGAAGAGTAGTAAAAAATCCCAATATAAAAGTTGTTGTGTAAGAAGAAAATACATACCAGAAATGGACTTTTCTGTATTTGTTCTTGCTGAGCTTTTCCTTATGTGCAGGGGCAGAATAGAAGATGAAGTGGTGGCAAGAGAGGTTGTGGAAGAAATCAATAAAAGGAAACAAACTGCCAAGGCCAGGTGGTTATCACCTAGGGATCTTAAAAATGAAATAGCTTAACACCTAACCTCTTCCCTTTCAGAGCACAGAACTGTAAAATAGCCAAAGAGACTCAAGACACTCTGCGTATCTAAGCCTGACAAGCTCAGTGGGAAGATCATAATAGAAGGTATAAATGAAAAGACCAGAAGTCTGGTCACCTGACTAAAAATTTTATTTTGGGACAAGATCATGAGTTTTTGTATAAAAGGATAATAATAATTTGTCACAGAATCACTGGATTCCTCTGCCAATTTCAGCAAGTCTAGGAATAATGAAGATCAATACTATGAGAGGCAGACTGAATTTATGAGACTTTACTTGAAAGCTTTCATTGAGTGTTTTTTAGGAAGTAAAGGGCCTCTGGCCTGTGAAGAAAGGAACCTGCATGGATAAGTAATTGATTAAAAAATTGGATAAAAATGGACAAAAAAAACAGAGAAAGTGAGAGTAAACTGTTTGTTTCACCATAGAGAGGGTCACCAGTAGAGTAACAAATTTATGCTAGGATCAGTGCTGTTGTATAGACTGTAAAGAAACTGAGAAAGGGGAAGAGTAAGATTATGACTGATGATAAAGTAGTTCAAAAGAGAGACAATACAAGTCATCCCTGAAGAACTGAAAAGAACTTCTGTAGGATTCAGTAGAACATTAAATACCTAAATATGAAAGAAACATTCACATCCCAAAACACCAAGTCATGTTACCCTGAAATAAGATTATGATCTCTTAGATAGCCCTTGATATTCGTGGAAATAACAACTCAGGATCCAGCAGTGGTCTAAGAAGCAATTCAGGTTTTAGGGACAATTAGGAAGGAACTTTGTAACAGATAGAATATCATTATGGTCTTGCTTAAGTTTCCAGTGGCTGCAAACTGTAAACTGTAAATATTCTCTTCCCACCTTTCAAAAGGATGCAGCAGAGGGGATAAAGCTTAGAGAATAGTGGAAAAAGATAGCTAAAGTTGGAAGAGATTCTGTTGATGCCTAAAGATTTCAGCTTTTACATATTTTTTCATATATTTGTAGCTCTGTAGATTATTAATATGGAGTTATATAGCTGCTGGTATTTTTCCTATCCTTTCTCTTAGACTTTAGAGTAATAAGCTAACCTTCTAACATGTTCCTGAAATAGTGTTTAGTCTTATTTTCAAGAAGAGAACCTACAAGAAGAACATGTTGTTTCCTAGGTAGAGTCTGAGAAGACACAAGAAATGAGGCAAAGAAGCCCTGGGCCAACTCCAGTGGGGCAGTACCCAAGGGAAAATTATGTAACCAAGTGCTGTTCTAATTGGACAATATTTGTTAAATATGCCAATTTGTTAACTTTATAAAGACTGTAGTAATCCAGTGTCATGTGTGCCCACAGATCATAACTAGGGAGGCACCTGGGAACTTCCAATAAATAACTGCTTTCTAATCTTAACCGTTTTAATACTGTTGCAAGAGTTTTTGTCTTTTGATATCAGGAGACACTGTACATTCAAAAATAAAATCATAGAAGCTTCTTCAGCCTAGAAAAAGACAGCTGACTGAGGAGATAGGATAGATATTCACATTCAGGCACCATAATTGAATTGCTGCATACATTGTTTATTCAACAGTATCCTAATGTCACAGTCAAATATTTAAATGCGACTTTTGCTAGAAGATGAGTAGAAGAAGCATTTCCAAATAATAACTGTGTGGAAAACCATTCCCTTGTTACCTGTCGTGACCACCAAGTATAAAAGGTTTGTTTTTGAAGATGCAATTGTCAAACACATAAATGAACAGCTCAAAATAGACTTCTGCCTTAAAACCAGGTTGGTTGGCTGGTCAGTTACTAGCCTAAATTGTGTATTACAGATGTCCAAATTCAGTGATTCTCAGTTTAATTTAAAATAAAAATTAAAAAGACAAAATTGAAAACTCTCAGAATTATGTGGAGCCATCAAAAAATCCTGTTATATTCCATTCAACATAATAATAAAATAAATAAATAATAAGTGAATTAATAAATAAATAAAAACTTTGCAGCAATGTTCATTCCAGTAATAACTATCACAAAATTCACTCTTCCCCTCAGTTCCCTCAGTTTATAAAACCTCACTTAGGAGCAGGTGTTTGCAGTTTAAGAGGAAAGACTGGAATCTTGGGGAAAATAAAAGCTGTTCCTCACTTCATGTACACTAAACGGGAATCAACAGCAGAGATGCAGCAATTGAAACTGGAAGAAAAGTATCTTAGATCTATCTGAAGTCTTTAATGTTTCTAAATACAACAGACATCGGTACAACAAAAAACCTAATGGCCACTGTGGTTCTCACAAATGGAATCAGCCTGGTAATTGTACACATCAAGCAGACAAGTGGTTAATTCGATTTATAAAGATAGTGTACTAAGTTGATTCCACCCCCAGATAATAGAAAACCATCTCCTAAATAAGCATAACAAAAAATAAAGAGACTCCCCTACAACATGAAAATCTTTAAGGGCACAGGACTCAAATGCAATAAAATTAAAAAGTTCCCAAAATAAATATAAAGAAAACATTACTAACATCAGAAACACCAGTTCCAATACTGAAAAGTGACATACAGCATCAGGGCTATAATAAGTAGAATTACTTCTGATTAGTTTAAAAATTAGAGTCTCTATCTTCAATCTTCTTTATTTTTCTGAGACAAACATAATTTAAGAGCAGTCAGTCAACTCCAGAAAGTATGGTAAAGGAATTAAAAGACACATCCAGATAATAAACAAAATTATTCAGAACAAAACTCCTTGCAGTAAAAAAACCACGATACATTAAACAGTCTGTGCACTCAGTGTCATAAGCAATACATCTTCCTTTGTCTGCAACTTACCTTTAAAAATCCAGCACCCATCCCAGCTTTCTGAGCATCTACAGACTGGCCTTTACACACCTTGAAATAGAAGCAGTTTCCCACCAATATGGCTATGGAATATTCAGAAGAAATATCTTCTACAGCAAAAGAGAAGCTGCCAAGTGGTAGAAATCAGAAATGACTTAATAAAATGCCACTGATATATGCAATTAAATGTGATGGCATGTGAATGTAAAGCCTCTCAGAAGAACAACAAAAAATGGGATGATTAACAAAAAGCATTTTATAGAGAGATTTGAGTAAAACGTAATATTGGTTTTGGTTTATTTTTTTTACTTTTTTGGGGGGAGGGGGGGTTCACTTTTTCTTCGTTATTATTTCACATAGCCTGGGCTTTATTTTCAGTTTGTTCCAAGTAGTATTATGCAAAATCAAGGTCATGACAGTTCCTCAGTCTTTGAGGCAAATTATTGCCTTAATGCTCAGCTTGTCATCTCTTAATGGCCTCACACAGTAATTTTAACTGTAGCACAGAAATACCAGTGTTTGCTGTAAACCAGATGGCTTGAAAGGGAGAAGTAGTTTATCCATGGCTGTCTGAACACACTTCCTGGCCAATTTAACCACAGATTTTATGCACAGAATGCAGCTTCTCATTCTTGAGCTGGCTCCTTAAAAATTAAGGGAGGTACCCCCAACACTGCACTGCCAGCAGTTGCATGGAGAATTTCATAATGACAGAAAGGGCCTGGCACACATTGGTTCCGTGTAGGTTCAGACTGGCATAAATTATTTAACACTGGCAGGTGCACTCCCAGAGTTCCCTGCAGTGTTCAGAGACCAAAACATGGATGGCACTTTGCACTGGAAAATTTCATCTGCCTTCATTTAGACTGCACAAGTAATCTACAGTCTTAGTAACCTGGTCATTTATTATTACTGTGTTGAAGGCCAATATTGAAGTGGTTTGATTAGAGCGCTGTTCTAGTTTTAATTTATTCTGTGACCTAACAATGTGACCCTCTGTTGGGGCATTCAAAATATGTACTGCCAAAAAATTAATCACTACAGACTATTTAGTATATAATTTCATTATACTAAAAAAGATTTTGCCATTAAGTAGTGTGGCTAAAACATAGAATAAGATAAAAAAGATAGGTTTATTTCCTAGTAGATAGGTTTCCTGTTAGCCAATAGCAAATTATATTCAGTTAGGGAACAAAATAATATTTTTTTTCCTACATGAAACTCAGTACTTTTAGGTGGAAAAATAAAGCATCAGTTTTTAAGTGATTTTTCATCTCTTGCGGTGAAAAAAATTCACCTGCTGCTCAGTGTCCAGTGATTCATCCTGTATATTGATAACACTACAATTTTCGAGCACACCTGAAATAACCAAGTGCATGAGTGGGTAGAGAGGACTGTGGGAAGCTAAGGGAAATAACTAGCCAAAAAGACAATTCAAGTCCAAAAACATACCAGCAATAGGAATCAAATGGACTTCACCATCTTTCTTACAAATACTAGACTAGATACCTGTCTTATTTGTCCTAGCATGACAAATTAACACTTTGGGACAACTACCATGAAATGAAAACTCGATGCTGTAGAGTATCTAGTCCTTTCACTTTAACAACCTAGGAAAAAAATATTTATAATACTCTCCCACATGGCACTTTTTCCTTGAAAATGGACATATATCAGAGACATCCTGAAAAATAATACAATTCTTAATGGGTTTGCTACAAAGATGAGCACTTATTCTCCTGTTAGTGTAACATTAACAATTTATAACTTGCAATTCTGATGGAACTTTTGTCTTTATTGTTCTCATTAAATTCTTACTTTTGCATTTGTGCCATTTTTGGCCATTTAAAATCTTAAGCAGTTATTCCTCTAGAACAATAATTTTACTTTTAGTAATATTTGCAAACAGCCATTCCCACTTAGAAAAGGAAGAACCTTTAAAATAATTTTAAAACATTTATTGAAAGAGAGAGGCAGCAAACAAGACTCAGTTATGAAATTATCACTTTTGGGCTCAATGTAGTAGTCCTTAACACATTTTCAATGCCACAAAAAAGGTGTGTAGGGAAGAAACATTTTATTCTTTTTCCAGGAAAAAAATGACAGTTTATAAGGATGAGTAACTTGATGAGGAAGTTCAACAATCACTCCATTAAGCCCATAACCCCTTCCATGACGTATCAGATTTTCTACATCTATCTTAATGAAGTATAATGTTCCAGGTATCTTAATGAGTTTTTACTAGTCAGCTGAACTTTAATGCTTAAAATAAACATGTTTTATTTTGTGTTGGTGAAGACCATATAAAACAGCTCAACTATTGTGTGTAAACCAAAGCAAATAAATGGTGTCAGGTAAATATCACTCCATATTTGAAAGACTTATGAAATACTTTTGGATTACTGTGACTATTTTTCTCATTTCTAATACACATATATGTATGCAATACATCTGGAACATAGACAAGATTATACTTCAACCCTCCCACTTGAGTAGGAAAAACGTCAGGCATGACCCTAGTTCATTTATCTTCCAGAGTTTATACTAGGAAATAGCAGACAAATTGCTGTAGAGACCACTCAAGTAAAGGAATTTCAAATTTCTATTCCACAAGGCAGAGTAAAAAGACAGATAAATAAAACCACTTCCTATCTATGGAATTTGTATGCAAAATTAAACATTTTTTCTTATTGTTCTTTCTGACCTAGACCCACCAGCTGCCACAGCATCCTTACTCTAAACAGTGCAAGTGACTGAAAATTTCAGTCAAGCCACACATTTCCATTTCATTCTTCCATTCACTGCAAGTCTGAGAACATTGACAGCTATACCTTTAAGGACTATAAACATCCTTATAAAAGTCAGGAAAAAGAGAATTAGGTTGAATGATATCTGAAACTTAATGTGCTGAGAATATAAGACACTTCATCATGTACAGGTTAATACTGGGAACAGAGCTTCTGGATGAGAGTCAACTTTCTTCAGTGACACAGGCAGTCCTTTATAAATTAACTGCTCAATGTACATTCTAAACTAATTCATCTGTTCTGGCAGGTAAGATATGACTCCTTAAATGTCACTTTGCTTAAAATATTATAACAAAAGATGAATAAGACAAAGTGAATTTATGAGATCGTTTAGCATAAAGCATGTCTTTTTTATAAGAACAAAAAAAAACCAAAAAACTTACTTAATCTCAAAATAGATAAAGTACTCTCTTTGTCATTTTGATGTCAGTTTTGTCAATTGAACTTGAAAGACCTGCAGTTAAATGCAATGAAGGCTACAACCATCACTCTGAAGCAGGTAACAGAAAGTTTGTTTCCTTGAAGTAAACTTTAATGATAGCTGCTTTGAGGACAAGTCTCAGTTTTTTCTTCTGATAATATATTCTACTCAAACAAGGAAAGACAGTTCATAATTACTACTTGCAACTCAATAAGGACATATTCATTCCTTAGCTTCTTCAGATAATATTTCAACTTCAATCACAGCCAGGAGGATCAATATGACAGATTTTTCTTAGCCAGTAATATAAGATAACTGTCAGTGACCAGAAAAGTGCTTACATTCTGAGGCAAGAGGCTTGGTGCTTTGAAATACATAACTTGTTGACATAAATTTTTTTTAAAGTAATGAACTGACAGAACTGGACACAGAATTATACACATTTACTCCTGTGGGAAAAAAAAAAGATAAAAATAAGTCATAACAGAATGGCAAAGAATGTTATGTCGCTATAAGACAGCAGTACAAATACAGATTTTCAAGTAGATTTCCAAAAGCAGGGGGAAAAAAAAGAAGCTAGACCATGTTTTAATGTTGTCTAATGTTTTTCATTACAGGATTTTATTTGTGTTTCATGATGACTTTGACATGTTTTGGCCCTTCCGTTTATATCGACTAAGCTAAATTGGGGCAGCCAGAGGAAGGGGGACCAGGTGTAAGTCTGTGAAGGAAAGAGGGGCACTCATCTTTATTCATTTGTTAGATTTCAGGTTCAACAAGATTGACTGTGGGGGAACAAGAAGGGAAGATTGCTAAATACTTGAAGATCTCCATTAGAATAAATCTGGCTTTTGGTATAGGGACTGCAGTTCAGCCTTTGAACTTGAGTTCATGTCATCTGTAATCCCCATGTTCATTATAAATGCATACATTTGGAAACCATTAAGACATGCTTAAGTTGAGAAATAAAGAATTGCTGATAACTTTCTCTTCCTGAGCCTGTCCTGGTTTATCAGGTGTTAGCACAGACCAGTGGTTTATGGACTGACCGTGTAACTCCATACACTCCAGCCCTAGAGAGCAGGAAGAAGTGAGTGTTGCAGACCTGTAGAGTTGAAACTGAGACCCAAGATGCAGACTCGTCTTTTCCTTAATGTCCATTAATTATAACTCACCCTGATTTAGAGAGAACTGTTTTAGAATATAAGTGCTGTGAGCATTCTGATAATGTAGACAAATAATAATAAAACATTGTATGAGAAACTAAATGGTGACATTTGCAAGCATAGAACTCACAGAACAGAACTTAATAATTCCAGAGAAGACCTATAGATATTAAATATTCCAACTGCCTGACACTTCAGGGCTGACCAGCATACATTACTTAGGGGTGCCTCTTCAACAAGTGCCTCTTCAACATTGACAGTGTTGGGGGATCAGTCACCTCTCCAGGAAGCCTGTTCCAGTGGTTGATCACTCCCTAGGTAAAGAAATGTTTCCTGCACTCTAATCTGAACCTCTGATCTCAACCTCCCCTTTTTGAGCCATTGCCATGTGTCCTGCCACTGGATACCAAGTAGGAGAGCCAGGCACTTCTGCTTTCCCTTCCCCTCGTCCGGAAGCTGCAGAGAGCAAAGTGCTCCCCTCAGCCTCCTTCTCCTCACACTAGACAAGCTCAGAGTCATCAGCTGCTCCTCACAGGACATTTTTTCCAGCCCTTTCACCAGCTTTGTTGCCCTCCTCTGAATGCAATTTTTCAGGCACAATTGGTAGAAATTTTGGGAATGTTATGCTGGGTTAAGCAAGCACTTTCAAGACATTAAATATAATATTATGGGCAGGATTGTACTGGTTTTGGATGAGATAAAGTTAGTTTGCTTTATATATTTGTTATAGTAGTGGCTTGGCTTTGTTAGTGATTTTGTTGCCACATTGATATTTTAGCTGTAACTGAACCGTGTTTACAGACCATCAAAATCTTTTTTGGTTTTTCATGTTGCCCCATCAGAGTGGGCTGGGGGTGTGCAAGAAGTTAGAAGAGTACACAGCTGGGACAGGTGGTCCTTTGTTCCATCTGCCTGTGCAGCTGGGCACACATTGCAGCTTAGCTGGTACAGGGAAGCCCAGCAGGGACCTGGGCCAGACTCTGGCTGCACCTGTGGGTCAGTGCTGGGGGTTAAGGAGTCCATCTCCATGGAGCCTTTGTGTTGGTCCTGAGCCCTTCATCCTCCCTGAGGCTCAATACCTACTCCTGCAGCCCCATGCCCTGGTGAGCCAGTCCATACCTCCTGCAAGCAAGAATCCTGTCAAACTCTGTCCCCACCCCGGGGACATGCCCAACACTCAGTAGCCACTTTGTACCTCAGATGCCCACCTGGCTCCACCTGGTGTGCTGAAGAGGCTAAAAATGTGACCTTTCTTTCCCTTAGAAGAATTGCATTGTTTTAGAATCATGCTTCAGTCCTTCCATTTATGCAGACAGGCTTTATTCCAGGGATATCACACACCAAATGGCATCATGCTCAGCAATAAAAGCTTGAAAAAGAAGGAAGGGGGTTATATTAAGAGTTACAGTGTATGCCTCCTTAATTAATTGTTATGGATGATAAAGCCCTGCTATTTTGGGGTTATATGATGATGTGAAGTAGTGACTAAATTCCTTGTTTTGTTTTGATGCACACACAGCTTTTGCTTTCTTTATTAAATGCTATCTTTACCTTAACCTGCGGCGAGGCGTACGTGGCCCAAAGGGTCAGTGTCCAGCTAGCTATGGGCAGGGACCGACGCCCAGCTGCAATTCCCTGCCAACACCCCTCAGCGTCGGATGGCCTTGGGCGGTGCTGGTTGCGGACAGGCTCTCGCTGATAAAATAGACGAGGCAGGAGCTGGACACTTCACTGGGGGTTAATGTCGGTTTATTGATGTTCCAGATGAACCAAGAGAGGAGTGGCCAGGAATGGGGGGGGGGGGGGGGGGGGTGAAACAAGATTATAAAGGAGGTGGGTGTACAAAGGAGGGGTTTCCACTGAACCAATAAGGAAGGGTGGAGGGATGAACTTAACATAACTGACATAATGGGGAAACCAATAATCACAAAGTAAAGGAGGGGCCCCGGGACCACAGCCAACCCCCAGAGAGAAGAAGATTCTCGAAAGCTAGGAGGAGTGGGGGGTGATTGACGAGGCCCAGGGAGGAGAGAAAGTCTACATATAAGGGAAGGAGAGGGAGGAGAAATTATATAACCGAAAAAACTGACAACCCCAATGGCGGGAGTTGCCATGGGGACAACATAATTGGCAGGGCTAAACTGGGGGAGGGCAGAACCATTTACATTAAACAGGGGGGAAAACAATACATAAAATAGGGGAGTAATACAATAAACTTAACAACACACTACAACATTAACCCAAAAGTTCTCCCATTTATCTTCCCATTCTCTCCCACATCCTACAGCAGGAGGAGTAAGGAAGCAGCTGTGTGGGTTTTAACTGCCAGAGGGATTAACCCACAACACATATTAACATTTCAAAAATGCTATTGCTACTTTCTCTAGTCCAGTCCCCTTTTTGGTTTCATTAGAATACCAGACAAATTCCCATACATTCTACACTTACATAAAATCAATAATGAAAAGGAAGCTGGAAAGCTTTAAATTTATAGATCAAATCTAAGTATTTCAAAATGCTAGCTCTTACCTTAATGAATATGTATTGCACATGTAACATTCAAACTCAACTCTACATTGCAAAAAAAATAAAAGAATGGTAGTAATTATTATGCATGGAAATCAGTATCAAATCTAAGGATTTTTGCAGTGCTAGAGACAAATTTGGAATATAGCTCTTCCCTCATTTTTCTTAAGTGATTTTAAAACCAAAACAAAAGCAATCAAGTTCTGGAGGATTTAAAGTAAATATTCTATTTGATGGATTATCCTCCATTGGATTATTTTATTTTAAGGAACATTTGAGTCACACAGCTTGCATTTTGTCAATCAGAGAGCCTCACTGCAAGTCAATATAAACAATGTTTGATGGTGACTCAGGCAATATAAGTAGTTTCTGGCCCACTGGCATACTCCATTGCCAGTACATCACTCACTCTTATGTGAATTCATAGAAAGAAGAAGCACATTACATGAACACACAGAGAGGAGATATATGAAGAAGGATGATTTAGAGTGCCTCTTCATTATGGAAAGTCACCTAGATTTAGAAAGGTAAAGAGTATGGAGTGCTGCCTAAATTTCATGCAACAGACAATTCAATATAATGTCTTTCAAATCCTATCAATAAAAAGAAAAAATTGTCTGGGAGTAAAATCTCAAAGAAGAGGAAATTAAATAGAATTTAACTTTGTTTATAAGTTATACACTCACAATGGTCATATGAATATCTAAGAATAAAAATATCTGCTTTAAAGCTTTACTCAGGAAAGTTATCAGTTATAGGGTTTTACCTTGGAGAAACCTACTTCTTTTTCCCTTTTGGGAAAAGAAAGATCAGGAGAAGGAGATGATCTTTTAATGATGTAATCACAAGAATAACTGAAAGTGCAAGCATTTAAAAAGCCATCATAATCAATAAGAATTCCTCATTTGTCTCCAGAAAATTTTAGAACACGCATCACTGTTGACACAAAATTATGAAATGGTGGCAAATGTGCAATTCTGAGAATGCCATGGATGCTGTGAAAGCAAAATATGCATGCACTGTTTTTTCTTCATTGCCTTTGGCCAAGCTTAAATAAAAGATCTTTATTTATCTTTTGCCTCACCTTTACTCCCTGCTGTCTAGAAAGCAGTTTAGGGATCAGACTGCTTTACTCTTTTATTGGGATATATCCTAAAGCAAAATCTAGATACCTCAAAGAAGGAAAGTTCTCATAAATGTGTCACAGAATGAACTACCTGAATAAAGAGGAAAATGGAGAGAGAGACAATAGATACATTTTGCTGTGCTGGAAACTAAAGCAGTTTAGACAACATCACAATGGCATTGTCTGCAATCAATGTGCGGAAAACCCTTTTTGACATCATGCATTCACTTAATGCCATAAAACCAAAAAACTCTAGCATGCCATTTATAGATCCAGCTTGAATACATTCTAGCTATGGCTAGATTGATATGACTTCTGGAACTACACAGTTTTCCAGTTTGCTGATTGCAGTGAATGCTCAGTCTGTACCTTTCCTAAAGTTTAAGCTTCAGGGCACAGGATTTCCCCATGGACTGGCTGAGCAGTAAGAAAAAATATAGAATTCGCACCTTAAACTTTGCAACCAAAGAGTTACTTTGTACCCTCCTTCAGATATACTGGAGGACATTAGTAATTTCAGCACTGCTAACTAAGCAACATATTGATAAAAGTTTAGCCCCAACTGGTTTTGATATTCCAGGAAACAATTCAACTTTCAAACTAAGAAGGATGGTGGGAAATAGTTTTCACAGTCTATTTTCTGGCCAAGTATGAGACTGGTCATAAACTGTCACTTAAAATGTTGGAGGTTTGTTGCAAGTTTGGCATTTCTCTTCTTTCCCAGCATTCTTGACTAATTCAACATTGCAATAACAAACAGCAGGGACTGCCAAAAGCTGAACTCAGTGTATAAAAACTTAGCAAATAAAAAACCTTAAAGCCTTTTGGCTATGACTGTGTAACAATAAGGATGAAGCAGATTTTAAAGGTTTCATGTGCAGCCATAGAATAAATATTTTTTTCACAAGTGCGCTGCTGGATCATTTCTATTAAATGTTTACGGACTAGAAAGTTTCAATCTAGCAGATTGACTCCAGCATTCTGTTCATCTTTTGAGGGGGTAGAGCTCCTGCTTCGTGTCCCTTCACTGGACCTGCTTCAACAGGTCCGTGTCTTTCCTGTACTGATGACCTCAGAGCTGATGCAGCACTGGTGGGAGTCACCAGAGCGGCTTAGAGGGGCAGAACCCTCTCCCTCAGCCTGCTGGTCATGCCCAGGGCTCTCCTGGGCGAAATATATTTGCCCTCTGTGAAGAAATATGATTAATAAAGGGAAAAGAACAACATTTTTCAACTTTATTGAAAATATTTATGAACTTCTTTGATCATTAAAGTTGTTTAGAAATGTTTTAAATGCCTTCATGACATCTGTTTTTCACAAACAGGAAAAATTATGGCTATTTATTAAAAACTGTAACACATTTTAAATGCTGCTTATGGCTTTTTATTCAATTTTAAGAGAATCTAGTTTATTCTTTGGCCTATTTTCTTGTAGATTCTCTTCAAAGGCCTGTATTTCTATTAAGGAAAGAAATCTATCCATGATAATTGAACTTGCTGCATACTAAACAGTTTTATCTCTGCCTTAATACAGTTTTTCCTTCCTAAAAGCTGTAAGAGATAAGCACCTCTGAAGTTCATGTGTAGTTCAAGTAAAATATAAGGTAGATAAATGAAATGAGCTGAATAAATGGTAAGAAATCTACTATGAAATTAAGATATAAATTGTAACTATGGAAACAGCCTTTGTAATTAAGAATGATTAAGAGAGGCATAGAAGATGTTTAATCAGTAGGTAAATTAACTGATGATTTTTTTTAGAAAGGTAATAGAAGTTAATCCAATAAAATCCTTTAAAACTTTCTTAGCGGCCTACAATAAAACAAACAAACAAACAAACAAACAAATAACCCCCAGAACTATTTGCAATTTTTCACCAGTACAGGGTTAAAAAACCGGCCTTATTTTTACAATATTTTTAACATGTGTCCTAAACCCATATTACAAATTGAAGCACAATTCTCTTTTGATATTTATGTCAGCATTAATACATGGATCCTCACACACTTTTCAGTGATTCTAGTAAATTTCACCAAGGTGTGGTAATCATTTTATAAAGGAAAACAGTAATACAGGAAAGTAATATTGCTTTCCAAAAATGAGATGAGAGGGAAAACATAAAATATTTCAGCTCAACCAGCATGTGAGAGGCACAGTTGAGAAAGGTATTTTGTTTCTAGAGTAGTCATAGGGTCTAGGTCGTGAACTGAGATGCAAAATGATATGAAATAACACTTAATCCAGAGTGTCTATTTGAATTTATTCGGAAAGAAGCAGCAGAATTCTAAAGTGAAGCACAGGCATGAGTTGGAGCTGGACTGGGCTTTACACCACAGTAATGGTAAAACAGTGACTTCTCAATAAATTTGTTTTAACTACTTGCTTTTAACATACTTTCTTGTACTCTGTGTGTGTTCTTCTGGTTTTTCAATAATACTTCAGCACACTCCAACCAACAATGCATCCTTGTAACAAAAAGTAAGCTGCCTGAGGTGCCAGAGCCAGTGTAGCCTTATAACCTTTAAGACCAAGCTACTAAATCTTTACTCAGTACAAGAGGCCCTCTCTTCTTTGCATGTGTTTTGTTATGTATAGGCTTGTAAATTACAGAGTAAGTTTTTAGCTCATCCTTTAAGGCTTTATTTCAGATTTGTTTTAATGACCTATTGGAAAAACAGCAGATTTCTGTGGCACTACAAAGTTGTGCGAGGAAAACCAAAATGAAAAACTTATGTTTTGCTAATACATATTAATTATCTGTTGTGTGTAAAGCAATTGACCTCTGCCTGATTTTCATAAATATATTAGATGTAGTCAAAGAAGTACAGACCTCCTATGCACATCTGTGTATCTCTGTACTAGTACTTCATGCATCTATCAAAAATGTCATTATCAGTAAAACTGCAGCAATCCTAAAGAGTTTAAGTTCATACTGTAGTGCTGCAGCATTTCCAAAACTTTATGTTGACAAGACCTGATATAAACCTTACAAATACATAGGGGTAAGTTACACATAGAAAGCATATCTTAATAAAATCAGAGTTAAAATGAGAGAACAGGTACCTTGTAAAAATGAAGTGCATTCTACCTATTTTCTTCATCATATTACCAGTTGCTTTAAAATGCCAATATTAACTGATTCTGTGGCAGAGAAAAAAACTCACCTTTGTAGTTTGGCTTTTATTCTTTCTCTCAAGGTTGAACTTCAGCTGTTGCTATCATAAACAAATCTCCAAAACAAACAGATAATGCTTAACTAAGCCTCAAAGATCTTTATTCTGTTGTATTTTAATACTGCTATATGTTGCATTGTATTTCATTTCCTCTTCTACTGAACTTAAATAAAAAAGAAAAAACTTAGTGAAGTTCAAAGTTTGATCGACTTAACAAAGGTTTAAGTTATTTGTGCAGCTTTTGTGGGTTCTTTGTTATTTTTTTCTTTAAGACGGGCATCTCCCAGGAACTACTTATAGAGTAATTATGCGATGCAGCGTGGCAAAGAACCTTTCCTGTGTATTCACAGGTCAGTTTTATCTATTATTCAGCTGCTGCAATTGCAGAAATTAGCAGAGGCACTAAAACATCTGAGGACTAAAAGTCTATGTTTAAGCCTTCAAAGCCCATAAGCAAAATACTTACGTTTGGTAAATAGTAGCACTTTTTGGCTCAGCCATCACTCAAGAGCACTGGTAGAATGCAATGACCACTGTCACAGACAGAAGAGGGAAAGGCTGCCCAAAAAATGTCCTTAGCTCTTTATCCAGACTGCCAGTATAGGGAAGATCACAATGTTAAAGTACATGTTGGTTTCCTACCCAAAATCACCTGGAAATTTTTAGAAGGGACCACATGGGAAGTCAAGGTAAATATGATGTTAACAAAACTGCTGCTATTCCAGATAAAGGCACCCTGACTGCTGGAAATTAGGGTTAGTCCAAGTGAATGAAAAGCATGTGAGGGACACTGTTGATGTTTTTCCCAAACTGAGTTTGGGAAAGTGGAAATCTAGTTTTATCAAATCCAGTTTACCATCAGCCAAGGTGGTAAAAACATCCACACTGGTTTCAAAGCAAACACTGTGGAGTTCAATATCTTTTTTGCTTAGCTACTTCTTCATTGTTTTCAACAACTGGACAGATACTATAACAACTTTTTAAACTATAACAGCTTTTTAAACTAAGTGGCAGACAATATTTTTCAACATTATTGAAGACAGCTTAGCTATTATGGTATCACTTCTTGTAAATTTAAGACCTAGCCACAAAGAGTAGCAAGGTCAAGAACTCCACAACATGAAAACAGAAATAAGACAAATTATTATTAAAAAAAATTATTAGAAGTCTGATGAAACAATAAGTCAGTTAACAAAATCCCACAAGCACTATGTGTTTGGAAAGACTGATTAGAAAAGAAAAAGTAGAGTTGTGAAATTCTGTTTCTTTTATGAAGAGTCAAAGAAGAAGGATTTTCTCCACTTCTCCCTGAAGCTTTTCCCCAAGCTAAAGATGATGCTACCCTTTCTTCTACTCTTCTAAAGTGCATACTGTTGTCTGTGACAGACACTGAACAATTCTTTAATATGTTTGCAAACAGCAACATAAATAAAAATATTCCTCTGTTGTTTTTGAAATATTTATTAACTTGCTCCAAGCCATTCTGGATGATTTGACTAACAGACCTAGCAATACAGACTCACAGCTTCAGGGCCTGAGCAGCAATTGTCTGAGCCTTTCTTTTAAAACTTCCAGGACATTCCACAAGAAGTGGGGTTTAGAGGGTGAGATAATTTTCAAAGATAATGGATTTTCAGCGCAAGTAATTAAACAGCTAAGACTGAGACTGCCAAAACCTAATGAGAGTGAAAAGAATAGAAAACGTGAAAATCAAGTCTACCCTTTGATGACTGTGTAGAAAAACAGTGGTTTTTTACCCAGTCCCCTCTGCTTGCAGCACACTCCCTCTGGTTACCATAGATAATGTGTTACTTACTACAAAACCATTTCCTTCACTCCTTCTGCAGGCTCCAAATTAGTCTGTCCATCTGAGATGAGCTTGCTCAGTTACTCTCAGGGAAAGGCACAAACACCTTTTCCAAAAGTTTTTTCTATGATGAAACATGTCTGACACTGACTTTTTTTTTGTCTTTTCCACCACTTTGCATAATTTAAGAGGAATGACACTTCAAACAGTCAAACACAGCTAAATGATGTTTTTCATACACTCCATCCTCATTTCTTTTCAACATAAATAGATCTAAACATCAATAAGATTTTTGTAGTCTTCAAGGAAATGTTTGTGTTCAGTTCCAGATTTAAAATCTGTTACTCAGAGCTTCAGAAATGTGTGCTTTACTGCATAAAATTTTTGATGCAGTAAAATATTTAAGGGAAAGCAGCACTGTCAATTTAGGTTGTACTTTGCTAGGTACCATTAATTTTGTGATATTTCTTATGCCATTCTGCAACTGAGAAGTTGGTTAGTCTAAAACTTCCACATAAACACATAAATGTTCATAAAGATTTCCGCAAAGAGATGTACTCCTACTCACTTTAATTGTCTATTCTATAGGCTTGCATGAATAGGATTTGATTCCCACAGACACTTTGAGTATCCACATTGAAATCTGAAACCCATCTAGACTATACTTTTACATTATTGTCATTTACTCTCTTAAAGTATTTCCTTCAGCCATTTACTTAAAAAATAAAAAAAATGCTAGCTCAAAATAAATTTTTTTATAGTGATGGTTTCCAATTTGGCAGCAACCTACACATTGAGAAGTAATATTTCTGCATTATCCATAAAACCTTTTGCATAAAACCTGGTAATATATTCATAACAGATGTAAAATCATGTTTTTCTCTTTTATCCACACCAATTCCTTTTTCTCTCTACTTATTACACAGTTTTGGTTTTTTCCCAACCTAAAGCCTCAAAAAACAACAGTATCTTCCACAAATATTTATTTTCTGTGCAAATACATTTTGTATAATCAAATTTTTCTCTATTAAATAAACTAGCACTGCCAGAAGTGTTTTTGTTGAACTTCTCTTGTCAACGATCATAAGCAGGAGGAAAAGCTAGCCACCATCCACCTCCCTCTTTACACAGCTTTCATGAAGACTGGGGAGTAAAACAGGTAGCACAAATATGACACATCTGTCTGGAGACCACTTTAGACTGAATATAGTGACATGTGCTTTATTCCCATTTTATCTCTTATACAACAACATATAGTAACAACATGCCAGATGGTTTGACACCTGTTCTGTCTTCTGGGAGCGTGTGAGATCCTAGATGTTCCCTTTTCCAGAAGGACCATGACAGGCTTGAGAGGTAGACCCATATGAACCTCATGAAGTTCAGCCAGACCAAGTGTGAGGTGCTGCACCTGGATCAGGGCAACCCCAAGCATAAATACAGGCTGGGCATGACCAGCAGGCTGAGGAGCTGATTTTCTCAGCTCTACTCCTATCTCATGAGACCCCACCTGGAGTACTGTGTCCAGCTCTGGGAACCACAACATAGGTATGATGTGGGCTGGTTGGAGGGAGTCCAGAGGAGGGTGACAGAGATTATCAAACTGTTGGAGCACTTCTCCTATGAATACAGGCTGTCAGAGCTGGGGTTATTCAGCTTATTATATGGAGAAGAGAAGGCTCTGGGGAGACTTTATTGTGGTCTCCCAGTACCTAAAGGGGGCCTGCAGGAAGGCTGGAGAGAGATAGAATTTTCACAAGGATATGTAGTAATAAGGCAAGGGTAGTGGCTTAAAATTGAATGAGGGCAGGTTTAGATTGGGTATTGGGAAGAAATTCTTCACTGTAAGGATGGTCAGGCAGTGGAACAGGTTGCTTAGAGAGGCTGTAAATGCCCCATCACTGTAAATGTTCCAGGTCAGGTTAAAAGTTTTGAGTGAACTCATCTAGTGAATGCTGTTCCTGCCCAAGGTAGGGGTTTGGAACTAGAGGTCCTTATGGTCTTTAAGGTCTCTTTCAACTCAAGTGATTTTAAAATTCTATGATCAATTTGGTTTAATTTTCTTGAAAACTTCATTGCAAGTATGCATATAATCAGTAAAAACCTCAATAGCTCTTCATACTTTCTTCCAAGAGCATGCATACTTTCAGATAATTAAATTTACTATTTTTGTAAATTCAATTTTAACTCTCCAATGATTTTTTTTCATTAATTTTTAATCTTTGAAAGCAGTGTAAAGAAGTTATTTGAGAGTAAAAAATAGTTTCATGTCTGGTAGAATAAAACATTGTCTTTAGCAAATAATCAGGCATCTAAACATTATGTTCCACACATTTTAATATTATGATGAGGAGGAATACCTCAGCTTCTGCATTCTTTTTCACCATAACTCTAGGGTTTATGACAATATCTACAAATCTAGAAGCACACTTTTTTTCTCTTGAATGCATGGAAAGAAAGTATGGCCACAGAGGGATTTTTCATCACTATTTTTAGTTATATCTCTGAATTAGAATTCATTCATGCATAGCACTCTCAGAAGAAGACTGGGATTTTTCATCAGAACCAGAGAAATGGAGAGGTGGGGTACTAGTCATCACTTATAACTAGGGTATAGACCTTATTGTTCACAAATACTGCATACTAACTCTAAAGCAACCAAAAAACCTCCACAGAGGTTTTCCTCTAAAAACCTCTTTTTTCTCTAATATGCAAACATCTTTGTTCTCGAGTAGAGCTTGTTAAAAATTAGTAAGAGTCATTCCTGAGCCTTATGCCCACTAATCAATAAACTTTCAGTCTTCTCAGCTAAATTAATATTTTACAAAGTTCCTACAGTGAAGTCCATTAGCTTAGGACACATAGTTTGCCTAAGAGTTGAATGTATGTGTAAGTCAGTATTTCTGGAGGTGTTCAGAAAGGATTATATTCCCAAAAGCACAGTAAGGGAGTCTGTCTGAGCATTTTCATATGCTATTCTAAACTGAAAGAAGGAATGTCCATGTTAGTCTACTACCTCTCTCACTCTAAAACTTCATTAAAACATAAAAAGGAGATTAGATTAGCATAGTCAGTATTTTGTCAATCACAAAATAGGAAAATATTTCAAAGGTAGTAGTCTTTCAATATGCTAATCAAAGAGGATAGGAGTAGAATAATATTCAAAATTATTTCTAAACATATTTAATGTAGTCCTTTTATCTATGGAAGAGAACTTCTGGCTGCTTCTATAAAAGGATTGCATGCATGTTCAAAAAAAGAAAACTTACAAATGTTTACTGTGTTCCTTGACATTTTAAATCAAATGTGCAGCAACCGAATGCTTATGAGATGCAATTAATCAGCAGTGAATGTTCTCACATTTATGGATGGATTAAGCACAGTAAGATCTAATTAGCTTATGCTTAAACAACATGAAATTATAAATAGTTGTCACGTTTCTTAATTTACCTCTCCTACCATTTTCATTCTACTTTCAGAAAAAAAAATAACATTATTACATGTTTGTTAGGATAAACACAACAGAATGTTACATAGGGAATGAAATTTGAATACATTTGCCAAATGTACCATGCAAACTTATTTCAGCAAAAACAGTGGTATGTCTCCAGCTTTTAAATAGCTTTTCCTCTGTGTAGAAAACTAATGAAATGGGAGAGAAAAAGGATGTAGTCCTTCATGTTGAAGACAACAGAAACACAAAGCAGCTTTCAATTTCTTTTCTCTGTTTTCACATTTAAAGAAAAGCTCAGAAACAAATATCTTTCAGGACTCCATCTCTCCAGATGTATCATTTCACTATGAGCTAAAGAGGCTGAAAGGACAATAATGTGACAGATTCCCTAAATCCATGAGAAAGTATTTGATGAAGTGCAATTTATTTCCCAGACAGGGATAACTATACTATAATCACTGAGACATTTTCCCTTGCTTAAAACTCTTTAACGGTATATTAAAAAACCCCAACATACATAACAATAAGATCTAAAGAGAAAACACTGTTCACTTCCTGTGCTTTGCTTTCTCACTTCTAATAACACCAATATTCACAAGACAAGAGAAAATACTCTGCTTTGCAAATAATTGTGAAAGATAAGTATTTTTTCAGTGCCTTAATCTTAAGTGAAAAGGGTTAAGGGATGTTGACTAGTTTGTCCAGTAACAGTTTAATTCAATTTTTAGTTTCCTTTAAAGAAAAATTCTATTAACACCTTTTCTGCCTCATCCTGACATTTCTGTTGTTTATGAAGGCAATTACAAATTGCAAAGCAGCCAACCAATGAGATAATATTCACTGATACAAGCTTCGGGAACCTTCAAATGGGAAGTGATGTTTGATTTCAAAAATATGCAGCTTGTCTCTGAGATTATTGTGGTAGATACTGTGCTCCTCTGAAAGATGGGTAAACCACTTAACAGTTGATTTTCAAAAGTTCTGACACATGCACTTCATGAGGACTTAAAAGAGGAACAGTAGTTGAACAAAACACAGCAGATGAGGCAGGGGAAATAGTCTTGTGAATGAAATAGTAAATGAGCTGGAGATGTAATAGAAGAAGGATCTATGTCCTTATTTTCTCTCTGGTATAGCTAGTTTCCACAGCTATATTAGATGGAGGACCCAGCTGAAATTTGGAAAGCTCCATTGGAAACTGATTAGATCTCAGGAAGCAGTTTGCTTAAACTCTTTTACTCCTTAAAGTTCACAGATAAGACAGCCAGCTTCTACAGATAACAAATGTTGAATCCAGTGATGGATGATTCCAATTTGCATTCAGATAATTCTAAACTCACCGCTATGAAATATTTACAAAATCACTGATTTTCTAAGCTGAAGACAAAATAATTTAGTATAGCTACAGATAACAGAGAGTATACAGATAGCATTAGAGGGATATTTTCATGTTCGAATGTTATAAAGCATTACACTTTATGGAAAAAATGATAAGAAACACCTCACAATTGAGGCTCAGCAACTACAACAAAATGTTTTCATTAACCCATGGGAGCAAGACACATGTGAGACACTAGAAGCAAAGTAAGAGACTTCTGACATAGCAGAGGTTGTCGTTATAATGTATTCATTAGCAGTGACCCTCCCACAGCTTTTTTCTGACTTCACTTCCCATCTTCCAGAAAGTTAAGATTGAAAATAGAGAATGTATAACAAGGCAATATGGCAAACTCTGCCAACATATAGACTGTCAAAGAAAAGATATTCCCAGGGCACTTTACAGAGGGTGCAAAGCCAACAGAAGCACAACCAACATTCCTACACATTGAAAAGCAATTATCTTCATACACCGAACAAGCTGTGTAACTAAATAAGCTGTGACTGCCACTGCCACTACCTAGGTAAAGGGACAAAGTGAAATAATATAATTACTCCTTGTCATCTAAAAAAAAAATGGTCTGTTATTTTTTATGCAATTTGATATCTATTTGATCTTGCTTAAAATCACTAAATAGCCTAAAATTCAAATATTACATTATTAGGTATCTGATATTTCCCTCTGTGTTATTTCATTCCTTTAATGATGTTTAGTGAGCTTAAGTCCCCCTGATTTTTCCCTTCCCAGCTGGAAGATTAAACTTTCCTAACTTAGAGGAAAACTGCAAAACACCAGTCCACCACAGCCATTTGCCTTCTTGAAGAGTATTTAATTGGGTGATGGAAATGGAAAATGAAACTCAGGAACTTTGAAAACTCAGAAAATTCAGCCTCTAAGTATTAGAATGAAAACACATAGATCTTCATCAATGAAAGTATATTTGTATTCCAGCCTCACAGTTAGCACATGATCTATAGCTGGCAGTCCTACTGTTCCCTGAGAACCATTCTTTCACTCTCCACTCCTGAAAATTTTTGAAAACAAGAATAAAACAACACTGTCACTGGTAATGATGACCTTCTGATGCCACAGTTTAGTTTTCACATACCTCATTCCTACACATGCTTTCACATTCTCTTTGGCAGTGGCAAACAGCATATAGAAATTGGGAACTTCTATTATACACTGGTTGCTTATTCTAGTCCCCTTGCCTCCACAATGTGAAAACAATTTAAAATTAACTCATTTATTGCCTTTGGCCATAACAAGGCAAAACACAGCCGCCAGTACATTAAGGGAATTCTTCACATTCAGTTCCATGAATACTCTCCTAAACATCAAGTTGACTTATTCTGGATCATGTGTGGCAACTTTAAGGAGGAACATTGATACAAAAGTGATCCTAAAGGATATCCTGGTTGTAGTGGAGGAAAGAGTTAGGGGTCTGCCTACCCTGCCTATCTACCCTCTGGATACAAGGAAAGCAGGTGGCATTATTCTGGCAAATATGCATAAATCATCAGGAAATACCTTGGAGGGAAAAGTGCTGCCCACGGATGAATAACTTAGCATCTGTTCACAAAGGATTCACCACAGAGTAGGGCAATTTGCACAGAATATTTTCACATAGGCTATTCTCAGAGAAGGATTTAGTTATGTTGGTCCAGAAAAGAGAAGTGCAAGCTGAGCAAGCTGAGAGAGATGTGCAAGAGTTTTTTGCCATGAAAGAAAAATTCTTTTTTGCTCCAGGAGTTGTTTGTGGGGGACATTAAGACTAAAACCAGTGCAATTCATTTACACTAGATAAATGCACTCCTATAATAGGCAAACATTTAGTTGAACCACTAGATAGGAGTGTACAGTAGCAGAATGGGGCACTGACCACTTTTAGCAAAATGCAGAAAATATAGGCCAATATACCTACAAAATTACTGCAGCATGACATCTTATATTGCTAAGGACTCTTTCATGGTTCAAAGATCTGTTCTTTTTCTCTGTTGAGTGCTGGAATTCCTTAGAAAATTTAGCTAGCTGGCTGTTCATCCGTGGCCTATTAATATAAAATGTGGTAAGTCCCTTTACTTCTCTGTCAGTCAGAACCTCCCTTGTAAAACGAGAATAGTTTTGATTTATTTCAGAGTTTTAAAGGAGTAACGCTTATCAGGAATGCTCAGATGTTTTGGTACCATAAAAGAACCTATATCAGCTGGGTATTTCATATGAATTTGTAATAAATTCTGCAATTAAATAGCAAAAGTTGTCTAGAGTACATTTTTGTAGGAAATTAATGATATACAAATTCTTTAAACCACCACAGTAATCCCCAATATATAACAGAGAATCTGTTACAGCTTAGTATAAGCTAACACTGCAGAAAGAAACTTAACTTTGCCCTCAATTTTTCTACATTGCTGGGAGGCCATGAAGCTGGTTTAGTTACATACTATTCTCTGATCCCATTATATTCATTATAATGAATAAATTCCCAAACCTTTCTGTTCTGATAATTTTATGGTTTTAATTTTGTATAACAGGAAAGCAAACGACTCATAATGAACATCTCATCCCTTGCAGGAGGGGGGGGAACCAGGTGGTCTTCAAGTCCATTCCAAGCTTTTAGCATTCTATGATCTGTGACTCACAGTTTTATGTAGGAGATTGTTTCCTGCTTTGACACATTAATAAAATTGGAGTGAGGGATGAACCAGACCCATTTATGAGTCTATTTAACAGTGCTTATCTTTTCTAATGGCCTCCCCATGTATCATTAACAATGTCAAGCATGCTTTACCTGCCACACAAAGCAATTTATTTGAGAGCCAGGTCACACAATCTCAAGGAGACATGATTTAAGGATGATACAGGACTGCAGAAGCCAGAGACCCCCTGCATTGTAACAGCACATGCATACAGTTGTGAGCCTTACTACTTCATTGCTTCAAAAGCTGGAGAAAGATGAGGAAATTTACATCAGCTACAAGAAATATTCATCTAGCATCCTCCATCAATTAAAAAAACCCTAACAAAAACCCCAACAAAAAAAAAATAAAAACCCATCACAAACCAAATAAAAATAATAAACCCACAAGTGTACATCTAAATTCCAGTCACCTTCTTACTTTTTTCTGTTTTCTACAAATGAATAAACAATCCCCAAAAATAAGTTAATATTAAGCTGTGCTGAAGACACTCTTCAGAGTATTCCTTCTGTTATGAGTACAAATTTTAAAAGCACAAAGGTCATCAACTATGATGAGCTCAACTATGATGAGTTTAAAGTTGAATAATGATACCATGAGGATGCAGCAATCTGTGGCAGCCTTGGCCATAGTGAGCATGAAGAATTGATATGAAGATCCCAAGGGCAAAGAAGAAATAAAACAGCAGGCCAGACCTCAGGCATCAAGGAAACAGCCTGAGGCTTGTTCAGGGAGCAGGCAGGTGGAATCAAACAGGAGCAGCTCTGAAGAGCAAAGAAGACAAGGGAACATGGAAGGTCTTAAGTGCATCATTCCCCAAAATTCCAAAATAGCCAGTCTAGTCTCAGGGAAATATATCCAATCTGTTTTTCTGCCCAGTCTGAACCTACCACTTTAAATTTACTAATGTAAATCTCACATTTTTGGCTGAAAATGCACCATAGTAGAAAGCTTAGATTGTTTCTTTCAATATGTGCCTCTGTAGCCATCTCTTCTTGAAGTTGAACAGTGCTTTTGTGCCCCACTAAACTTCAAGTTATTCCAATTTATTAACATATTTCTTCTTTTGGGGTGCCTCAAACCAGATACAATATTCCAGAAACACTCAAAAATGTGCTAAAAATGTGCATTAAAACTTCCTCCAACATACTATCTGTGTTACTGTCAATACAGCTCAGATGTTAAGGTATTGTGTTTTGGGGGGTTTGTTTATGTTACAAGTGAATTATTGCCTCACACAGTATCCATGAAATAATGCATTCCATCTTTCAGGGTGTGTTTATTATGATTGCTAGAAATAGCAGCACCAGAGGACTGTAATAATATCGAAGGACTATTAGAATTCAAAATTATCCAAAGCTTTAAATAGAGTATGCAAAATTAAATGGAATTGATTTTTTGGGGGACGAAAATGAGATTTCTGTCACATTCTAGAAGTAATATCAATCACAGGAACAAAAACATAGATCTTGCAGGGATGCTGAAGCCTATGAATCAGCAGGGCATAGTGCCTCCTAATTAAAATTAGCTCATAAATTAAGTCATAAATAGGAGGCTCCTACACCCTCCTGAGTTAAAGAAAAAAGCCACTTTCAGCACTGAACAAACAACATTAGGATAACAAGGTGGGAGTATTGCAAATGAAACTGAGAAAAGTTAATAACACTTAGAAGAACAATCAAGTTTGCTTATATAGAGCATGGAAAAGAAAAAGAATGCAGGTATTCCAGGGGGTCACCAACTTCAGCTAACACTAAAAAAAAAAAAAAAAAGCAAATATCATATGGGATATATAACAGGAATATGGATGCAAGATGTTGAACATTCCAGTGTTCTCACTGCAACTAGAACATTGCAGAATAATTAGCTGCACATATTCTGAAACTTCTGCTGTTGGTGAGACGGCCCAACAAACATCTGTTAGAACAAGGACTAATGAAGTGATAAAAAGAAAAAAACCCCTGAAATGTGAAAAAAAATACGTAAAACCATAACAACCAGATGAGCTTTTGAACCCAAAAACTCCTTTTATTCCTTCCTTTCCTATGAAAGGAATAAAAGATATATCAGTCAATTTCTTGAACAAGAAAAGGCTGCATTGCCACTCTATCTTCGTCCCTGTCTAATGTCACCTTGATGTAGGATTGATTTTCTGGTTTGATTTTTGGCCTACCTCATTGGTATGGACTTGTTGGGTGCTTGCTTGTAACAGATTCAATATGCTTCAGCCTATTCTCCATAAAACTTCTGCCATATCTTCCTTCCACATACTACTTTGTTAAGTCTCTAAAGACCTCTATCACCACATCTCTCACAAAATAACTATGGAAAAGCAAAGGCAATTTGGAGATAAATTTCTTTTTTTTTTTTTTCTGAGAATTTAGAAAATGTTAAGAACCTTGGACTTTGCCCTTTTAACAGCAGACCTGTACCTACCCAGGAATTTTAGGATTGACCCACACAGAAATTTAGGAACAGGTGAATAGAGTGTAAATTAGTTTCCCGCTGCTCCTAAGAACCCACAGCACATACTTGTGGTGTGCAAAGATCATGCCTGCCTCATGCCTATAACAATACACGTCCCAGCAGGGTGTTCACAGATCACTGTTTTCCCCTGCCCATAAAACAGCGCAACCTGCTTTTATTATTCAGGCTCCAATGTTTCCTGTAATTAAGCCAGCTCATTCCAAGCCAGATTGAGTATCCCTGCATTACATTGCAGCCTGAGTTGTAAATATGGTCCTAGTGAGTTCAGTTATCTATGAAAAGTTTGTGTACATTTTTTGCCAGTAATAAATAGTTAAGAGTACACAGGGCACATGGTAGCCAGTGTATCAGTACACAGTACATTTGCACCACCCATGTAGGGTCCCAAGTGTACCCTGACTTCGTACTATGGATGAGTCCTTCATAAGGATAATAGCATTGACCTTGGGGTTTCTGCTGGTCATTGTGCATGTTTACATCATCCCTGCCGTGTTATTGCCTAAAGCAATGTCATTAGCCTCAGAATAAAACTAAATGTACTGCATTTTACCCCATCCATTCAATGGATTTTTTTTTCTCCTTACATGACCTATAATATTGGACCAAGCTTTTGGGAGCCTATCCTTTGAATTTTCTTTAGAAGTCTTACTGTATAAGGGGAGAATATTACCATTCAGCCCATTAAACAATGCTACTTGAGGGCCCAAGTCTTTTGGTAACATATTTAACAGAAATGCGATTTTTTATGCGATTGTGTTTGTACTACTCAAATAGTTCTGAAGATTGTTTATTTGGGCTCATTACCAAAGATCAAACAAAACAACTGTTATATTGGACTGAAAGTAATTTATTAATAAAAGATCAATTGCACCAGCTTGTGCAATAGAACAGTTCTTAGCTCACTGATGTTAACATTAATGGAAAAGTTGTCCAGCATGTGCAAACTCCATCCCTCATTACCCAAAAAAATTTCAGAGCCTTTTGACTTAGAAATGTGCTAACTAAATGAATTAATATATTACGACTAAGCAAATACATTTTTGCACTTGTAAGAGCTAAAGTTGTAAGATGCAAAAAGATATCTTCCTTTGTCAAACATTATGCATTAAATAAATTATATTAAATGTTCCCAGAATCAAAATTATTTATATTGCATTAAGACCCAATGTTCCATAATTATGAGTTATTGAATTCAATATTGTTCTCCAATTTATATAACAAAGAATTATCTTCCTTGTATAAGTGAGGAATTGTCATTCTTTAGCTACAGAAGATCAAACACAATGAAAATAACTTTATCCTTTTGGTGTCTACTTCTATAAATCTATGAATAAATTTTCAAGCTAATCTAAGTGTCTGATTTTTAAATGTTTGCTTTCAGTTTAGCCACAGTGCATATTATTTTAGAAATTCTCCATCTGCTGTTTGACTTCTTATCAGATCACAGAATGGTCTAAAGGGATCCACAGGGATCATCAAGTCCAACTCTTCAGTGAATGGCCCATACAGGATTGAACCCACAAACTTGGTGTCATAAGCACCGTGCTCTGACCAAATGAGCTGATCTCAGTGTCTGATATTAGCTTCCAGACCTTTATATTCTGCTCTGAATTTGTAGGAGTTTTAAGTTTATAGTTCTTTTTTTTTTGGGGGGGGGGGGGTTGAGGTTAGTTGTTGTTGTTGTTGTTGTTTTTGTTGTTGTTGTTGTTGGGATTTTTTGGTTGGTTGTTGATTTTTTTTAAGAGTTCTAAATTAAAATTTCTGAGAATAGTGCTTCATATTTTGTCACTGAATTCCAAGACAGTCAGAAATTTAAGCACTGTCTTCATGCATGCAAAGTACATTTTCAAAGTGTTTTCTAAGAATGAACCTATACACCTTGTAAGAGCTGCTGAGCTGTTCTATATGAGTTGACCTTGGCTGGATGCCAGGTGTCCACTTGTCCCCTCTATCACTCCCCTTCTGAGGAAGACAGGAGGCAGAAACAAAGATGAAAAGCCTTGATTGTTTAGACTCAAGAAGTGAAGCAAATAAAGGTAAGAACAAGGTCTAAAGAGATTTCCTTTAGACAAACAGACTACACTGAAGAACTGCTAATTCTCTGTCTTTATCAGCTAATTAATCTAACAGTTGATGTATAATACTGTAGTAGCTCTGAAGTGTGGAAGGTGATTATTATTTTACTACAGATTTTCAGTAACCTGCACCATTATACAGTGATTGTGTAGCCTACTTGTTCACTCTGTCTCTAACAACTGATTCTTTAATTCTGCTGGGGTCACAAGTGTAACACTAAGGACAAACCAGGAAAGGATGAGGAAAATGCATTTCACAGTTGCCATTGGCTCAAATTCCTTTCTGGAGGCCTGAGTAGGCTATCCTGGGTTTATTCAGATATTGTGACATTTTGTTGTCTTGCTTTCTAAAATAAAGGTCTTGGCTGGATATTTAATATAACAATAATTCTGATTTAATATATCACTCCATTGTGGTTAGTCCCTAGCATGGTATGATAAAAGCAAAAAATATGTCTTAATTGATAGTGCTTTAATTTTTGGCCAAATAAGGGTTTAGACCATCTTGTGTGAGAAACACGACAGGAGCTGCACTGTAAGAGTCATCTCTGTCCCTTCCCTTAGGGAGGAAGAGGTCTCAGGCAAGAGATATTCTGGGTAGGAAGACTAAACTTGAATGAGGAATAGCTCATTTGATTTCCAGAGCAGAAGAGTTGATAGAAATTTAACAGTAGTTGACATAATGACATCCCACACTAAATATCTTTCGTATTCATTAACAGGGCATGAACATTTGAAAGCAATGTAACTTTATTGCAGTTACAATAGATCATCCTGCATTTGTGTGTGTTGTGAAAGTAAGATTTATTATCTTCTGCTAAACAAGGATATTTTGAAAATCTATGTATTGCTTCCATAAGTTTAAAATTTTACATAGCTTAAAATTTTCCGTTCCTATAACTTTTAGTTATATATATATATATATATATATATATATATATATTTTATATATATAAATATATAATCAAGATGTCAGACCTCCGTCTTTTCTGTATGTAAATATCTTAATCATGAGGGGTTTCTCTTTCCACTTCTCTTTCCACTCACTTAACTTTGGATTACTGTCTGCAGAATTTGGTCAAGAATTTTTGCCCATGTTTTTCTGTTCTAGAACCAGGTATCTACTCTGCTTAATTAAAAGACAGGCTGTGTTTTGATCTGCTTTAGATTTGGATGAAATTGCTAGTGTAAAGTTTTGCTGTATTATGAAACAGGAGATACAGAAGTTTAAGAGCAGCTCATTTTCATTCTTGCTACTTCCATGGTTTATAAGTGGGAAGAAGGGGCTGTCTTTGAAAGGTAAAGATGATGCCTAATTCTAGGAGGAAGCAATGTGGGAGAGATCCACAGCAGTGAATGAGCATCTTTTCTGTCCTCAGGGCGGGTTGCTCCTCTCTTCAGCATTTCTTTTTTCAATGCAGTGAGTTTCCTTAGATACCTTGATACCTCTGCCTTATTGACAAAGATCTTTGAGGAAAACTCTTGGCTGCAAGGTTCAGTTTGGGATCAAGTGGCAGTAAAATTCAGTGCCATAGGCATCAACTCTATTTTACCGTGTCCATATTAATAGATTAAACTCTGTCAGAATAGGCACAATTTTTTTTTTCGTTACTTTTATGTGCATGTGTATGTTCAGAGTGTTTCAAGAGTCCCTGTCATGATTTCATCCTAAACAAGCTAGCATTCTCTCAAACCATTTCGGGTTGTGCCTCAAGATCTGTCACAGATAAGGACCATTCCCAACAGAGAGCTTGGGAGCATGGCTGACAGCCATTCCACGCCAGATGACAGCAGCACTGGATAACAATCCTGAGAATGGTCAGTTTAGCATTATAGACCTCTAGGTCTATAATGTGATTTGATCCCTGGCCAATTAAACAGTTTAATGCAAATGGGAAAAGAAGGAGAGCAATGTTATGGGAATGGCTAAAATCAAAATAACAGCCGGTGTGGATGAAACTGACTAGAGATGCTTTTGTCTTGTGTGAAAAGAATCAAGAATTTTCAAATAACACACTTCTTTTTTCTTTCAAAAATAAATAGCTTTCTCCTGATGTTTTCCAACTTAATGAATCAGTCTGTTAATACAAATGACTTGTTGAAGCAAGTCCTGTTCAACACTATAACATGTAAAATATCCACCAATGCAGATATAATAAAACACTGCCAGTCACCTGAGAATAAAACACTGCCAGTCACCTGAACTTTGCAGGAAAGGTGCATGGAAACAATATATATATACATATATATATATATATATATATTCACCAATGACTATTAGGACGACCCATTTCACTCATACACTGGGCAATTTAAAGAATTTTTGAACTTTTCTGGATTTACTGTCTAGAAAAGTAAAAGGTAATCAATTTTGTAATATTTTACTGGGCACCTTAAAATGTGAAATACTAGGGCAGTGTAAGGCTCTTTACTATATTGCATTTTCATCGAGTCTAACAGTATTCTGATTGCTACAGGAAAACAATGTCATGAAAATGTGAACTGCTTAACCCACCTCCTATGAATTTTAATGATAATGGAGGTAGTCATCTCTGTACTTTTACATTCACAGCTGTTGGTATCATAACTGGAATCACTCCTCCTTCAAATTAAATTAGTAATATGCAGTTTGTAATGAATGCAACGCGTAGCAGGTACACTTGAGTTCTAAAGAATATTGTAAGTCAGATCTCAATAGCATCTGTGATAATAAGTATGTAGTATGGATGAATTTCATCTTTTATTATAATCAAACTCTTTCAGTTACTGCTTCATTATCATGCAAAACCTTTCCAGGTGATATGTTCCAGGTCTGATCTCAGTCCAAAAACATTTAAAAAGGCAATCAAAATCAGTGCAAATGTTGTTGAGAGTTTTGAGTGCATGGAAGAAATGGATAGTGTTTTTCAACAGATATTTTGACAAATACTATCACATTGTTACCCCTTCTCATAAGCTTCCTGAAGAACAGTTAGATATATAGATATGTGTTTAATCCCACACATTCCCAGGGAAACAAACTGACATAACCTGAAATGGAGTGATAATTTTAACCATATTTTGATTTTATACGACATTATAGACTAAAGGCTTTTCAGAAAGTAGTTAAAGTCCCTAAAATAAATACTCCCTTCTTTGTAATAAAACTAAATACATTCAGCAGTGATTTGATTTTTACATATTTTACTACAATACTTATGCTACTAACAACAAGCTCAGAAAACTAGGAAATTAAGATGAAAAGTAAAAAAAAAAATGTGAAAAATATCAGCATAATATTTTATGCCAAAATTGAAAAATAGGATCACAAATTGCTTTCTAAAAATAAATTAATAGCTATACAAAACTGGCTTCTTCTTATGATCAAAGATCTCATAACCATGGCTTCAAACAATTACAGACTTCAGGAAATAATTTGATAAGAAGATGCTAGCCCTTCACACACTACTGACAATATGGCTACAAAAATTCTACAGAGCAAATGTCATCATGAAGGCTTCTTAACCATTAATAGTAAGATGCCCTGTTTTGGAAGCATTCTTAATTTGCAGCTATACTTAAATTAAACATTCTTGTATATTTCTCAAAAATTTGCCTTTCTCTAGTTGCTTTTAGGCAAGATGCATTAAAACCCTTGTAAAATGTGTGGAAAACATGCTTCTGTACTTTTACAAAATTTCAGACATTATTGATGGGATGAACTGTAGAGTCATCATAAATTACATATATCTTATCCTTCTGGCTAGCTAAAAAATTTCCTTATATCTGTAGCATGTCAAAACGCTGACTTGTTTCAGTATTAAATCTCTCAAAATTTTTAAATTTGCATGAGAAAACCTCTACCTGAGAAAAATTTTACTAATAAACATAAAATTAATTTTTCTCTTAAAAAAATATTTCTGAATCCTAAGCAGGGACAGGATTCTCTACAGAGCCATGTGATCACATAGTATTCCAAGAAAATAGATACAAACACATCATTCTATAGTCCCACTGTATAAAATGCATTTGTACTTAAATATTAAAAATATATTCTGTTTAATACATCTTTTCCCAATACAGCTATCTAAAATCCTATTCATTAAAATGGCCAGGTGTTTTAATTTTCAAACGTTCCTACTGTATACACTAATTTCCACTTTGCTACATTTTCTCATACATAATGTATTAAACTGCTTCTTTTTGAGGGCAGGTTCTTTCACATGCAGTGCAGAACTGGAGAGAAGCAGAATCCCATGCCTGTCTGCTTGAATTTTAAGTACCTTTGAAGCAATTACAAGAACAAAATGCTTCAGAAAGGAAAAAGTGTTTTGGAAGACAGTCACATCTACTGAAACTTTTTCTGAAAGACCATGACAGTTCTTGGAAAGGTCAGCCTTTCTGGAAATTGTGCTTTCATTTAATGTCTCATCTTTTGGACATGTTCAAGATGGATGGAAGTAAGAATCAGAATGCTGCTGAAGAATGTGGAAAGAAATTAAGCATTACTGAGAACAGACATAGGAAGCCAGGACAGGGGGGCAGTATAAAGGAAAATTGCAACAGGAATGCTGATGAATAAAACCAACTTCACTGTGACTCTGTCTCAGGCCAGTGGCACAGCCCAGCAGCTGGTATGAGCTGCCATGGCATCCTTTCTAGTAGTCTGATCATTCTAGCATCAGAATCATTCCTGCTGAGCTCTCACTAAGTGCTGTAAAGCTACCCAAGTAAATTGTGTAATGATTCAATAAACACAATAACAAGTGCTGAAATACTGTGTCAGGAAAGATGCCAGAAAATGTCATGCATTGAGTAAAATTAAATTTTCACCTGTAAGGAAATTCCTCATAATGTTGCATTGTGCATAATCTGTGAAAACTAAAATGAGCTACTTGCCAGTATTTTAAATTTCAGTTCAGATTTCATGATAGTTTTCATGCTGCAAGACATAATGTTTTCTTTGAAAATAATATATTCAAAGTAGTTTGCCTTGGGCTGATTGTGCATGCAACACAATATTATCATCAGATAACAAAGAAATTACACTTTTCACTTTATTTCTTGCTTTCTCTTCCAAATATTTATGGTTTGCTTCTGCATTAAAAAACTGAAGTAACACCCAATATTAAAGCCCTGACATCATTATGATACTGAGTTTGATATGAAAGAAAATATAAACAGGAAGACAGTGATTGGTGAGATTTTATAGAGAAATCTCCCAGTTCTGCCTCAACCCAAAATTTCAGGTAAATTTCGGGTAAAATTTTTTGGTGCCTCTTTTTTTTTAAGTAACAATGCATACAAGTATTTATCCCTGTATTTAGTCCTTTAGGTCAGGGCATAATATTTTACATAACGTGCCCTCAACCATGCCTTTTGGGTGTAAAGGATATAAAAGTTAAAAATGTAAACTTAGCAGTAACTGTTTTGGAAGGGATAGCAATAATCAGCATGAGGAAGAAAAATAATGGTTAAGGGAGCCTTTACCTTTCCCATTTTTTCTCCCTAGAAAAAAAAAAAAAAAAAAAAAAAAGAGGAAACCATCCTAAAACCTGCAGGAAAATAATGTATGCTTTATTTTCTTGTCATGTGTTACTATTCACTTGCTAATAACATATGAATTAGTTTTAAGTTAAACTTTAGTTATAAAGGTTATCATGTGGTTCATTTTTGAAATCTCAACTTATTAAATAATCTTGAAGGAATCAAGTATGCATAAACCTCCTGCAAAATAGGAAATCATGTCAAAATAGCAAAAGTGTTCAATTGGGAGAAATAATTTGCAAAAAGAAAGGAACTAGTCTTAGGAATAAGTAGCCTTTTTTTTCAGTGGATGAAGTCACTATTGGCCTTCCCAGAGACATGTGGTGGATCATATCAAATAACTTTTAGATAACCTGAAAAAAATGAGTCACTAGCAATGTCAAAAAAAGCATTGATGAATGAATCATGCAGAGTATGAAGAATGAAAACCAGGCATGAAAAATTGCAGGAAGAGCCTAAAGATGTATTATTCCGAAGCAAAGAGGCAGATGAAATTCAAAAGAGTTACACACTGATGCACATAATTTAAAAAAATTAAAATCTCAATTTCAAAGAATCATAGAATGGCTTAGGTTGGAAGGCACCTTAAATAACATCAGGTTCCATGGGCAGGGACACCTTCACTAGACCAGCTTGTTGAAAGCCTCATCCAACATGACCATGAACACTTCCAGGGATAGGACATCCACTACTTCTCCAGACAACCTGTTCCACTCTCACCACTCTTGCAGTAAAGAATTTCTTTCATATATCTAATTTAAACCTACCCTCTTTCAAGTTTGAATATTCTCCCTAGTTGTGTCACAGAATCACAGAATCACAGAAATTCTAGGTTGGAAGAAACCTTTAAGATCATCGAGTCCAACCCATGTTCTAACACCTCAACTAGATCATGGCACCAAGTGCCACATCCAGTCTTTTTTAAACTCTTCGAGGGATGGTGACTCTACCACCTCCCTGGGTAGATGATTCCAGTATTTGACCACTCTTTCTGTAAAATACTTCCTCCTTAATTCTAGCCTGTGTCTCCCTTGGCGCATCTTGAGACTGTGTCCTCTTGTTCTGTCTGTTGTTGCCCGGAGAAAGAGACTGACCCCCAGCTCACCACAGCCACCCTTCAGGAATTGAAGAGAGTGATAAGGTCACCCCTGAGTGTCCTTTTCTCCAGGCTGAACAACCCCAGCTCCCTCAGTCATTCTTCATATGGCTTGTGCTCCAAGCCCCTCACCAGCCTCGTTGCTCTCCTTTGGACACTCTCAAGCATCTCAACGTCCCTCCTAAAGTGAGGGGCCCAGAACTGGACCAATACTGCAGGTGAGGCCTCACCAGTGCTGAGTACAGGGGAAGAATGACCTCCCTGCTCCTGCTGGCCACACCGTTCCTGATACCGGCCAGGATGCCATTGGCCTTCTTGGCCACCTGGGCACACTGCTGGCTCATGCTCAGCCGACTGTCACCAGCACCCCCAGGTCCCTTTCCACCTGAACACTGTGCAGCCACACTGTCCCTAGTTTATATCGTTGCAGGGGGTTATTGTGGCCAAAGTGCAGGACTCGGCACTTGGACTTATTGAACTTCATCCCATTAGATTCTGCCCATCCATCCAACCATTCCAAGTCCCTCTGCAAAGCCCTCTGTCCCTCTAACAGATCAACACACGTTCCCAGCTTAGTGTCATCTGCAAATTTGCTAATAAAGGACTCTAAACCCTCATCCATGTCATCAATAAAAATATTAAACAGAACTGGCCCCAACACAGACCCCTGAGGGACACCACTGGTGACTGGTTGCCAGCTGGATGCAGCACCATTCACCACCACTCTCTGGGCCTGGCCATGCAGCCAGTTCTGAACCCAGCACAGAGTGCTCCTGTCCAAGCCACGGGCTGTGAGTTTGTCTAGGAGTATGCTGTGGGAGACAGTGTCAAAGGCCTTGCTGAAATCCAAGTAAACAACATCTACAGCCTTCCCTGCATCCACTAGGTGGGTTACCTGGTCATAAAAGGTGACCAGGTTGGTCAAACATGACCTACCCCTCCTAAATCCATGTTGGCTGGGTCTGATACCCTGGCCATCTTGTAAATTTTGCGTGATGGCGCTTAATATAAACTGTTCCATTATTTTGCCAGGTACTGAGGGCAGGCTGACTGGTCTATAATTACCAGGCTCTTCCTTTGCACCTTTTTTGTGAATGGGTATCACATTGGCCAGCTTCCAGTCATCCGGAACCTCACCAGTGAGCCATGACTGTTGGTAAATGATGGCGAGTGGCTTTGCAAGCTCGTTTGCCAGCTCTCTCATTACCCTGGGGTGGATCCCGTCTGGTCCCATAGATTTATGAATATCCAAGCATTTCAGTAGTTCTACGACTGCCTCCTCTTGGATAATCGGGGAACCATTCTGCTCCCTGTCACCATCAACCAGGCCAGGCAGGCAGGTGTCTTGAGGGCAAGTCATCTTCCCACTAAAAACTGAGGCAAAATAGGCATTAAGCACTTCTGCCTTTTCCTCATCTTCAGATACTAAGTTCCCTCCTTTGTCCAATAAAGAACAAAGGCTGGTCTTACCTTTCCTTCTACCATTAATGTATTTGTAAAAACATTTTTTATTATCCTTTACAGAAGTTGCCATTCTAAGTTCAAACTGAGCTTTGGCCTCCCTAATTTTTTTCTGCATGCTCTAGCAGCCTTCTTGAATACTTACATTGGAGTCCCAGAGCTGAACACAGACTCCATATGGGTTCTCCTGAGAATGGAGCAGAAGGATAGAATCACTTCCCTGACATTTGGTCATGGTTCTTCTGATGCAACTCAGAATGCATTTGGCTTTCTGGGCTGCAAGTGCACATTGCTGGGTCTCATCAATCTTCTCCTCAGGCCTGCTCTCAGTCCATTCTCTGCACAGCCTGTATTTGTGCTTGGGACTGTCCCAGACCAGCTGCAGCATTTCACACTTCATGAGGTTCCCATGGGACCACCTCTCAAGCTTGTGAAGATCCACATATAATGTACTAGTAGCAAGCCACTACCAGTTAGGATACTTAGGGAGTTTAACAGCTTAGGTTCAATGAAAACACCAGTTTCATATTCCATAGCTATTCAAAAACAAATTAGATATCAAGCTTTCACAGTGAATTGACCTTGACTGGCTGCTAGATGCCCACCCAGCCACTCTCTCACTCCCTCTCCTTTAGAGGATGGAGGAAGGTGAGAGAAATCCACTGGAAAAGTTTGTGGATTTAAATAAACAGAGGGAGATCTCTTATTAATTATTGTCATGAGCAAAATAGACTAGAAAACTTTTCAGGGAAAAAGGTGAGGATATGTTATTTTCTGTTTTGCTCCATTTATTGTTTTCATCTCAGTACCAGGGAAGAAATGGGAGTAAAGTTGCTTCCCTTGAGTAGTGCAGAAGTGCTGAAAATTTGCTGCTCCTGTAATTCCTCTGAGAAGATTAATTTAGAACTAATCAGTAATTAAATAATAAGTATGGTTGCAAACACTGTAAACAATCATATATGTAGTCAAATTTCATCTTTGGAGGTCAAAACATCAAGAACTACACCCTACTGAAACAAAGACCTCAGCTTAAAATAGGCTATTTAATGAGTATCTTCTGGTTGTGCAACTGTGACTATAATGCATAAAAGAGAATGCAAACCCAGCAACAAGGCCTGTGGGAGAAAATAATATCTGTTCACATTAATATATATACTTCATGCTGTTCTTCTGCTGAGCTTTGATTTACTCTAGATGATAAATCAGCAGCAGTCTGACCTTCTTCCTGAGCACAGCTTCATTCTAATTCCATAACTTTTATTTTTGTTTAGTATCCTAAGGTACATGGTAATTATCAGTTTTGTTTTGATGACCCAGCCACTTGTTTTTTGTGATAGACATCATACTATTTAAACCTACTAGCTTCTGCTTTTTTTCTTAATGTGAGTGTACACCAGTATCTTACATCATGTTAATCAAGCTGGGCTTACTCCTTGTATTTTTTGCTGGAAAAATTATCCCAAACATTATTTACATTCCTCTTTTTACCTATACACATCAGTGAACTCTGCAGTCCAGTGTCTGATACTCAGCTAATAAAGATTAATGGATTCATTTGCCACATTGTTAGAATGTTATTAAAATGCAAATGGTTGGTTTCTGTTAATTGTTCAATATCACATACAATTAATATGGGGATTTGTACACTTTCTTGTGATTTTGGTACAGTTCATCTGAAAAGCTTGAGGAACAGAAGAAAAATCTGGGATTTTTATCTCAAATAGATTAATAATAGCATTTAAAAGGTAGCAATTGTGAGCTGGAAATGAATTGGAGAATTGCGATGTTTAGACCCAATAGATGCATGAATATATACAAGATGAACAGAATAATTATTAGATAGAAATGTTAAGAGAAGGATATTTCTGTAAATGGAAGAGAAAAAGAAATTAACAACTTCTAATTAATAACAGCTGGTTATCAAAATGGGTTTTTTGAATTTGTGAAACTCAACGTGAACACGTTAATCTTTTGCCTGAACCTTTTGCAGAGTCTGGCAAAGACTTTGGAAGACTAAGTCCCAGATAAGTCAGCTAAGTAGCTGCAGCTGTGAACTCTGGAGCCAAAGGCCAGAGGATTTATTGTATCTAGCAGCTATTGAGCTGTACTCTGAATGTATCTTATTTCCCTTCCACACCTCTGTTTTTATACCTGAAGCACTTCAGACTCCTCTCTTCTCCCCTCCTGAAGGAACAAGGAGAGCCCTTCCACTAAAACTCTGATGGCAAAATACATGGGAGTTTGTAAATTTGCTGAATACAATGTATAATATTACCATCATATGTAACCTTGCTAACAGAGAATGAAGTAGGAATATTTGTCCTTTTCTATGAATATGTTCTCACTCTATGTAAAAGGGATCAACAGTGTACTAGTTCTGTTTCTTGTAAGACTGCAGTTGATAAGGAGTTATGATGCTTTTTAATTTGAAATGCCTTTGAATCAAATTCCAAATCTACACGTTGCAATTTATCTAAAGACAACAACATTTCAAACATCATCATCTCCACTGAAAAATAATAATTTATGTTTTGTAACTCTCATTTTTAAAACCTATATTTAGCATTACCTTTAAAAGACACTATATTTTTTTACGTGGTTAGATGTTTGTTAAGTATACTCTTCTAAATATGATGATGTAAATTCACAATCTATTTACAGTCTTATAAAATAGAATTTTTTTAGAAATCCCATTTTATTTTTCAGGCACTTTGTACAGACTAAAATCCCTCTATCTAGGCTTTTAGTGGTTAGGTTTTCTTTACTATTATTACCATGGTTTATTTCAGAGAGGAGTATGTGGATTAAAATGTTTTTCTCTTTTGTGTGCCTTTCACTTCTTGAAACTGCAGGCAACTGAATAAAGCTTCTTTCACCTGTTTAATTACCCATGTCTTCTTCTTCTCTACATAGCAGTCTTATCAACAAAAGCCAATTATGAAACCCAAGTTTGACTGTCAGGTGAATATTAGGAATTATGAAACAGTGCTGCTGGATGACTGTTTTATTGTGATTCCCTGATTTTTTTTCTAGTGGTTTAAGTACGCTTCCCCCACTTCACATGGTGATATTTGTAAAGGTTAAATTCCCATGGGAATCTGAACACAGTGGAAGAGAGGTTCAAAAATGATTCTACTGTTTCAACTGAAGCAATTTCAACATTAATATGACTCAGATTTAAAATAAAAATGTATTTAGTATAATCTGTGGATTAATTCAAACAGAAAGTGACAGTTTCATTACAGCCTCCACTAAGAATTTAAGTCTGAGAATTTTTGAAAGCAAAGCTGTGTAAATCCAGATTTAAGAAACCTGCATCCCAAAACATAATGACAGCAAAGATTACATTGACAGTGAGTTCCTTGCTGCTTTATAGCTGTTAAACTAATGGTGTGAAATGGAAATATACCAACACAATATACCACTTTTGTTGAATTACTCCTAAGTGATGCCTACATCTCCTATATCTCCTACACACTTCTATTTCTTAATGAATACATCCTATCTACTAATTTTAGGTTGGTTTAATATTTAATGGCTTTTTGCTTCTCTTACTTACAAAAATTACTTAAATACCTTATAACACAGTTCAAAATTATCCTTAAACTTTACCCATCCACTGCACAAGAAGGTACATACTCTAAGATGGCTTATACTACCAGCAAATCTATCTGGATGGTTTTAAAGAGCTCTGATTAACAACTAGATCACTCCTACTTAGCCACAAGCCCAGTCCTTCATGTCCCCTCCATTAAAATCATTATATCAGCATCGGAAAGAGTCTGGTATATACTATTATTGATTAAATCTAATATTATTTTCTGTCACAGTAGATCCACTTCTTTGTCAATTTTCCAATACTTTTTTTGACATTTCTTTGATCTGCCTCCTCCTTCACATGACATCAAAAAGACAGAGACAAAGCGTCTCAAAGATCAAAGAAGTAGGTAAACAGAATACTGTAAAGGAAGAAGAATATTTTCTCCCAAGACCTCACCATTAAGCTTTGTCAACAGAGTATGCATGACACAGCAAGTTCACTAAATCAGAGGATTGCCTTAGAAATAAAAGCTAAGGAGCTCATGTAATCAAGGTTCATAATTTCTTATACCGATCTGAGCCACTGGAAGAAATAACCAAACACATGCAGAATGAACTTCTAAGTAATTAATTTTATCTGTCCTACCTTCATCTTTCCCTTTAATAAGACAAAATGCTTTACTGAACCCAATGTAGAATACTAAATATCTCCAGAACACAAGCTGCAAAAATAGTTCAGGTAATGGCAATGCCATCAAACACATCCTTCACATCCTAAGCCAGGCGCTGCAGCACTGCGATGGTTGTCATGGCTCGGGTCTGGCTGGCAGTGTGGTAGGATATCAAGCATATCATCTCTTGCTAACCCTATAGCCCAGGGAAGGCAATTGGGTACAAGAGAGGAGCTCCTGCAGCATGCATACACCACTTTCTGGGGTAGTTGCACAGCTGTGGAGAGTCTTGGAGCAGCTACAGCCCGGTTGGTGTCCAGTGCCTTGAGAACATGTAACCCAGTTGGGAGTTGGGTATTCCCTATCCAATCCCATAGCCAACTTCATCAGTCAGCAGAGGGAGGCTCCAGGGTATCAAAGACAGAAACATTCAGGACAGAACATGGGGAGAGGGCCAGAGAATTCTTCACATACCCAGCATCCAGGTCCCAGCTGCATACTGCCTCTGGGCAGACCTACCTTGCTGTTCTCTTTCTGTCTCATGCCATCTTCCTTAAAGAACATGGAAGTTATTGACTCCCAAAACTACTTATATAACACTCATTGAACTGTTTTGGACTCTGAGTCCATTCAGTCTACTCACTGCTCATAAATAGTGACAAACATTTTATCACTAAGGGCATAATCCAGCCAAATCAGGTTTCTTCCCTGATGGATTATCCACCAACAATATAACAAACTAGTCTTCAATATGTAGTAAAAAACAGAGGGAAATATTTTGTCTTAGAAAAGTGGAAAGAAGGAAGAAAGCAAGCAAGCAAGCAAGCTGACTTACCTTTAATCTTGCATCCATTAATGAATATCAGTAGGACACAAAACTCTATTTTTAATGTGGCCCCATACAAATTCTTTTTTATTATTAAAAAAAAAGGGTTGACTATTATTTTAGCTATCAGCTACATGCTAAATAACTGATCATCTGGAAGCAGAAGAGCTGGATTCATATTTTTAAAAGTGCTAACACAGGAAGATAAATTAGAAGGAATATTGAATTACACAAAAAGAAAATATTACTCTTAATAATTCTGTCATCCTAATTTAATAATTTATTACCAAGCACAGAATATACAGGAATTTTCATCAGAGATGAAGATTCTAGTGAAAGGAATCTTTATTATACATATATCATTAAAACGAAACTCAATAGAGCTGCATAGTAATAGCAAACTTGAATTAAATAAACAAGCTGCGGTAGTCAGAGAGGTGTCAGCTAGAACGACTTTTGCAATTTTGCTTCAGTCCTGTATACTTCAAATGTGCTTGGAAAAGATAGTTTTATTCTCAAAGTTATTTAGAGTTGTGCTCTTGGAGTATAAGTCACCATGAAAATAATGGATCATGCCTTACCCTGGACAAGGAGAATTCTTACTGATGTCATATTTTTGGCACTCTATGTAAACTTAGCAAATGAGATATCTAAAACACATGTAAGATATGTTGTCATCTTATCGTCTATGTCTTTCAGAAAATATAGCAATTTAAATGGAAGTAATAATATTTTGGTCAAACTCATTTTCCTCATTTTTTATTTTCTCTTCGGCTTCTTTCTCTACATGACTTAGTTGACTGCTACTGCTTTTTTCTTTCTTTCCAAGGAGCATCACATTCACAGAAATGTAGGTATCAATTATCTTGCATCTTTTCTTATTGCACTATAAATATCTAATAAAGACAAAATAAAATTGTGACAGATACCAAAATTAAAAGGGGAAAAGAGGTTTAAAACAACATACTGACAGATTAAGGAAAGAGTTAAACTTAGGCAAAAAAAGAGACTTTTAGGATATAGAATGGTTTAGTTAAATTATGGGTTTATTCTAAAAAAGAAGTACTTCAAAGTTCAGATTTTATTTAAATGTGCTTGGTTTTTTTTTTTTTTTCCTTTTTTATTATTTCTTCTGACTGATTTTAAATTAATTTTCTCTGTGTTATCCTGTGGTGAGAATGATAGGAAAAAGACAATTTTACAGCGCAGACTTTCTTAATCCCTTCTTCACAATGCTACAGCAGTCACATTTTAAAAGTTTTTACAGCAAAGGCCCCTAGGGATGGATTTTATTCAGATAGTTTCATTTCTCATCTCTTTTCTCCATGGCTGAGGGCCACAGGATATACTATGGAAGGTACCAATACAAAATAGATGACCAGGTGTGAGTAGAAAAAAGGATGCACACAATAAAACATCTGTGTGAATTCTTAAATTTTAGATCTCTTTCTGTCTGTATGAGGTGAACACCTACTGCTTGACATAAACCTATTTCTGGTACTTGGATTTTGATCAAGTATCAATACTGCGCATCAGTTAATGTGAAGTAAGATTTCACAAGAGGCAAGAAGATGGAATAGTCCCTATAAGCAGATTTACTTGTGGTTGCATACTCTATGATCTGCATTTACAAATTCCAACATGCAACATAAAACAATTTAAGAAAACTTGTTTTTGTCTCTTTTTGTCCAGATTGGAACTTGTGACCATTTCTGCCGGAGTCCAACAACAATTCCTCTCTTTGGCTAAGGCCTGTATCTCGTTTATTCCAATGTCTGAGTCAGATGTCGGAAATAGAGCGACACATCTTGAGTTTTTACCAATGGCCAATAAAAACTAAACAGAAAAAAAAAAGAAAAAAAACCCCAGAAAAATTAGCTATGTATATAGTTTCTGTTCACTGGAGTTTCTCTATATTTTCTCCCAAATATATAACTAACTCTAGTATTTTGCTGGACAAAGCCACCATATTCAGTGAATAAAAAAATCCAAACTTTGAAATAGGCATTAAAAATGTTGGCAGGGAAAGTTAAAGATGGGACTGACAAATTAGGAATAACAGTAAATGTGGAGTTAAACCTTCACCTGTGTTTTGTGGCAAGCTGTGCTTTTGAAAGAAATGACACATATGTACACAGAAGGGCACTTAATATCAGTGATCATAATGGTGTTTCAGAATTGGTTTTATCTTTTTTTCCTGCCAATGTTCACCATCATGCTGGGACATTACATGGAACAGCCATATGGAGGTAAAAAAGTTTATTTGAAAAATATATATTAGAATCTACTAATATAGGACTGTACAAAATCAAGTTTACTTACAAAACTGTATTTGCCTTGCTTTTTGTTTCAAATACAAATCCTACTTCTACCAGAAATTGGATCTTAAGAATTTTTCACATGAACGATTAAGGAAAAATACATTTGTGATTAGTTTCTCCTAATGCATTTAAATTACAGACTCATTTTGTCTAAAAACTCACCAGTTCTATTAATTTTACAATTGTTTAAAAATGTTTTCAATTGTGCTGAAAATATGATTTGCCTACTTTATGCCTTCATATCTGAAGACTGCATCAGATATGATAGAAGTTAGCATATCTTCTTTTTAAATCCCATATTATAATGGAAAAAATAGACTTTTTTCTTTGTTCACACTGATCAGAGATATTCAAATTGCATATTACCTAATCACCTAATAAAATTGATGTTTGTTCTTTCCCATTTTACACCCAGAGTATTTTCCACTTACAATATTAACTCCTCTTGTTTCTTTCTATGAACAAAGCAGTCAAATTTGTATCTGCAGGACAATTCCTCATCACTCACCAATTATATGGTACACAACACACAAAGTTGATGATTATGACTTAATTGAATTTTAGCTTTGTGTTTTGACAACCCAACATCACTTCCTCAATTTACATCCTGTAGAAGAACCTTTCAGTAAAAATTTTCAAGAACACTTTCTTGATAAATTACTGCATCTTCAGTAGCAAAAATGAAGTGACAAACACTTCAATCTGGCATGGAAGCTTGATAGCCTTTTTAATGTGGAGCTACCCTTTTTTAATGTTTTTCAGGTGTCTTTCAATGCCTGTTTGACTGGCTGCAGATCAAAAACTGTAGGTTTGATTATGTGGACATATAATTAGATTTCTACTTCCTTATTAAAGTTGTGTTTTCATGCTGTTGAATTACTATTCAACAGCCTACATTCTCAGCCTATATTATAGACAAAGTAGTCAGGGTACCATAGTGAATAACAATAAATATATTTGTAATTATGCAGGTACTTCATGAAGCCAGCAGTCTGATTTTCAACTTGAAATTAAATCAGCTTAAGGGTAATGGGTTACCTTTGAATTAATTCATTTAATACTTTCCCAGCCCACAAGCACATTCTGAAAAAAATCATTAACAAGTAAGAAGAAACACCTTTATCACATAAGACTTCTCATTCTCTAGCCTAAGAATTCCTTAAAATCACTCAGTCTATTAAAAAGACATCCCAACATAAAAAGACCAAATAAAGCCTTCTTGTAGGGAAAAAAAAAAAAAATCACACACTTATTTTAGCCATGAAGTCTTCCATACAGCAACTAACTAAAACAAGATCTTGAGGCTATCATAAAGAACTTTGTCTGCTAAATTTAACCGGTTACTTATTTATGAAAAATTATTCCATAATATCTTTGTAAATCCATGGTGACAGATCTCCCTAACAGACTTTGAGGAAGACAAGTAGCCTATTAATGAAACTCAGTCCTTGGTGTCTTAATTCATTAGGAGAAAAATTGATTCACAGTAGATCCTGTCAGACATTACTAGAATTTAACCTGGCTCAATATTTACTTCTGTGTAATTCAGGATAACATTCTAACTTGAAATCTAACTATTTAATGAGAATCCACTGAGTTTATGATCTCCCACACTATCTAAAGTACTTCTAGCTTTAGCACCAGCTGGGAATTGCCTCCAAGCACAAATGGCAGTAATTCCCAGCTGCTGGTAGTGCTAGATATAAATCATTCAAAGTTTATGTTGATAAAAGTGGCCAAGTTATATACAATGCACAGCTTCATGCCCTAATTATCATACAGCGCCAATTACCAGAGCCAGTGTTTCAAATATCTCTGAGATCAGGAATGACTAGGTGATTTTCATATAATTTATGCAAAAGTCACTTTTCAAATTATCACAAGATAGAAAGGACTTCAGAGGATAATTTTTAGAAGAAGAAATATGGATAATTTATCTTTTTTGAATACATCAGAAACTCAGTAGTAAATAGATTTAAAGAGAAACACATGCAGATCAAAATTAACTCATTTGAAGGCAGAAAAGAAATATGAACACTTTTAGGAGCAAATGGTATTAGAAGCCTGTGATTCAAATTAAATAGGAGGCTGAAAAAATCCAGAGGAATGCCAAGAAAAGTTTCTTCTTACTCTGTTCTTCTTACAATGTTTATGGCTTGCCAAGAATAGAACAAGAATTCTAATATGCTTATATATCATCAAGTAAAATTTTCTCACTAAAGAGATATTGAAGCTTCTTTGTAATATGAACAAATTTTGGGTTGGTTATTTTCTTCAAACAAAATATTCTTTTTCTCTTGTCCTTGGAAGGATTTTTCCTATGTGCTGTTAATCTGAAAATGTATTTAATTCAAAGAAGATTATGCAACCAGGTAGAGCATAAAGCTATCAATTTGCCAATCTTCTATCCTTTCATAGCTTTCAAGCTTTCCTTTTTTATTAATAATCATTACAGCTGAAAGTACACAGATCTCTGATTCTGTAATACAGACATGATATATTAATTTTTGTCTATATTAATTTTTGTTTTGTGTCCACTACAACAAAATGTACACATTTTTTATATATATAGGTAACCCTTCATCTGAATGTTTGCTTCTTAGCTAGTGAAATGCTTGCAAAACTGTCTTCAAGGAGCTGTGCATACCAGCTTCATTTCATCTTCTGAAATGAGAAAGGTAAAGTTTTTAAAAAAAAGAAAAAAAAAAAAAGTGTTTCTCTTGTCAGTTGTTGGCCTACTTCCTCCCAAAGGGTTTTACGTGCCCAGGCGTTGCTGCCAGGCCAGTGCCGGGGCCGTGCCGGGGCCGTGCCGGGGCCGTGCCGGGGCCGTGCCGGGGCCGTGCCGGGGCCGTGCCGGGGCCGTGCCGGGGCTGCCCGGGCCGGCCCCAGGCGGTGCCAGCGGCTGCAGCGGCCCCAGCGCAGGGCACGGCTGAGCCCCTGAGCCCCAGGGAAAGCCTGGGCAAGGGAGGGCAATACGCCGCCCGGCAGCCGGGGCTGAGCCAGGGGAAACGAGCGAGAAACAGCCCTGCGAGCCCCGAGGGGACAGCGGGAGCAGGGCCGGGGGCAGGAGAGACCCGGCAGGGATGGCCCTGCGGCCTGCGAGAGAGCCCGGCCCGGCTGGGCCGGCCCTGCGGCTCCAGCACGGAGCTCATTGCGGCCGGGCTTTCGCTGCGGCCCCTGGAATGGCTCACGCTGGAGGAAAAAGGAGGAAGGATCGGGGGAGATGAGTTGTTACAGAGTGAACACAACCCCTCGTTCTGTGTCCCTTGTTCCCTTCATGGGAGAGACGGTAGAGGAGTCAGGACTGAAGGGTGAAGCTGAGCCTGGGAATGGGATGAAGAAATATGGTTTTGTATGTCAGATGTTTAATATCTGTCTTTTGTTTACCGCTACATGTACATATTTATTTTAATTGGTAATAAATTGATTTTCCTCAAGTTGAGTCCACTTGTTGCAGTAATGAATCCTGTCTTTATCCTGACCCAGGAGCTTTCTTGATCCACTTCAAAGTATTTCATCCCCTCTTCCTGCTGAGGGCAGAGAAGGGAGTGAGCAACCAGGTAGGAGCTCAGCTTTTAGCCAAGCTTAACCCACCATACCTTCCTTCTTTGAATTAGCTGTACTTCCTTTCAGATACCACAGATTTGCCATTAATACTACTACTAAAAATTATTTATACTGTAATAATTAAGCTGGTGCAGTATGAATTCTGTTGGAAATGTGAGTCAACTACCAACATAAAATGAAAGATGAGGGTCATAAATAGTTAATTATTTTTTAGCTTAGCAGATCACATAGCTTTCTTTTCCACTTATGACTTATTAACAGTTGTCCAGGTAAAATGCAAGGTGATTTGTACACTGGAGTATAAAATCTCCATTATGAGCTTTGATTTAGTTAGGACTGAGAGCACTCAAGTTTAAAATAGGTGTTTTGCAATGCTTTACAGTAATATATTTTATTGTCTACTATGGGAACAGAAAGGTGTTTAAAGTCATAGTAAATCATGTCCAAAACAACTAAGAGAATAGTTTTTGCGTGATTACAGCTTTTGAAGCAAAAGGTTCAAATGTCAGAAGAAATTAAAGATTACATTTGATTGAAGAAAGACAAGGAGAGGAGCTGAAGCTAAAAAATTCTGCAAGGTCGAGGAAAGTGGAATCTGACATCTGAATAGAAAAAAAAAAAAATGTTCCAAATGGATGCACTGCTATCCTCAAAGTACTGACAAACTACTATCTGAGAATGGACAAGTCTTTCTGGAGTGATCAAGAGACTAAAGCAGTTTCTATGATTTCTGTAATCCCAGACCTTTACTGTTTAAAAAATAGAACAAGTTGAGCATGCATGAGAAAGGAAAAAAAGTGGTTAATTTGATTAATTCAATTTGCCTCCGTATATGAAACCATCTTGTAGCTCAACATTATTTAAATAAATGGAACAGCATTTGGTACTGTGGAAATGCAATTCAATCTTATTGGAACTAACACTGACAACAGACAAGTACAATGTACTATCAATCTTATTTTCTCCTTTGTCTCATTATATTATAACTGGCAAAAAGAGTTATGAGTTCACACAATACAAAAGAATGTGATATTCTATCAATTGGTATCACAAAACTATCCTTTTCTTAAATAGGGAGAGAGTAAATAAAGAATAGCAGCCAGAAGCAATTATGTAAAACTCTGAGCAGTATTCTCTAGAGAGAAAGATATGTGCATTTTCCTGTCTAGTTCCATTACGTGCATTCATTTCAAAACTAGACACTTCCCAGTACAAACAGAGCAAATTCAATTTTGCTCAAACAACATTCCCTTCTAACACTTCATGTGCCAAGTGAGAAACACAGCACAACACTTGAACAAATTAAACATCTCTTTTAAGAACAATGTAAATGTTACTAATTTACTTTCAGTAATGGGAGTTTTTCTGATTTGTTGCACGACTGCATTTGGGTGTTGCAAAGAATAAGCTGTTTGCTTCAACCTTAAATCTTGTTTGTGTACAAAAAGATTTTGTCAAACTCATGAATGTCAAACAATACATTGTAAATACAGCCTTTGTTACCTGTTTTCACAAAGATTTATGCAGGCTTCAATAAAAAGGGAAAAGATAGGACTAGGTGAATCCATCATATGTGCCTTTGGAGCAATATGGCAAATTTATTCATCTTATGGAATCAACTGGACAAATGCACTCAACAAAAATCTGCAAGATACACAAATACACATACACTTTTCACCTGACTGTTACACATGAATGGTGGTTGCATCCCTGCTTGATTGAAAATAAGCTACATGATGTAATTACTGACCACTGTAAAGAGGGCATTGAATGAAGGAAGGAAAACTTAAATAAATCATAAGAATTTTTATATTCATATATTTGGAAGTTTATGATTTGATAAAGAGAAAAAACCTTGGAGGAATTATCAATGAGAAGGTGAACTTGAAGGGAACAGGGGAGAAAGATAGCATGACAAGATGACAGTAGAGACAAAGGTGTCAGAGCTTGATATTGAGCTTGTCTTTTATAAATTAGGATTTTCCACTGCAATCCAAGGAAGGAAAAACCAGGAGTGTTAAGTAACCAAAATGGGTGAATACGAGTCATGGGTACAATATGGAACTGAAAATTTTTATTGATCCTGAAGTATGTCAAGTATACAGACATCTACAGGGTTATTAATGTGAAAGAAACACAAGATGTTGCTATGACCTAAAATGGACACAAACAATTTTCATAAACTGGGTTCAAGAAGATGAATTTAACCGGTTGGGGGGGTGGGGGGGAAGAGAAAATAACTCTCAGCATGATGAGAATAGAGGATTTTGTCAATGGAATGAAATGAAGAAAATTCAATTTATTCATCTTGGCACAATAAAATGAAGAAGAAATACACCTCTGCCTAAAAACATGAGAATATAGCTACTGGAAAGGACAGCAAATATTCAAATCCAAGAACCTACTGTCATGGAAAGAACAGTCATAGAGCAGTCTGCCTGTATGAGTGTCAAAGGTAGCAGAGCAGTCTAGCTCAAACATGGATATGGTTTTCTTTAAAACAAAAGAAAGGACAAAACCCTGTGATCTGATTCTAGTTTCAAATGCTTCCAAAATTCCTATAATTCATGCTGAGAATAAACTAATTAGTATTGTGCCAAAGTGTGTATCAATTAAAAATATGTAAAGAAACTGACAGGGTATTTAACCTGATGGTTTGCAAAGAAAAGGGGAATATTTCTTTTGTTATCTCTGTCCTCTAATAGGCAAGAGAATAAACAGAGACACCCTGTGAAAGTAAGATATTAATCCTAGAGGCAATAAGGCTGCAGGGACAAATCAGTCAAAGAAACAAAAGAACCTAACAGCATCTGCAGAGAGTCAGCCCAAGACTGCAATTAACAGCCTAAGTCTGTGGAGTGTAAGAATACTTGCATGAAAATAAGGATACTCTACATGTTTATATTGTCTTGATACATACACTGTCATAACCTTCAGGCATTTATTCCCCAGATTGTTTCTATGCACTGAGTAACTTTGTATCGATTTTTTTTTTGTTCATAAATTTATTCAGGATCCTCCTTTTAAACTCCATGAAGGTTACCAATATTGATAGCATCCTATGGCTATTATTTTTATGACAGACTTAAAATTTTTGGTAAAGACTACTTCTTTTCCCTTTTTCCGACTTTGCTACTTTATAAATTCCTTAAATTCTCCCTAATTCTTCTATTAAAGAGGGAAAAAGCAGTTAAATCCTGTACACTTTTGTCCCTTTTCTCAATATATACATAGATGCTTCCAATATTCATTCCAATATCCCTTATTTCTTTTCCTGGCTGAAGTGTTTTTTCCTTAATTCTCTCTTGCATAGAAGTCTCTTGCCCTGATCATTAATCAATGTGCTTCCTTTGATTCTAGGGAAACTGTGTCACACATAGATCCTACACTGGAGTTCAGAGATGCAGTCCATAAGATATTTTGAACATGACTCTAAAGCAAAATAGAAGAATAATATTTTGAAAAGCTCGATGACAATGCAAATTTTTGAAGAGTTTGTAATTTGTAGACTACAATAAAATCTCTCAAGTACAGAGCAAGGATTTGGGGACATAATGCAGAATCAACATTTCAGAAAATAATCAGTACTTTGTTAGGACCTTTCTCTTCCATGCTGTTTCTCTTCCTTACTGGAAAGGAAGGATACTCAGACCATTAACATAAAGACAGAAGCATTCTTTTCTGACTCTAAATATTTGGCCCTATTAAGTGCCAATACATCATAATGACACACCTAGAACACACCTCTACCAATATTTTGTTGCATCAAGACCATCACTTCTTAACCGTGATAGCACCTGTTGCACTAAATTAAACATCAGGGGAAGCCCTGGGCACCATCAAAACCAGAAGTGAAATGCAATGTGACACTAATAACCACAAACACATAATCCATTAAATTATCCCATGATCCTTCTTTCAACAAATGCCAGAATAGTTAGAAAATGCAGTACTTTAACTAGCCCAAAGAATATCTACAAGAGCCAAAATATTTAATAGATGGCTTTAGCTTTGTTCAGTTTGTAATAGTATTTGGCTAGTATAAGCAATAAAACAATGAATTAGATCCCTGTCTTTACTATTCATCTGCTGCTGGTTAAGCAGGAAATTCATAAATATTTCTGGTGTAGTTGCATCAAATCCCTATCTGAGATAGTGTACTATTTTAGCAGATCTTTTAGACAAATAGACACTGAGTAAGTGTTAATCTCCAGCAAAAACAGCTGATCTGAGTGACTGAAAGCTAGAAGTGAAGTGTTGTGTGATACAGTAGAGTGATGAGCTTAGTGGGATTTGAAATACCTCAGTATTTCAGCTGTTGGTTATGAACATGCATTATTATTTCAGCAAAGAATAGGCTGCATCCCATGAAAAAATATCAAAAGAAGCCTCAATGATGTAAGTAGAGGAAAGCTCACTCTATTGATATACATAAATTTAGGCAATTTTTTGGCACTTCTCAAGAGCACCGTTAAAGCTACAGGCTTGAATTTCTCCATCTCAACAGACATCTGTCTGAACTGAAGTAATTTGTTCACCAACAGTATTGATATTCTGGGGTTTTTTTACAATAAAGATCTGCCCTCCAGACTCAAGCAAAAGCAGTTGATTTAAACACCTCTCTATGAGCGTGACAAGAGACACAGGCAGAGAGAGACTACAGCATGTTCCCATGTGTCAGATAAGTTTTATTCCAGTCAGTTTGTGTCTGGATTAGAAGGGTATCTTCTTAAAACAGCACATCTCTTTGGTCACAGCATGACACAAATGTGTTTCTGAGCTTCTAAAACAAAGTGATTTAAATAGCAAGTTAGCAGAAGGGACTTCAGCAAGGCAGCACCCACCTCCTTCCCTGAATACTTTGATGAAAGGTATGTATTTTTTAAAGATAAAATTAAAAGGGATTTTATATCTGTTAAAACCTGCTAAATGCAGTAGTCCAATAGGTGGGAGACTGCCAATTCCCTGTTCCCAGGTCCTTACAAACATGCATTCCCAGACACATGCTCACAGCCACGACCAGACATGTCACATGTACATATACATATACATATATATGCATGGAGATCATCACTGACACAAAACATAGCATTCACTCAACCACAAATAGCACAAATGACCTCATCCTGTTCTGCTCTCAGGCTGGTCAAAATAAAGCCTCTTAGTGGAAACTATACACATGTATAGGATATAGGTCCCTCCAGTAGCTGGTCTTTCAAATAACTGAATCCTCTGATGGCATTTGGGTATGCAAACTCTAGAGCCCACACCCCAGTCCAGCTCCTGGTACTCAGACCTCCTCTCTGACAAGGTTATTAGAACATGAAACTTCCTTTGCGTATGTGTAGATGGACCTTTTATAACAACCCAACAATACTTGTTCTTGGCATTTTTTTTCCTGTCTGTCCTGGGCATCCTGCTACTTTATCAGCCCTGCTACTGGCCCTGGGCTGATAAAGCATCAGACATTGCAGAGATGTGTGGTTGCCTCTTAACTAAATAAATTGATGATGAGTGTCTTCCCAGTTATAGGATCTTCATGAGTTTAGACTGATCCCAGGGTCAGTCCTGTAATGAATAAATCTAGACAGTCTAGCTGAAGGCAAAAAGTAAATTCACCAGCTATTAGTTCTTTACACTGCCTCTGTAAGGCTTAATAACCCTCTCATTATTTCCTTTTTTTAGCTTTGCTTGAACAAACTCCTTTGATATAATACTAATCAGCATCAGCCAAGTAGTACAATATTAATACAGTTTAAAGCAAGGCATCTAAAGCGTCTCCAAGCTCATTATTGCCCTCTTTCTCCAATAAACCTTGCCTTCTTGAAGTCAGATTGTGAAAGAATAAAAGAGCATTCTGGTTTCTAAATACAGAATACCTTGGATTTTGGGTTGTTTTTGTTTTTTGTTGGTTTTTTTTAGTGTGTTTTTGTTGTTGTTGTTGTTGGTTTTGGGTGGGGTTTTCTTGTGGGTTTTGGTTTTTGTTATTGTTTGTTTTGTTTTGGGTTTTTTTTATTATTGTCTTATTTTTGAGAAACTAGGAAATTCAAGAAGAACTGCACTTTATTCATATCTGAGCCAAGTGAGTTGTCCCTTTGCCAATGATGGGGTTTTAATCATCTCATTAGGCCAACTTTCCTGTGAGGAATAATCTTTATACCTGCTGTAAGGATAACCAGAGTTCATATAAAATTTATAAGAAAGGTATTGTTCCACGTCTCTCTCCTTTACATTTTTTTAAGAGGCATTAGCCACTGAAGTTTATTTATCTTTTTCTTCTTCAGCTCTTGTTTCTTGAAGAGTTCCTCAGAGAAAATCTGCCAATGGAGGACTAAACACTTATTTGGAAAATCGCAACAGGATAGAATTGCAGTCTCCACAACAAGTCCTAAAGTTCCAGCCCAAGACTGACCTGATGTATATGAAAGAAGACATGCCTTGAGGGAAGGAGTAGCAGCAACACCCCAGGACTTCTCCTCCTTTGCTGGGATTCATAAAATTAGAGGGTTTTGAGAAAGAGGTTAAAAAGGCAGGCCTCTGACAGCAGAATTGTGAACATTGCTAATACAGCGAAAAGTTTTCTAAGCAGTAGAGCAGATGTGAGAAATGCCACAATAGGCTATTGTAATGTGTCTTCATAGATCGCAACAAGGTTATTTAATGTATATCTTTAGAAGGTTAGTATGAATGAGTCTCTGTGCTTTGTCTCTCACGAACGAGCCATTGTGTTAACTACCATTACGTGTGTTTCATATGATTGGATAGAATTTTTGTCAATATGTCTTGCTCTATGTGTGATTGGCTGAAACCTAGGCTGAGACAGCTTTATGCTATGCTGTAATGTAACACCCCTTTAGCATTTCCTTTAGATCAGAGAGCTGTTAACATCCTGTCTCCGTTGTCCTAACAATGTACTGAGACTGATGTGCTGAATAAATAGCTCACGACATTGGTTCAGAGTGCCCCGTCTCGTTCATGAATGTATATAGTTGCCAGCAGCACTCCTTATGTTAAGCTAGTCCACAAGGTAACAGTAGTCATATACTCCAAATATCAGATGCAGTCTCACAGTACCCTCACTCTGACCTGCAGACAGTACCATGTTTACAGAATTGACACCAATGTTTTTTGCCATTATTTAAGGCACAAGCATGAAGATGACCAAATAAGCTTTGTGAAAATCTTTGGGGAAAAGATAATAAATTATTCCTTACTTGAAACTTTATGTGCCTGATTCTGGAATCATAGGAGGATTTGGATTGGAGGGGACTGATAGGGTTCATCTGATTCAAACCTTAGGTCAAATCAGGGCCAAGTTTTAATTTACTATGTTTGAAAACATATAATTTTCCTTCTGAAGGGATAATTTGATTTCCTACCTTATTACTTACATAATGCCATTTATGACTAGCAATGAAATCTATGTTTTGCTATTAAATACTTTAATGAGGAATACTATATAATCTCTCAATATAAGAAGGGAATTGTGTTCAGCGGGTGAAGAGGAATTTTATTCCATGGTAAGAATCTGGACTTTTGGAAAGCAAACTTTCAGATTTTTAAAGAGTTACTCAGAGGACTCTCTGGGAAACTGTTCTTAGGGACAAGGGAGCAGAAGATAGCTGGCAGATCTTTAAGGACTCTTTCCATGGAATACAACAGCTAGGGATGCCCAGGCACAAGAAACAGGGCAAAGAAGACAAGACACTGGCATGGGTGGATGAGGCCTGCTGGTCAAACTAAGGGGCAAGAAATAAAAGCATGGGCAGTGCAAGCAAGAATAGGTATTTGGGGAAGAGTGTAAGGGTGCAGTCTGTTTGTGTGGGGATGAAGTGAGGAAGGCTAAGGCCCAACTGGAGCTGAATTTGGCAAAGGTAAGGAAACAAAACAAGAAGGGCTTCTAAAGTAATACTGGCCATAAAAGGAAGGTCAAAGGCATATTCCCTATGATAAAGAAGGCTGGAAAGTTGGTAGCTACAGATAAGAAGGCTCAAAGACTTCTGAGTTGAGTACTCAAGTTTTTTGCCTCATTCTTTAAGAGCAGCCTCTCTTCCCACAGCTCTTGAGTGAGTGGACTGCAAGATGACGATTGGGAGAGCAAAGTGCTTAACTGCTGCAGCAGTAAAGCAGACAGGACTCAGTTTCTTCATGCAGGAAAGCCAATTGTTTATTCACAAAGCTCATATTTATAGGAAAAATCAGCAGGCACTGTGTTAGACCTAATTGGCTAACAATACACTGACATTCCGTTTATTGGCTGGTAAATGACCAAGGTGCACATCTGTCAAAGTTTCTTAAACACTTCCATTGTTCCACTCCACCAATCTGGAAAGTTCATTCCAGTGTTTAACAACCTTTTCCGTGAAGAAATTCCTCCTGTTGTCCAGCCTGAATCTCCTCTAATGCAGCTTGAAGCTGTGTCCTCTTCTTTTGTCACTAATTGACCGACTCCCACCTTGCTACAACCTTCTGTCCAGTAGTTGTAGAGATTACCCCTGAGCCTGTTTTTTTCCAAGCTGAGCAACCCCAGCTCCCTCACACATTCCTCATAGGACTTACCTTTTAGACCCTTCCCCAGCTTTGGTGCCCTTCTCTGGATTCTCCAGCACTTCAATGTCTTTCTTGTAGTGAGGGGTCCAGAAACAGGTGTTGGATTTGAGGTGTGACCTCACCAGTGCCAAGTGCAGGGGGCAAATCACTGCCCTGATCCTGTGGCCTGATGCTGGCCATGCTATTTCTGATACAGGCCAGGATGCCCTTGGCCTTCTTGGCTACCTGGGCACATACTGGCTCATGTTCAACTGGCTGTTGACCAATACCCCCAGGTCCTTTTTAACTGGCTGCCTTTCCAGCCACTCTGCCCCCAGTTTATAGCACTGCATGGGATTGTTGTGACCCAAAGGTAGTACCTGGAATTTTGTCTTGTGGCACCTCATACAACTGGCCTCAGCCCAGTAATCCAGCTGTAGAGCCCTCTGTGGAGCCTTCCTACTTTCTGGCAGATCCAGTCCCCCGCCCAACATCATGTTGTCTGCAAACGTACTGAGGGTGCACTCAATCTCCCCATCCAGATCATCAATAGAGAGACTTAACAAGGCTGGCCCCAATACTGAGCCCTGGGAACCCCACTAGTGATCAGCTGCCAGCTGGATTCAAATCCATTCACCACCCCTGTCTGTGTCTGGCCACCCAGCCAGTATTTACCCCAGTGAACAACAGTGCATCTGTCCAAGCTGTGGGCTGACAGCTTTTCCAGAGAATCCTGTGAGAGAAAATGTCAAGGACATTGCTGAAGTACAGGTAGGCAACATCCCCAGCCTTTCTCCTATCCACTAGCTGGGTCACCTGGTCACAAACAGAGATGGAGTTGGTCAAATAGGACCTGACTTTTATGAACCCATACTGGCCGTGTCTGATCCCTTGGTTCAGACCTGCATGTGCTGTGTGACATCACTCAGGAGGATCTGTTACACAATTTTGCCAGTAACCAAGGTCAAGCTGACAGGCTGACAGGCTCCTCAGACCCTCATCCCAGCTTGTCTTGTGGGTGGGTGTTACATTAGCCAACCTCTGGTCATCTGGGACCTCCCTCTTCAGCCAGGACCAACAATAAATTGCAACAAAACTAATATGTAAAGTAAACTAAAGACAAGCCTTTCTTAGTTCACAAAACCTCAATTTCTAAAAAACATTCTGTTCAGGGGGACTTGTTGATCAGAAATTACAATCCAGAATATTAATCCATCAGAAATATTTAATTTTTTAAATTTAACCCTTGAAATAGAATTATATGAATTTTGTACTTACATGAAGTTAATTATTTAAATAATAAGCATACAATGGTGCTGCAGTGACATCTTGACAAAAATATCCCTGAGCAAGTTCTAAGTCATATTGACATACTCCTCTGTGAACAGACAGATCTGTCCACAGGCTGTCTAGGTTGGCTACTTAAAAGCCAGCTCCAAACGCTAAATCAATAAAGGGTTATAAACTGAAGCCCACCTCTTGTGCCTGTTACAGCCACAGTGACAGAGTGCCCTGTCTGAAAAGTTAAATGACTGTGAGACACACATAGAGGTGTTGTACAGATGTTGCATATTTTTCTGAAGATTCATACATTATCTGAGAAGTTGTCCCAAAGGCTAAGAGTGAGAAGAGTTAATATAAATTATCTCATCACAACCCAGGAATATCTGTTTCTGCTGAAACCTTCTTAAAATTAAAAATTTTTTTAATTATTGAAAAGAACATATTTGCAAGTGATTTCAGGTTGCAAACAAAACTCTATAGATATATGAAAGTACTATCAATTTTATATCAATTTCATAGTTCAGTATTAAATATGTCTTCCTGAGGTCTTAATAAGATTAAATTAGGATACTTGATTAAAGATGCCTAAGTTTCTGCGAATAACTAAAATTATTTGAACTCCACATATTCTGGAATAAGCAGAATAATTTTATAAAAATCTTAAAATAATCACTTTTTCAATGTTATGGAAATATGAAAATCTTCAAGTAGCACTGATTATTTAGATGACATACCTGTAAACCAAAGCTAAAAGAAAAAAAAATAATTTTTTTTCTCGTTGGGTTTTTTCTGGCTCTTTGGCAGCACTCTCCTCCATCGTCCCAAAGATATTGAACAAGAATAAATCCTGTATTGAGTCTTGTGGTATACTGCTATTTCTTGACCTTCAACTGGACTTTGTACACTGATCACCACTTTGTGAACCCAGCTGTTAAACAGTTTATAATCCACCTCATTCTTTGTCTGCTCATGCTCCCCATACTTCACATCCTTCTTTATTAAGGTCTTATGGGAGACAGTGTCCAAAGTCTTACTTAAGTCCAGGTTAAGTCCAGGTAAAAAATACTCACTTCTCTCCCATTATCTACCAATCCAGTGTTTTCATCCTAGAAATCTACCAATTTGATTGAGCATGGCTTCTCCTTGATGAATCTATGCTGCCTACTCCCTGTAAATTTATTGTCCTTCATATGCCCAGAAATGTTTTTTAAGATTAGCTTCTTCATCATATCCTCAGGAATTAAGGTTATTTTATCTACTTAGTTAATTTAGGTTTTTCCAAAGGTATGTTTATTTTATGTAGAAATGGTGTGTGTGTAATTTTTTTACTTCACAAATAGCCATATAATTAATAAAAACATGTATCATTTTTATACATTATATATGTGAATGGAACCCCACTCCTCTCACAGAGTTTTCTTTATGTACAACTGCTGAAAAAAACCCCAATCGTTGGAGAATCATTTATGGTACAAAGTAAAAAAAACAAGTGGTTGCATATCAGACTTGGCTAAAACAGAATGCATGTGAAAGTGAATATAAATAAGATCCTTATCTTTCTTGGTGTATCTTGGAGGGAGAATGTGAAATGTCTAAAATTGCAGGGATTTGTCTGACAGGGTTTATTATCTGCACCTCTAATGTGCCAGACAGAAAATGCATACAGGGAGCCCTTCACTGTCCAGCCAGTCCCTAAGACACTGTGCACAGCATCCATCACGTCCTTTGCTGGCAACTTGAATTAATCTTATCTGCCGCTTCCTCACACCTCTGCTATGGCCAGTGTCAAAAACAGCACCTGCAGGAAGTGTCTCCAGTTGTCATCTCTACACAAAACCATCATGGCAAGGGCAGAGGGGAAAGCTGCAGGCCGCATGAATTTTTCAGTCCCTCTAAAACACTTAAACACTTGCAGTTGTGTCAGTTCATGAATAGGTCATACCTGTGTGTCCCTGAACTGTTGCCACAGGCACTGCTGCAAGTAACACTATGACAGGTGGATAATCAGACCTTGAACCTTGTCCACGGGCTCACTCTAGATGGAGTGTAGAGGTAGTCCTTGTTCTGTCTTTGGCCTGGCCCTCGGGAAATAGTGACTCAAAGGAATCTGTTTTAAGAACTGCAGCTCATGAGGGTGGAAAGTCATCCCAGGTTTACATTTTTATAAAGTTACCTTTGTAACTTAACTCTTTGAAAGAGTGTGAAAGTCATGGCTAAATACAGTTGGAGACCAGTCCTTAAGGCTAGAAAAGGAAAAAAAAAATCAGTAAACCAGTCATAAATCATTCTGTACTGTAAAGCTTCTTTTGAAAAAGGCTCTGACCAGGAAACATAAGAAGATAAGAAAAAACTGCATGGTATTAATATGCCATGTCTCAGGATATAGCAGTAATCAGTTGCAAGTCAATTCCTTAGAAAAAACATAATTCACTATCAACTGAAGCTAATAAAGTAGGAAGGCTGTCACTATACCTTTAAGGAATATTAAATATAGTTTTCAGGAGATTTTCCAGTACTGAATCTCAACATATGCATAAGGATTTTCACCCACAGAGATTAAAAAAAACCCCAAGATTACTTAATTATATTGTGTAGTAAAAATGAGTGAAGTCTTTTATTTATTCTAACCTCAGACAGAGTTGTTTGGCATAAAGGTTTCTGGCTGCAACATAGGAAAGTTCTTACCCCCTGTAAGAGAAATTGGGTGAGAAATCATGTTTCAAATTCACTGATGCAAGGACAGGTTCAGATAAAACTTAGCACCCATAACAGCAACCAGGACAAAGACTAAACATGATCTTTTAAATCTATGTTCATGCAGACATGGTAAATGTTTCTTATGAAACAGCTCCTTTCCTAAACACAACAAACTTTCTTTGAACATATAAATTGTATTGATGTTTCACTACTCATCTGGTCTAGTCATAACTCTGTGCTATTACTGCACTATTTCTTTAAAAAAAAAAAAGTGTGGCCTTGCATCTAGTAAATAAAGCAGAAATTAATGGGATATAAATTTTGGGATGTCTTTGAGCCCATTAGAAGCCCAGCAGTCGCCATAGTCCTGCTTTGCTACTAGAATCTGTGTCATTCTCTACTTGAATCAAATACTTTGTGAAATCTGTATTTTCATAACTCTCAAAAACTCTTGTATTCAAAGTATCTCCATCTCCTTTTTTTATATTTTTGACTCATGAACATAGGATCGTAGAACAAAATTAAAGAATCTCACTATGGATAAAATCTTGCTTGGGTTGCAAGAGAATCGTTACCAAAGTGCCCTTCTTCAAGACAATAAAAATTTCTTACCACAAAGCATGCAAACCCACTTAGTAGTGGTTAGATTGACAATACAATATATTTGGTTTTTATCAGGCAGACTAACGTTGTCTCTTTGGACTTATGAGTCAATGTTTATTCAGGGTTCATCCATTTTCCCCTACAAAGTAAGAGAAGGGTAGTCTCACTGGCCTTTGAAACAATGATTTTCTGATTCATAAGAATAAAACCTGATAAATTGTCTTTATTATCAACCTGCCTGTGAGTTGCTAGTTACACTTTTCAGCAAAAGGAAAAGAAAGCAGATGCAAAGCAAGTTCATTGTTCTGGAGAAATCAACCAATATTTTGGTAGTTTAGTGCCTGGCATATGCAAACCTTTCTGTATTTGTACTATAACTTGCTAATCTTTTGCAGGCAGTCTGTTTGAAACAGACAAATTCATCACTAAAATTACCTGTGGATTTCCAGCTCTTGAGTAATTTTTAAAGTCCATGCTAATATGCAGGAAAATAAGAAGTTATAGAAGAAGCTGGTCTGTGTATATTGCCTTTGTGACAGTTTCCTGGCAATTTTTCTGAATGAAAACCAGAATAGTGTATCAATTCATAAGCACATAGAAACAGAGTTTCTGAAATTAAAAATTCAACCTATTTCTCTCTTTTCTTACGTGTCTTTAGCATTTTGTGACAGAAACATATAAACATGGCATATAACCTGATATTTATACCATGTAAACAAAAGGTTTCTAAAATTTGCAGTGACAGGGTAAATCCCTTCAAAATATAAGTTTTCATACAACTTCATGCTGGTGACAAGCATTCTTAAAACAGTCATGCAATTACTGTTTTCTTAAAACAGTCATGCAATTACTGTTCTCTGTCATATAGTGGCAAAAACCCCAAATCTTTTTACATCAATCTAGTGGGATTTATCTTTGCTTTGAAATAATTGTAAGGCAATATAAGTTAAGTTTTTATTTCACTTCTGACTAAAGTATATAGGAAATATTTTAGATTTATTTCATTATAGCAGGAAGGAGTAAGTACATACTTTACTAACTCCATCAGTAATTAATTTATTTACATCTGTCTAATTACTAAGAATATTTGGACATCATTACTCTCTCACTGATCCCTTTGAGCTGTACATTATAATAAAGTTGCTAATATCTAATCTACTGAGTGCACACAAGTAGCTACAATCAGATGAACTCTGATAGTGCACTGCCATCCATTGTCCAGTGAAACATTTTAGACTAAAACCACACAAAACTCCTGAGAATTATTATCAAGCCGCAACTCAATATCTGTTATGGTGGTCCCAAATCCCTTGATTCTAATATAAATGGTGTGACTACTTTAAAAGCTCACAGAAAGGAGGATTCAGTGGAAAAAAAAGACTAGACTGAAAATAGTGAGGCATGAACTCTTAACTCCTTTTGCTGACCTCTTGTTTAAATCTGACAAGTCACTTGATAGATTTAACATCCCTTTGTGAAGTGAAAAGATCCTTTCTTTTGAAGGCTTATGGTAACCTTCCATGAAGAAACTAAGTGAGGTGCTTGCATAATCAGATGGTTTAAACTGTGTGATTCTGGAGAATAATAGGACAACAGTTTTAGCGGGGGAAAAAAAGGTCAGTGTAGTAGTTATTTGTAGCACACAAAAGTACCTGTTAAAGTCACTGATGACAACACAGGTCAGAGTGATTAAACAAAAGAAGATTTGCAACCTGACTGGCATTCAGCTGTCTTTCCTTGCCTAATTTCTCTTTTTCTCTCTGGGCATACTGCATTTCTCCTTCCAGGAGATCAATGCAAGCTCACGCAGATCATTAGCCCAGATGAAAAATAGTTTGACAAGCAATGAAATACTTCCAGTGATACGACAATGGCCTATTTGTGCGTGCTGAGCCTGAAAATATACAGGCAGGACAGAAGTTGGAAGGAAAATGATTCAGCCGGTGATGCTCACAGCTTGCAGAAAGTTGTCAACTTAATCCATATAGCATGTCTGAGCTCTGTGAGTAAGCATCATGCAAGCAATGATAATCCTTCACTTAACAGTTGGATGACTCACAGAGGAAAATTTTTCAATAGATTCTTCTCTGACAGTTACTAATTTGCTTGCTGCACTTCTCTGGCACAAAGGTTTTAAGTCAACTCTGCAGCACTTAAAGGGCACATTAAATGAACAAGAGCAGACAACTCTGCATCTATTGGCGGTGCCAGTATCACAGTATGGAATGAGTAGTTTTTGTAGCATAGCTTTGAGACCAACATATTTCCAAACTGCAATGTGTATGGAGGACATATATAATGGTAGACATTGACTTTCAGGAGCAGATCCCAAACGACTGAAAAACACAGTTAGAGAATATGGTTAGACATGCCTACAGAAAACAGAATACTTCTGTTCTCTTTTGGACTTGTGATTTCAGAAGAAAAGTCTTATTTTTTCCAGCAAAGAAAGTTGATTCTGTTATTGAAAGATTGAAAGGAACTCAGTTCTGGGTTGTTTTATAGAAATATTCTACTCTAATTAAAGAGAGTGTGCTTCTATCATCCCTGATTAACTTTTAAAATTTTCAATTTTTTTTTTCTCACTGAGCATTCAGAAAATAAACAGTAAAAGTTAAAAAACAAGCAATGGCCATTTCAGGAACTCATGATGTTTTTCATTCTGTTTTTACTGCCTATAGTTAGAAGGACTGTCCTTAGTCATTAAAGAATGCACGAGTTCATTTTCAAGATAAAATGTTGAGAAACTCTACTAGTAATTCCTTTCTTTTCAACAATTTTTCCTTTTCATGTACATACTTTTTTCAGTCCATGTGATAACTTTTACAGTTCTTGTTCTATTTTCCACCTTTTAATTTTTTGATTTATTATTTAATATGTAGTTCCAAATCAAATGTTTTACTCAGGCCCTTACACTGTCCTGTAGCATGTCTCTGAGGGGTGTCCTCTTCTTGGGGATGGGACCTGAGAAGGGAGACTTCCTGGGATGAAGTTCCCTCACCCCACCCCTCCAACTCTCTGGGTATTTTACTGCTGGACATCCACTGACTCTGAGGGTGAACCCATCTCCTGGGTACCCATGGGCGAGAATCTCGTGTATTTGTGCAGTCTGTCGTCATTCTGGTCCATGCAGTAACACATTCCCCCAGTGAGTACTCCAAACCCATCACCTGTCAGAAGTCTCTGGCATGTTATCATCACCCTTGTGGTTGGTTAGTTTTGGTTTTGTTTGCAAATTGAAGCTTGTCTGATGTTTTGGTCTGGTTCCATGCACTTCACTCCCAGCTTACCATGGGATCACAGCCTCCCTCAGGCACATCCACTTGCTTTGGGATGAAGTCCCTCCTGGGCTGCAGGTGAATCACTGTTCCCCCATGGTCCTTCACAGATAGAAGGGGCCCAGCTGTCTCACCTCAGTCTGCTCCATGGGCTGCAGAGGAACCTCCGCTCTGGCACCGGGAGCACCTTCTCCCCTCCTTCCTCACTGATCTGGATGTGTGCAGGGCTGTTTCTTTCACATATTTACATTCCTCTCTCCAGAAGCAGCTGTGCAGTTTGGGTGGGGTTTATTTCCACTTCTTAAATTCATTATCCCAGAGGTGCTATCACTGTTGCTGGGCTTGGCCTCTGCCAGCGGTGGGTCCAGCTTAGAGCAAGCTGGCATTAGCTCTGTGGGACATGGGGAAGCTTCCGGCAGCTTCTCACAGAAGCCAACCCTGTATCTCCCAACTACCATGAGGAAATTTTCATGTCAGGCCAGTACAAACTGAAATTTATTTTTTAGGGGGCACAGAAATTTACTTTTGCTTAATGTGGTTGTTCTTTTAAAATTGAGCACTGATTACTACTTTCAGTTTCTTAAGCTTTATTTAATCCTTCTTAATCATTTTGCTAACTATAGAATGGTAAAGTCATACAGTATAGGAAAAGAAACAAATACTGAGGCTCATTATGGGAATAATATCTTTATCATCCAAATGACAGCAAGAGCTATATTTTTTCTCTCTTGTATTATTCAGCCTGGCTCATTGCTACTTCATGTGAAAATGTATTGCAGATAATCCTACAGCATACAATCAGATACAAGGCTCCAGACAGCTATATCTGCTTAGAAATTAACTCAGATTAATGTGGCGATAATTGTAGGAGCTCAGTTACATGGTTTTGCTAATTAAGGATTGAGGGAAATGCTATACAAGAGACAGTACATTTGTTAACAAGAATACACTAGTGACTTGGCTGTTCCATTGACTTCTGAAAATGTTAAAATACTAGAGCTTTTGGTGGTAAATATGTCAAAAGGGTTATTCTTTATCTTGTGTAAAAGAAATAAGCTATATTTCATCTCACTTAAAATATGAGGAAAAAAAGTAATTAATTATTCCATATATTTCCTAAAATTAATCGTAATTTTTATGCATGGTAATCCTTGTTCTTACATTTTGTTATCTAGTTTAAGAAACTAAAAAACATAAACTCATTTTCCTGTGTGATTCCACCTTATGGGTCTCTTCATAATTTTTGAGCCCTCCTGAAACAATATAGATAAATTTAACAAAGGAGCAGTCTTGCGCCTACATTCAATATTGTGTCAGGTATATAATTTGCATTTATCAATTACAACTGCTGCACATCATGAGTTGGTGATCTCTATCAAAGATAAATGCAAATGTAATATAAATATAAAATACATAATAAAGTAAAATTTATTCTTTTAAAATTTGAATTAAGGTCATAATTTGCCTACAATTCATTTAAGTAGCATATCCTTGAACTCCCTGTCTTATCTTATCCACATGATCAAGTTACCATCTTTCCTTCTTAAAGCTCAATTAAATTTCATTGGATTTAGCTAACACAAGACTCCAAGTCACTAATGATTCTGAACACTGTCTTATAAACAGAGTAAGCTTTAAAGTAATGATTATTTGACTCTGAAAGTAGCTCAGTGGTTTAGAGCATGGTACTAATAATATCAAGGTGGCCGGTTAAATCCCAGTACAGGACAATCACTTAGCAGTTGGGCTTGATGATGCTTGTGGGTCCCTTGTAACTCAGAATATTCTGTGATTCTGACTAGCATGACCTTGATCTGGCTACTATGACTATTTCATCTGGCCAGTCTTTAGAATGGATATTTTGGGGAAATTTCTAGAACCATGTTCTGGCTGTGTAATGTCCCTACTGGTCTTGTGATCAAACATTATCTTTTACTGAAGAGTTTTGCAGTTTTTTTTGGTCTATTAAAATCAATGGATTTGGTTCCACATCATGATTTGAATAAATAATTACGAAACAATCATCAAGTCTGTGAGCCGTTCTGTCTATCAAATAAATTTGTTCATATTTGCAGACCTCTTTAATAATGACCATGACCTTTCAGAAGCAATATACTGGAAAAAAGGAAACACTATCCATATGACTTCCTAAGTACTGATCCTCCTATAAAAATGTTGGAAATTTGACTTTGAAGAATTTGAAACATGAATGAATGTCATGTTTGTATAGTTATTCTAAAGTGGAAGGATGGTAAAATTAGGATAGTAAAGCAGGGAATCGGAAGATGCCATTTTTTTGCACAGATTTCCAGCCATACAAGTAATGGGACCATTTGGACCTACTTTTCCAGTATATAAAATAGGGATTTCAGTTTCGTTCAAAAGGTTATTTAAAATATCAACTCTCTGGGTACTTTAAAGCATTTTCTTGATGAATGTTACATAAGTTTACAGAAGACATTATCTAAAAATTAAGATAGTTCAGACATCTGACATTTCAGAATGTGTGTTTGCATTCAGAAGCAAATGTTAGGTTATCTCTGAAGAAAAGAAACATTTATAGCAAAAGGAAAAATAAGCTGGTGTGGGCAAAAGAAGACCTAATTTTCCAAGGTGAAAACCACAGCAAGAGAGCAGAAAAAGTAAATTCTGCAAGAAAAAAGGAACTACACTTTTTATTATGAAGATGATTCCACTGCTAGTACAGAAAATTTCAGTCACTCTACTGAAATGAGTCTCATTTTACTTCAGAGTTTTGATTTGTTTTAAAGTAGAACACTCCACACTTTGGTAAAAAAATACGAGTTAAAATACATCTTCTTGCCATGACTGTCTACAGTGTATGCTATCCATTTTGTCAAAGCCAGCCGAAAAACTGTATCCCTATCCTGTATAATAGAAAACAATTTTTAAAAGAGCACTGAACTTTCTTATTATATTTGACTTGCTCCTAGCAAACCACCAATTCAGTCCTAGGCTCCACAGAAGTCTAATCTCATGTTCTGGCCTCTATCTTATATTGTAATTCCTCTTAGACACATTGAGAAAACTACCGTACACATGTAACTAAATGGGTTTACAATTGAAGTTCATCTTCGATGATTTTTTCATAGTGCCATAATGTTACTGCCACTTAAATATGGTGAAAGTTATATATTTACCAAATATAAATTTCTGTCTATATTCTCAACACTTCAAAAGTTTTCCGGTAGTAATCTTCTTAACCTCCTTTCATCAGAAAGACATCACCAGTGCAGAGGAAAAGACCACATACTGTTTAGAGAAGAAATGACACAACCTTTCTGCTGCCTGCAAAAAAGGCCCAAGCAACTATCTCTGACTTGTAAATAATAGAGGTAATGAAAAAGGCTGGATATATTTACCTTAAACTAAAATTTTATTTGTAATGAATGCCCTTTATCTAAATTTCAGGCAAACAAAGACTGAAAATAAGCTGTTTGGAATATTCCCCTTTATGGATCTGTTTCTAGAGATCCTTTTCTAGGTATTAAAATCCTCCCTTTGAGTAAACTCAAAAAATATACTGCACCAGCAAACCACAGATAAATTTAAAACATTCTTCATAGTCCTTAGCTATGAATTCCATAACATAGAGGAGAAAGAGCCCATAGTTCTTACTGCTCAAAATAATTTCTTTGTATTCAGAGTATACCTTTCAGCTTGTCATTATATCCTTAACTTCTAGAAGAAAACACAGACAAGGGAAAGGTCATTCATTAACACAGTATTATCTCATCTGATTCTGTTCAAGTATTGAGCACATCAATGGCAAACAAGTTAAACTCACAGCCATTGGTCCTCCAGGCATATTAGCAGTGTACTTACATATACTTGGCATTTTACAAAAGGAAATATTTGTATTCCTAATCAATCTCAGGAATACAGTATTTCAGTCATGAAGTTATAATTTCTTGTTTATGCATGCTAATTATGTAAATATTATGTAATCTGATGTATAACTGCAAATTAAATAATTGCTTTAGAACTGGTTGCCACAATAGATGCACTGAAGCAAAGATCTTGAAATTATAAATTAAATTATTAGATATCTGTGAAGTAGCTTTAAAAACCTTATTTGTTTATGGAAATTGATAAGAAATTATGCTCAAGCAGCAGGACAGAAAATGGAACAAAATGAAAGGAAGGCAAGAACACCAAGCAGCAATAGAGTTTCTTTTACTATCAGGCTTATATTTTGTATTCTGCAGCTACTAAACAACTACCATGCTCTAGTGAAATCCAATTAAAATTTAATAACTGGAAATATGTTCAATTACTTATATTTACTTTTGCCTGGGTCTACATGATATTTGGGAGCAAAACCTAGAAGGTAATATTGCACAGGTTAAAAACACTGCACTGTGTGATAACTTGCCTCTTTAAATTCTGAGTTTGGTAAGGGACTTTTTAAAAAAGCTCAGAATTTCTCAGAATGTGTCATGATGTTTAATAGCTTATTTTCTTATTTTTGCTAATATTTTGATCTCTTGCTTACATCAGGATCTTGGCTAATATCAGGATCTGCCTGGAAAAAGTCAATCCAAGGAAAATGTCAGGGAAAAACTATTCAGGATAATTCTTTTCTTATCAGATAACTTACTAAGCACAATACCAGAACATATGCTGTACATAATTTTTACTTTTCATTAAATAGGAATGCTCAAATACGTGGACCACCAAGGGGCCAATTACTAGCTAAAATCATATGTCTTCCACTATAACTTTAGTCTAATCCTCATGGATTAGTTTCCTAATCACCAAAGGAAACAAATTTACAGGCTGAGGTATCCATAGAGATATATTTTAAAAAAAATGTCCGTTTTGATTGAGGTATAGAGATTGCTTATTTCTACAGAATTATTTTCATTATGTAGCTCAAGCTGCTATTTTCCCAGCTTTTGTATATTCTAAACAAAATTTTTCCTCACAGCATTTAGTTTTCTTGATACAATCTGAAGGGAAGTAATTTGTCCAATTCTACTTTTCTTGACTAAACAGCACTACCTATTTTTACTGATGTATAACAGAATAGTTCACAAGCTGAAAGTCTCATCGGTTCAAGAGAACAGAAAATAAGTTTTTCACTGCCCATTTTTCTACAGTTGTCATTTGTATTTAATTTTCTTCTGTCCTCTGTAAATTTGTTCCTTTGGTCAATTTTTCATCCTACTTTTCCTTTCAGCTTTTGTTATGTTCCTTCCCTTTGTAAATTCCTACTGATGTTTTTCTTTTGCTATGGTATTATTTAACTTGACATAAAAGCATGATCATGTGGATTTGGTGCTTCCAGTCCTTCAAATCTTTAGATGTTGTCCTGAATCTTTTGTTATATAAGTGAAACGTGGTTTAGGGCTTTTTTTTCAACTCAGCAAGATTTTGGTTCCTCTGTGTGTCACTCTGTAAGAAAAAGAGCATCTGTATGAACTAAAATTTTCATCCTGCGATGTGTGATGAGTATGTCCCTGTTTGCTTCCCTGTATCTTTTTAAGATAAAACTTAGCAATCATTGACAGTGGTTTTCTAGCTGTCTGAGCACTTTTTATTATTGTCCTAATTATTTTGTCCACCAGAGAATGATACCTTGAGGAAACTGATCAAGAATTTGACTGGGATTCAATTGAAGAATTCCTTGAGTAATATTTCCTCAGCATCTCCTCTGCTGACTCTTTGGTATTTGCCCCTTTGGCCTGAGCAGAGCTTATTATCATCCCTGAAATTCATCTAGTGTGCACCCACCTCAGAACATCACAGTCTAGTCTCACCAGGATCTTGAATTCAGGAGTACCTGCTCCTCTCATTATCTGAGAGGACTTTGTTCAAAATGTTAACTTCATATCAGAAAGTGTACTTAGGACTTTCAAATATTCAGCTTCACTTATTTATTCTTAACATTACTTTGAGTGGAAAGGAGGCATAATCAATCACTTAGAAATGACAATGTCAGTTACATGAAAATTTGAAAGAAGCAGGTAGTAGCTGATCATATATTTAATATCCTTATTCACACTTATCTGTTCAATTTAATTGTGATATAAAAAAGAAAAGGTTCAAGCACTTTAACATGTAAATATATACTACATTAAGAGAAATTTGGACATAGTACTATGAATAATTATGCTTACATTTTCCTTCAACACATATCTTACATTGCAATAATGATTTTGTGCTAAATTCTTACATTTTCTTTTTAAGAATTGTCCATTCAAAGTTGCATATATCCCCAGTTATATTTAATCCCTGTTCTTGGAGATTATGTAACCTTTTTTTCCTAAAAAAGCTATATCATCCTGATGATAACAGTTCTTTGATGTTAAAGTGGTTTGGTTCCTTCTTTGTTTTGAACATCAAGTTATTAAATATAATTCTGTGAATGAAATTTTGTCTGTTACTGCTCATAAAAAATAAGTGCTAAAGTTTGCAAATATTCACAAAGAGTTCTGTAGCATGCCTAATGATCTAAGTAAGGTCACTTTAGGTAAATTTTAATTACTATATTTTTTGGAAATGTCAAAATGAGATCATAATCTATTTTTAATTAATTCAGACTTTTAATATATGTAAGATTCTTATCAAAATTTTATCAAGCAATTAGATTTGGTATGTGTTTTAGAAAATTTGTCTGAAGAAAGATTCAGAAGAAAAAGAAAGACTAGAAAATTTAATTCTACTCTCTCCCTTTTCCCCAGCTGATAGTAGGGATTTGAAACCAATGCTTCAATAAAAAGCATCTCCAGCCTGGAGATCAATATAAAAAACTTCTATCTTGTCTTAATCAAGCTAGTTAAAATTTATGCTGTTTATAGCCTTTGTTTATGCATTTTTATAGCCTTTCTGTTCAAATTTATTAGGTACTACAGACAAAAACCCAAACCTCTCTTGAGAAATTGTGACAGCAAATATACATTTCTGTCATATCACTCTTTTAGCAACTAATTTTCTTTAAAGAAATATTCCTAAAGGGAATAGAACTCTCAAAAAAAGTATACTCTCTAGCCCCAGATGAAACTGAGTCTCAATAAATATAATTTAACATCACAGACAACCTAATGCTTGCTAATTGTTGTAGAACTGCCAGCCTGAGAATGAGTGCAAGCTGCAGTATGTGCTGCACTGACACTCTGAAGAATTGTTCAATGAGATGGTAGGAAATACTTCAGATACAATTTGTTTGCATCTGTCAGATTCACATTATTAAAATTAATGAATTTCCTAGTTCAACAGACCTTTCTGTTATTTTCCAGGGACAGGTTTTAGCAGTCATGTAGAAATTCTACCTGTTATCAGTGCTTTCTGTAAATTCTTTATTAATAATTGACATATTAAGCCATCTTTTGTTTCTTCAGTATATGAATATAAATGTTCCTCTCATCATAATAAATAATTCCAGCTGAACAGCACTTTCAATTTATGCACATTTAAAATAAAATTTATCAAGCACTACTGAAGAGTTTAATCTAGGAATCTCATGTGTTTTACAAGCTCCACAACCACAATCCACACAGGATTATAGTTATTTTAAAAAATATTTGAAATTGCACTGGCAGTTTCAGAAGAAATTTTGCAGGCAGGAGAAGCTCAGAAGACTTTTTTTATTCTAAGAGGAAGTTTTTTAAAAATTAGTTGTCTGTGTAAAGTGTTCACACAGTACATAATATTATAAATGAAGCAGTTTGAAAACAAAAAAACCCAAGGATGAGTTATGTTTTTATCCTGAAATTACAAGCTCTGCGCCTGGATTAGTTGCAGTACATGTAACCTACAGATAGAGTAACTCAGAGCTTATTAGTGCTAATATTCATTTGCCTTCTAATTCCTGTCACAGCATCTTAACAGGATAATTATGTTCTTCTTCACTCGTTCCTCAAAGCTGAATAATATCTTTAGGAGAAGAAATTGTGGTTTTCATTCCACCCGAGAAAGCACTATACTGTCACAATATTGGAATAAAATATATGGGTTGTCTGATTACGAAACAATTAATTTGGTGCCATGGAGCAGCACAATTCAAAGAACACAGAACTACAGCATTTCCTTCCCCTTCCTCCTCCCCTACAAGCAATTAAAAGACTGAAAAAGAAGGTATAATGTAGAAATCATAATGGGTGTATTTGCTATGATTTTGAAGTGAGGGCAGATCATGTTCTTTCAGAGGAATGCAATGGCCAGGAAAATATAAGATTCCTCCCTATTCATCAGTGACTTCATTAGCATCTGTAGGGCATAGGAGCTGCAATTGCCAGTACTGGTACTACACAGCGAAGTACTAAACTGAGCTGAGTCATACTCTCAGTTCAAATGGAACATAGTCACCTGAGAGGTGCCTAAAGGAAGGTAACTGATTGTTCTGTATCTAGGTTTCATCTTTTGTGTATCATTGCACTGCTCTTGCCCAAGTTTTACACTGCTCACCACGAACAACCAGAGAATTTGAGCCTCCCACCCACTCCTCTATCTACTTCACTTTAACTGCATGTGAGTATAAGGAAAGAAAGGGAGTAGCTCTCCACAGTAGCAAATTTATGAAGGCTCTATACTCTATTTGCAAGGTCATGAGAGATTAATAATTTTTTGAGCATAACTCTGTGGTAAAACAGAAAAGTAGTCTTGATTTTTTTTTTTGTTCTTCACATTTATCACTTCTTGGTTTATATGCCTTGACACTCAATTCCTCCTTTCCTTCCCCCCTACTCTGTCCCCATCCATTTTACTTTACAGTACTTCAAAATTTTATTTTTTTGCACAACAGAGTGCAACTTGAGCTTGCTATTTGTTCTTGGCGCATGTTTCACTTGATGCTAAATCATAGCTGCACAGCTGACTAAACTGTATGCTTTTGCAATCAATGCAAAGCTGCATGACAGATTACAGTCCTAAACTGAATAATGCCTATAATTATTTTTATTAAGAGTCTAATAAATAAAATGGACTAGAGAAAGAACACAGCAAACAACACCAAAGTGCAATAAATCTCAAATTTATTTTTTTAATTTAAAGAAAACAGCTGAAACAGTTGCTGCTCCTAATAACTGCAGTGTACCTGTGGCGCTGCTTAGTCATAGACTGCATTAGAAGCCACTTCTCCTAAACAGCCTGAATTTGAAAAGTTTTAGGAGCAATAGGAAGCCTTTGAGAAGGCAGGAGAAACCTTCCCCTGAGGGAGAGCAGGTAGCAGAATGGATCAGGGAAGCACAAAACAAGTTTCATGCCTAGGACTGGATTTGAAAGCCTTCAGCTCTATTAAAGTGCAGCAAGGTGCATCAGCCTTGTGAAGTCTTTGTAGTGAAATGGAAAGGATTCTGCCATTGTGGAACCCATCAACCTCTGCTTCGTTACCCATATAGTACTCCTTTTTGTATCAGGCTTTATAATCAAGTGTCATGGTTTGACACTGGCAAAACGCCCGGTACCCACAAAAGCCTCTCGCTCACCCTCCTCTGCCACAGCTGGGCAGAGGGGAGAAAAATTTAATGAAGGGTTCATGAGCTGAGATAATGAGCAGGAGAAAACACTTCAAGGGCAAAACAGGCTCAGCTTGGAAATGCTTAACACTTAAAGTGAATTTATTACTAACAAAATCAGAGCAGAATAATGAGAAGTAAAATACGCCCTTAAAAACACCTTTTTACTCCCAAACTCCCCACCGACAGCACAGGGAGACAGCATGTGGGGATTTTGGTCAGTTCATCACCCAAGGTTTTCTTTCACTGCCCAGGGAGGGGAGTCCTTTGCCTGCTGCACCATGGGGTCTCTCCCATGGGAGACAGCTCTCTGTCAGCTTCTCCGATGTGGTTCCAATCTCACAAGCAGCAGTCCTGCCAAAACTGCTGCAACGTGAGTCCCTCCCACAGGCACAGAGTCCTCCCAAACTGCTGTGGTGTGTGTCACTCTGCCACAGTGTGCAGTCCTCCAAGGCTAGGCTGCTCCAGCCTGGAAGCAGGGCCCCCTCTCTCCACTGGGTGTCCCACTGGATCACAGCCTCTTCCAGGCATCCACCACTCTTTGACTGACCTTGGTGTCTCCATGTGGTTTCCCTCACATGTTCTCACCTCCTTCTCTTCCCTGGCTAGGGACATATTTTTTATAAGTACCTCTTGTTATCACAGAAGTGTTACCATCATCTCTAACTGGCCCAGCCTTGGCCAGCAGCATGTCCATCTTCAGAGCCATCAGGGATTAGGTCTGCCAGACATGCTGGAAACTTCCAGCAGCTTCTCACAGAAGTCACCTCCTTGTCCCCCTGCTATGAATACCAGGCTGTGCAAAACCAACATACCAAGTCTGGTTAATTAGTAGATGTGCCGTGCAGCTCATGAGCAACTGTTTTTGTTTATCTACAAAACATACTTTATCTACAAATGTTTATCTACAAAACATATTAGCTACATCTCAATTGCAACAGAAAAGTGCCACTGAACTTTTATAAGATGACATGTTGACACACCTTATTGCAACAGAAACAAAATATTTTTTAATCACTGCAACGTCTCCCTTTCCATCCCTGAACTCAGCCTAGATCCAACCAGGCCAGAGTAAAATATAAAGTAGGCAACCAAGTATTTCTCACACACAAAAATGAAGCAAAGCTACCAGTGGCAATAATCCAACACAGAATCAAAATCATCTTGTAAAAATAACTCCACTCAAAATCAGGTGAGGAATAGTGGCATCTCTTTTGAGACTTGCCATTCTTGTGCAGAATTTGGGAACTGTCTACCCTTGGGTCCTAATGAGATATTACACGCTGGCATCATTTCCGCATCCGTCCCTCAATTTTATTCATCTCTTAACACATCATTCTTACTTTTTATCTGTTAATACAACTGCAGTCCCTTAATATAATAGTGGGTAGCATACATGATTACCTTAAGAAATGTTAATTTTTTGAGTTTTAGAACTTTTATGGAAATTAAATGTAACTAACTACTGAAAATGGAAGCGAAAAAGAAGAATTGCACAAAGACAAAAAAAAAAAAAAGAAAAACAAATTGAAACAGAGGAACATTTTATTTTATTTTCATATAAAAACACTTACTAAGGCATGATTTGCTAAGATAATTTATGGCTTGCTGATCTATTATATGAAGACTGCCACAACTTAAATCTATGGTGAAAGTAATGCTTTTATTGGCAAATAGGTGTACTATTGGACAGTTCTATGAAGAATGAGGTAAGAAAGATATTTACATTTTTTTGTAGTCCCTTTTTCCTAAAACTTGAAAGTTTGCTTGGTTGGTTGGTTGGTCGGTTTTGTTTGGTGGGTTTTTTTTTGGTTTATTTTACAAAATCTGTTCTGGCAGAAGTCAAACGTAATGTGGAGTGTACAACAATGAAAATTCAGGAGGCAACCATGAGTTTACTTAAATATTGATGCAAGGCGACCCCCAGCCAGGGAATATCATGCAATGACTCCATGATTCAGAATGCTGCACAAATGCCTTATCACCAGTGTCCAATTAACAAATCACTCTTCAGTAAACAATCTCCATAACACATTCCACATGTGCCAAACAACAGGAGCAGCAAATATGGATAAGAACTGTTTTCTCTTCTCTCTCTGAGCTTTCTCACTGCCTTTGCCATGAAAAATCCTGGGAGACAGAATTATCTCTCTCTCTGTTCACAGAGAATGTGAATACCACACTTAAATATCTTTTCAACGTCTCAAATATGAAAATGACCATCTTAAAAAAGGGATAATGTCTGCAGAATGAGCAGTTTTGCCTTCCTCTGAATTTTTAACAGTACATGCAAAAACCAATAAATGAACCAATAACCTACAACTTAGATAAACAAAAAATAATCCTTTATTTGCAATAGTCATTTTCTATCTGCCTATAAAAAAAGACTATTCATGTTCACTGGCACTTAATTACAGCTTATCTGACTACATGAACTGATATTTATGACATACAGAATGGAAATTATTTTAGTACAGTTATGCCATTTGCATTGTTGACAAGATTTCATGCCCTTTACAAGTTTCTCTCAAGTCATATAAATATTTTGGCAACACAATGAATTTTCTAGGGTCTAGTAAAGCGATTAATTTATGAACATTCTTAAATTATCAAACAACAGTAATTTATTATTAATAGAAAACAAACCCCAAACTATTCCTTAATTTTTAATAGAACAGAAAATCTATTTACACGCTACAACTGCTCTGGTGATTGAAAAGCAATAAATTGAAAGTCTGTGTAAATGTCTTCTTTCTCAGTTAGTCAACAGAAAATATTCTCTTTTCCCACAAGAATTGATGCATTTCTTTTAGATATTGCAGCTTGAAAATATGCATGTTTTGTTTGTAAGTTTTTCTTACAATAATAAACAGCATTTGAGTTTTAGATATTCTTACTTTTTTATAGTATTTTTGGTAGATGTCTAAATTTACTGTTACAGAAAATTATCACAGGCATTTAAATTATTAACTAGTTCAGTATCAGTAATTTTTCTCATAAAGAAGCATGAATAGAAGTTACTTACCAAAGGCCTTGTCCCTGACATATTTCAAAGAAAGAAGTGACACACAGAAACAGATTTGTGAAGTTGGGAATTTCAGTTTACCATCATCTTCTATTCCTATTTTCCCAAGGCACTTTTTCTTTAGAAACACAAACTTGGGGTTTTATTCATAGGAAGGACTCAATCATTATTAATTTTTGATTGGTTTTTTGTGGTCTTAACCACAGTTTTTAATGCAATTTTCAGGATAATGACGTTTGTTGTGAATCACTAGACACAAAATTAATGCCTGAAAACAGATTAAATTTATTCAATATTTGTTACAAATAAGAGAGAAAACAATAATTGAAAGTCTTTTCTCTTAATCCATTTTAAAAAGGGAAAGGTGATCTATGCCAGAACACCACCTAACCATGAATATTATTGTTTTTCACTAATTTAGGAAAACATACATGTTATTTTAGAGATAATCAGTAATTTCCTGGTGTTTCAGCAATATCCTTACAAATTCATTAAGACAAGAGTTATCCCTCCAAAATATCAAGCAAAAAGAACCTAGTTAAATTATTTACTTTTCAGCTTTGAGATCTGTGAAAAATTTAGGTTTTAAGAGCTTTCATTTCGGTAGGTAGCAAAGCTTTTTTACATATTTCCTTATAGAACAATTGTTTGATAAAAATTAAGCTTCATAAAATCAATTACGTTTAAGCATGAATCATTAATTGGCCCAATAATAAGAAACTTCATGAAGTCAAATACAGAGACATTCTCATATAACTTTATGCAATGTAATACTCAAGGAAGGTATTCCTACGTGCTTTAATACAACCTTAGGAAAAACTGCAGTAAAATTGCCTTGATGGTAACAATGGTAACTTCCAAAATAGCACTAACATTGGTAACAAAGCTGCCCAAAGCACAGATGTACATGAAGAATAGTCTAGTATCAGAGGTACGGTGAAACAAAATGAGGAAAAATAAAACAGTAGATTATCTCACATCTGTCCGTCCTAGGGTAGCTTTTTGCTTGAAACAATGGTTACCAGTCACTCCAGAACCTTACAGACAGGCATAAAATTGGACCTAAGATTTGTATGCTAATTTTTTTAAGCATTTAATTTCTTTTACCTTCTCCCCAGCACAAGACAGGAATTTAACTGGAAATGCAAAAAGAAGAACACACCTTGGGTTTTTATACAGTTGAGGCAGTGTCCTGGTTTGGGACAAATTTGGGAGGAAACTTATGAAGTGGTCTCCTCTAGAAAGCAAATGCAACTGGCCCCTCCCCCCATTGGTTCGGGAAAGATTTCCTTGGAGAAAAGCAGAAAAAATGTTTATTTAACAAGCAAAGTACCCACAAACATGAGAAGAAAATTAATAATATTAAACAACAAAACCTCTTGCTGTTGTGAAGAGATGGCAAATTCAGAAAGTCCTTCTGTGGGTGGGTTCAGTCTCACACTCTCTGGGGCTCGGACCCAGCGTGCCAGGCCCAGAGTGCGGCTTGGGGGTCCCCAGGAGATTCTCCTGAAGTCCTGGCCCAGAAAAAGAAGGCACAAAACCCTTTCTTGCCATAGCTAATGAGGAAAACCAGTGAAAAAAGCAAAAAAAGGTGAAAAGCTCCCTCTCTCTCTCTGCAAAAAGCCAAGAATTCCGAGAGAGCAGTGAGAGCCTTGTCTCTGTCCCACTGTCTGAGCAGGCAGCACAGGCCATGAGAAGGAACATGGGGCAGCAAGTGCAGGTTCTACAGACAAACTGCGCGCTTCCTCTCTTCCCCGTGGCTCTTGGAACCAGGCTTAAAAGCACAGAACTCAATATCCTACATAAGCAGAACAGATGACTGGGGGTACAAGCATCATAAAGTCACCCTAGGACAGATAGGCAGCAGTCAGAAAATTCAGAAAATTTTCTGTCAATGCTTTTCTTGAAACATTGCCTTGGCCATTCTACAAAGGAAGTAATATTTCCTTCTTTTTTTTTTTTTTTTTTGTTAAACATAAAGCTTAATGCACGGAACAATGTTTTATTAATGTAACCAGTAAGAGAGAAGGCATGTGGAATGTGACTGAGATGGTTTTCCGAGTGAACTGTCTTCTTATGGTTTCCTGAGTTTCCTCAGTTTTCAGTATTAATATTTAATCAGTGAGAAAAACGCTTCTGCTCTCATTATACCTTTGAAATATGTGGTGGGATATAAATGTGGCATATTTGCTTTAAATGACATAAGCAATATTTTATAATAGCTAGTACTGGTTCCTGAGAGTTACAAGCATGGGTTCTGGTGCTGGATTTCCCATAGGTTGCCCCACTGATGTTGGAGAGAGCAATCATGGTGCATAAGTTTTCTTGTCTTTAAGATATGAAGGATAATATCCTCCATTTCTCATTTTTACTAATTTTTAATAAACAGATGGAAATATGATATAGGATTCAACATGTTTGAAGTACATTTGAGATTATAAACTATTTGAGATCCAGGTAAATGGAAGAAATTTAAAACCAGGCAAACAGAATTCATCTGTGACTGCCTTGTAGTCCTTTTTTGCAGGCAATATCTGTAGTAAATTATTGGATTACATTGGGTAGGATGCGCCTCAATAGTGAAAGACCATTAATGTCTCATCAACTGTAAATTGTGATTAAACAATTTTCTAGTGCTGACAACACACAAAGTACTTGGACACGTGCAGTCATTCTTACTACTGAATTATAGTTTGACTTTGACATTAGAAATCTTACTTGCTTAGCCATAAAAATCTAAGTTCTATCACAACAATCAGTTTTATAGCCTGAAAATTTATCAGGAATTTAAGATACAAACTACCAGTAGAAAATACAAAAAACCCACCAATGACAAATTATTTCAATTGTTTTATCACAGAAGATGCAGTTAGTGGTGGAGCAAAGAAACATGATGTAATACTTCTATAACATATTTAGAGGAAAATAAGCCGACAACATGGAAGAAAATTGTTTTGAGAGAAGACTTCACAGATACAAAATAGGAGGAATAAAGTGGTTGGGTTTTTCAGCAGAACATAATCAATATTGATATCACTTAAATGTCAACACCAATGCTGTTCTACATAGAAGTGATTTGGATATTAAGAGAGAACTGAAAAATAACAAAATTTGCTGATATTACAAAGATTACTTGACATCCAGAGAGAAAACAATTGTGAAGAATTAGTGGTTTCTATAAGCACCATTCAGGTATTAAATACATTGATGGCAAAAAAAAAAAGTAAAATAGAGAAGAGAAAAAAATTAATCTCTGTCTCCTTGAAGAACATTGTGAAGTATAGCTCTCTAAACTGAAAAAATACCAGATTTCCTCTGAGGCGTTTTGAAATTGGCCTATTCAAACCTGTTTTTAGAATCTTTAGAAAACATTGTTAAGGAGCACAGTAATTTTTTGAGACAATTTCCATGATCTATAAATTAGAAAGCCTTTGCAAACCTTCCAGAATTTTGGTGTTAACTGTGAAATAAGTGGATTAGCCCTAATAAAGACAGGTGGAAGGATCTGGTAAGACAGTGAAAGCAATCACAGGACTACAAAGGGTACAATGGAAGCCACTTGGCAATAAAACTGACAGTGAAATTTAGTGCCAAGAAGTACAGTCATTTAGCTGACTGCAGAGAGTTATATAGCAAAAACTGAAAGCCTGGAGAATACCTCAGGTCCAATCAGCTGTAAATTTTGTGATTTGAACTCTACTCTCATCTTCAATCCATGTATCTTTCCTTTTTACCTGATAAGCAGAATGAAACATCACACATTCTGGCATGCTACAAATCAATTTCTATTACTCCATTGATCAAGATAATTTATCTTTGTCATACTTCAAACCATTCAATCTCAGTGACATAGTTTAGTTCTAATTTTTAGTTTTCTCTAGAGCAAGTGGTTTTGTTTTGAAATTATGTCCAAAATTCCCATGTCTAATCAAATATACATTACAATTCTAACAATTAGAAAAGAATAGTATGACTCATTACCAATAAAATAGTAATTTCCCTACATTCTCTCTATTGTTTACCATGGGATTGATATTTGCATTGTATAAATGGTTTCTGCAATATTGACTCAATTTATGTCAATCTACATTATTTCACATCCTTGAACAGCTTGCTTTTTTTTTTTTTCCTGAACTCTAGAAGTGCTGTCACTCTTATTTACTTTCCATTGAAAGCATCATCTTGCTATAATAAAATTCAAAAAGGATAAGACAAAAGCTTATTTTAAATGCTTCCATGAACATAACCAAATAATACATATTTGAAATTTTAAACATCTCTCATTTCAAATATATCACTATTTCTTTTGTAGGCAACCGAAACTGAGGACTTGCTTCTAAGGGTACAGGTACACACAGCCTGTTGAAAGCAATATTGACCTGTTAATTGATATTTTTATCGTGAGAAAATGAAGAGTTAAACATTTAGTCCTTCCATTTAAAAATCCCACTGTCCACAGCTTAGTGGAAAAGAGCAAAAACCTTTCAGATGTCTCTAGCCATCCCTCAAAGGATATTCAACAGCAAAGAGCAGTGGTAGTTCTGAAGACTGGTGGTAACTTTATCTTGATAAGAGATCAAGGAGGGATGAAAATCCTGCCCTTTACTCAAGAGCAGCATTACTTCTGATGTTTTGGCACATACCCCAAATTAATATATTCATGCTGGGAACTGCAGATGCTTCCTTTAGCAGAAAAATCAGAACAGGAGAAGTACTGAAAACAAAAATATTCCTGCCTATACACAGTTTGGGGCAAGTGTTCTTTCATTTCTGAGACAGGAAAATCTGAAATTGAACACTATTAAGTTGCCTTCCAAATGTGAGCATTCCCAAAGATTCTTTTCTTCAGTCTATCTTCACTACAAACAGAGCAGCATCCAACAAAGCACAAGTAAAGGCTACCTATTCATGAGTTTTATTTATTAAGTAAAAATTACCCCAAATGTAGACATGTGTGCTCTGATTTACAGAATCAGAGAATGGACATCTAATAGAGGAAGTTATTATTAAAAATTTTAGTGCAAATCTCTTTGAATACAAAACAGAGGTAGAGGATTCTAAATGAGTCCAGAAAACCATCTAGTCATACTGAAAAATTAAAACTGATATTCATATAATTTTAAATTACTGTTTTTATCTTTAAAAATGCCTTTCTTGTCTATTCTAGGTAGGTTCTATAGATTACACCTCTTTATCTGTAAAACATTTTTAAGAAGAATATATTTTCATATCTATTACAGAAAACTTTATTCTGTCTGTATGTAGTTGATACCCACGCTTAGCAATAATAAATCAAAAATCAAAGATGTTTTTCTAAATTATCAAATACATTGATTTGTACAATCATATATTTATAAGAGACTTCAAGCACACCTTTAGCATCAAAATAAATTGCCTTAAAGCAATTTCAGGGGAAAAACAGGTTTGGCAGGGAGTAATACTAATTATTTTAAGAAAAACCTGCCTTTCATGTTTCTCAGATTACTCCAATCAATGTCCTCAGGCCCCTTTTCAACAAAGGAGCTACATGAGACATGCCAAGGATGGAGGCAACCTGCCAAGCCTGAGGCAGCTCCTTCCCTACCCTAGGCTCTCAATCTGCACACATTCATTCAAAAGGCTGAAGGAGAAACAGGAAACTTCACCCTTTTTTTCTCATAAATGCATAAACCACTACCAACTAAAAATTTATGATCTGTTAAATAACTGGCAGCAATAATTGAAACCAAAATATAACAAACTATTATCCCAAATTAAATTCAGAAACAGTTTACATGTTAGATATTGGTGTTTTCTCTAATGTTCTACAGGTTTTCATCCATAGTACAAGATACGACTTGAGATATGCCTTTCAGTGGAAGAATAGGAGGGCATGGACTACCTTTTCAGGTAAGATGAAAGTGTCTCTTCTATTTTTGTTCACTCAATAAATACTGAGCAGGATCTATAGCCAGGGTATTAAAATCTCCAGCTGAATGCTCTCCTCTGACAAAGTCTGAAGTCACAGTGCCGACTCCCAGAAAAATGCACTACCTGCCAGGGTATCATTAAACCTTCATAGTGATATATTCAATCAGGAAATATTACTTGGAACAAGATCTGGAACTTGGGCATATCATGTACCTGCTGAGAGTGTTAACTATCCAGAAAACAGATTTTAGGAGATTAAAATGTCATCCTAAAATAACCTGTTTCTAGAGAAAGGTTTGACGTGACACACTTATTCAATCTGACTTAATTCACCCATGGTTCTGACATAGGGATTTTCCTCCGAACCCTTCACCATCATTTTGATGGAGTTATTTTGGTTTACGGGAAACTGGTTTTCCTTCCTTTGTTCCACATTTTCATTGCAGAATTCACTTGGAGCAAGATTCTTATCAGCTTTTGGTTTCATCATGAATTGATCCCAAAACATGATGATATTTTTTTAAATATTTTTCGGAGTGAGAACAATCACTCAGTGGAACAACCTCTCCAGGAACTTGATAGAGTCCCTGTCACTGAAAATTTTCAGAGTTGAATTGCTGGATAATCTCATCCAGGCTGTCATTCTCATCAAAGTTAGGACTGGATGATCTATAGGCTTACATTCCAGCCTGGATTGTTGCATGCATGTGTTTCTATGATTGCAAGTTCAGAAGTGCTGTTCCTGGATGGGAGGATGGGATCTGACCCAGGCTCTACCAGATTTTATATGACTGCTGTGTTAGGCCTAAAACCATGCTTCTCTATAGTTAGTAATTCCAAGTCAGCTCTTAACAGAGCTCCCATTCCCAGAATATTTTACATCATGGTAGCCATTATACTGAGTATGTGCATTAGGTAGATTAGGAATATGCAAATGTCTTCATATTCTGGATTCTTGCCTTAAACATTAATTAATATAAGCATAATGGTATTTCTTTAATAATATTGTAAGTATTTTCTTTAAAAAGTGAAATAAATTTGAGTTGCACTGAAAAAGATGAATACATAGTCCTAATGATTAGCCACACAAGTATTTTTTAATACACTGCAGTATATAAATTATGGTGTAATTTATTTACTTCTGGTTTTGCAACCTAACCCTGAAGGACATTTTTTTTCCCCAGTAGACATTCTATTATACAGGAACAGTAGTATACAATTTCTTTATTCATGTATTTTTCAAGCACTCATATGAAGCATAAGTACTCACCAGTTTATCACATTCATGGGCATTTATTTGAAAAAAAAAACAAAACCAGAAGATACAGATGTCAATACAAATGCTGATGCATGGACTTCTACTGTAATAAATCTATCCAGACAAAACGCTGAAAAACACATGGTCTAAGAAAATCACTAAAACATAGATCTGACTTGTAAAACTTTGGAATTATTTTACCTGAGGTTGTACATTATAAGCCATTTTATATTTAAAAGACTGCAAAGAAAAAAAAAAGAAATTAAAAAAAAAAAACAGAATATTTCATTACAGTTCGGCTGCTTGTCTTAATTTTAAAAAAAGCAGCCAAGGCCTGTTCATTGTGTCCAGAGTCAATCACTAAAAAATGATTGGAATTATTCTGGACTTGCATACTTGTAAGATAAATAAAATTCACACCAAAATGACTAATTATTGCAAACTGTAGCAAACTGTCAAAAAATAAATCTGCAGAAATAATTTACCAATCCCTTGAATATAAAAAATAATCTAGTTTCATTAAATACTTCACCAAGAAGACAATGTGAATTTTCAAACTAATTTAAGTTTTCAAAATTATCTTTCAGTTTTTAAAAGAATTCTAAGACTGCTTTTTCTGAGTAAGATGCTTTTTCTGTACTAATGATCTGTAATATATGTAATACATGTTAGTCTCAGACTTCTGACACCAGCAAATAGTTCAAATAATGTTACATTCACCTCATGAGGATAATCTTGGCAAATGAGGCAAGGCATTCTTCAATGCCACACAGGGTAGTTCTAAAACTGTCTTTGTGGCAAGAGTAATTTTCCTGTTTTTCTTCAGCCGACTCATATCAAGAAGGGTAGGCTGTGTGGAGGAGCCAGTGACAGAAGTATTCTCCACATCCATTCCGTCTTTCTCAAGCCTTGTTTGATCATTATTCTCAGCCACATCTGATATGTGAAACCATTCCACCACCATTTTATCTGCTCATCTCCTGATTGCTTTCCTGACACTTCACCCTCCAGTAACACTAGCTTTGATTGTTATCCAATCTTTTGCTAAAATAGAAAAAGAGTTTCAGTATTGTATCTCAGATGTGTATATTGAATGTCAATTACACATCAGCTGTTCAAGTGTCTACCCACTAGCAGCTCCAAACATTGGCTATTACAGATGAACAGGTATGAAAAGGAAAATATATAAAGATGATTATTTGAGCAGTCTATTTATCAAGTATGAGAACTGCATATGAAATAAATTACACTTTTGATAGAGTTTTTTAATATGGATTCTCTATCAAGGGGTTTTAAAAGCAAGATGAAGACAAAGAAAGAAATCTGAAGGTTGCATATATTCTAAGTGAGAAAAAAAAATTTTTCTTAATAACAATGGTGTTCTAGTGACGATTTAAATCAGTTATCTGCCTAGCCTACTGAGAATGAAAACACTCAGAAACTCAAAGAGATGAGAGATTGCTCTAAAAGTGTGAATAAGTTTGAATAAACCAGAAGTTCCTCAATGTGGAACAGATTCAACTCACTGCCTGTGGCAGGGTAGATATGAGCATTGTGCAGACAGTGCTGGCTACAATTTTGACACTGTTTACCACACAGGAACTGTGTGTTGCTGGGCTGAAATCACTGTCAGAATGTGCAGCTGGATGAATTTCCCTTATCTATTGACACATATGGAGCTGTACTGTCTCTTGGGTTGGATTTCTTGTTGAAATGCTCAATAAGTACTTGAAAACAAAGATCCATGTTACCTGTCCAACACTGCTTAACCCTGCTATGAAAATAAACAGAATGCTCAAAACATGGATTTTAATTTCAAAGAAAAAAAGCCAAAACCAGAACCAAAACAACAAATTACCTTTCTCCCTCACAAACGTGAAATGCTGACATCAACTCTGAAAAGCTGCCCATGGATTTATTTTTTCTTTTAAGTTTCAGACAGAAATTGAAATTTTAGTGCAATGTCATGAAGACAGGGAAAAGTTTACTGAGAGCAGCTTTCTGAAATAATAAGGTCAAAAATGACAGATGGAGCTCAATAAGTCATAGTATTTCTGGAAAATGCAAATTATAAATGCTATCAAGACAATTAAGGCCTTGCAGAAATTAATGCAACAATTAATTTTTTCCAGAATGTTTGATCCTTCTTGTGAAAATCTACTACCTGTCCAAATATGAAACTCTAATATTTTTTTCATTCTGTCCTTCTCAGAACAACAGATTGACAGAATGCTTGTTCCCAAACTGAAAACCAAATCACTTGTCTTTATGTTAAAAATCTCTATATTAATAAATTAAACACTATCCAAAGCACTGCCTTTGATGCAGCTTGTAATTAGATGCCTTTTATGTTTATTATTTCAAAATATGTTGTTTCAGAACAATGTCTGAGTAAGGCAATCTGTGATAATTAGAGCAAGTTAATAGCTTTCCCACAAGATTTGTATGTAAAATACTGCTTCTACTAAGCCTGTTTCTACTGAGAAAATATTTAGTAAGATTTCTGTATTTTAACTTCCCCAAAATTAACATTTTATTTCAGGTCATAATGTTCATTAAGAACACTAATTAATACTTATTTCCTTTTGCAGTTCAGTTCAGGTCCTGATGACTCACTTTCCCCAGAGGTATTCCTATGATGTGCCTCAGAAATTTTGTTCAAACAGGGATTTCTAGCAGATGAAGAGAACAGGGATATATGACACCTTGAATAGGATTTCTTAAAGCAAACAAGCAGTACAAGAGAGATAAAGTTAACCCGAGCACATTATTGTCTTCATAACCCCCTCTTCCCCTCTATAGTGGGGAAAGAATTAGGAATAAAAAGCAAATAAAATATTTTAGCAGTCTAAAATTAGATTTTAATGCAATCTATTTTATAAACAGTTATTTTTTCCTTAGAGCTAATACAGAAAAAAAAATAATTGCTTATCTACTGCTGGTTCTAATTTTGTATGAAAATTTACTTTTAGAAACAGAAATATGAGGGACTATTATAAATGAAGGTAAATTTCAAAATTTTTATTCCACTCAGGGGTAGAAAACTGAAATATAAGACTACTGGAAAGATTACTCCAAATAAGAGATCAAACCTTTTCCATCAAGGCCAAAGAAATACCATTTTATCCTTTATTAAATTTATTTTACATAATCCATGGAAAGATTATATATTGGGTTTGCATGGCCAGGTTTTGATGGCAGGCTGTCCCCCTGCAGCTCAGCAATGACCGTGGGGATGCAGAGATCCACTGCAGCCCACGGAGGAAGCCCACGCTGGAGCAGGTGGATGCCTGAGAGGAGACTGTGACCCTGTGGGAGGCCCAGGTCTGGAGGTCCTGGCAGGACCTGCAGACCCAGGGATGGAGGAGCCCAGGCTGGACCAGGTTTCCTGGTAGGACTTGGGACCCTCTGGGGCACTCATGGTGTAAGCAGGTTGTCCTTGAAGGACTGTACGCTATGGAAGAGTGAACCACATTGCAGCAGTTCATGGACAACTGTTGCCCATGGGATGGACTCACACTGGGGAAGTTCATGGAGAACCATCTCCTGCGGGAGAGATCCCATACTGAAGAAGAAGGAAGACCCTTCTCCCTGAGCAGCAGCAGGAACTATTACCATAACCCCCATTTATTCCCTGTCTCCCTGGGCCACTGCAGGGGAGGAGGTAGTGTTGGGAAGGAGGTGGGGGGAGGAGGAAGTTTTGAATATTTATTTCACTTTTGGTTATTCTGCTCTGCTTTTGACATAAAATTAATTTCTTCAACCTAATTTTAAAGTATTCCTGTGGAACAATGTATCTTCTCTGACCATTCATTAAATTATCTGTAGTCTTTTAAAATAATGGAGATGAAACAGGTCTCAGTCTAATACATGGTTTTAAGGTATCTTCATGAATATCCAATATAATTTCTTCTATCTGACAATTTCAAGGTTTATTATAAGAAGAGGAGAACATTACCAGTATCGCAATTTAACCCCAGGTGGAAGCTAAGCACCACACAGCCAATCACTCACCTTTCCCCGATGGGGTGTGAGAGAAAAACAGAAAACTGATGGCTTGAGATACAGAGCATTTAATAGGCAAAGCAAAAGCCATGTACACAAGTAAAGCAAAAGAAAGAATTAATTCACTACTTCCAGTCATCCCCAGGAATGCAGGGCTCCATCACGCATAACAGCAACTTGGGAAGACAAATACCATCACTCAAAACGTCCCTCTCTTTCTTCCTCCCTCACAGATTTTTGTCCTGAGCATGACATCACATGGTATTGAATGTCCCTTTGGTCAGCTGGGGTCAGCTGTCCCAGCTGTGTGCCCTCCCAACAGATGGTGGACTCTCAGCCTTCTCCCTGTCAGGGCAGTAGGAGGAGTAGAAAAGCCTTGACTCCGTAAGCCCTGCTCAACCATTATGTGTTATCAACACTGTTGCCAGCACAAATGCAAAACATGGCCCCATACTACCTACTGTGAAGGAAATTACTACAGCCAAATACAGCACAACCAGAAACACAGATATCAGCAAAAAAGGATTATTCCATCTTGGGTCTGTACAGAGTGTAAAGTCATGAAGCAAGCTCATGCTGAGGATACTAGAGATTTACTAGTCATCAACTACTTGTAGTGGAAATACCTCCTTCATCTTTTATAATTGGCTGTCATTTCAGTTGTTTAATTCAACCATGTCTTGAATTTGACTTTCACAAATTTAGCAGAATTAAACATTTAAAAGCTTCATAAACAGAATTTTTGTTAAACTGAGAAACAGATGGAAGCCAGCAAGCAGTAAGTGTCAATACATCAACAAATTATAGGCTGTCTCTTGAGACAATCCCACTGGGCTCAAATTCGTTACCTTTACTTAAACTGAATAATTATACAGATTTAATTTCACCAAAGGCTACATACAAAGTAGGATATTAAATGCCACTAATGAATGTAGAATCAGGCCCACTTGCAGAAATAGGAGTGCAATCACTGCTCTATGTTAGATTTGCTGAAACAAGCCAAATACTACTCATTTAAACATGCAGTCTCAGATCATACATTTGAACCTTACTTGCAGCCATTTTCTAAATTTTACTTGCATCCTGACTATTCAGCTCATTTACTTTGTGAATTATGCATGTTGCTTAAATCCACTTAAAACTGTGAAATCTTTGTGACATGATGAAGTAAAGGGGAACATATGTGAGCATAATGTTTATAATAGATTTTCCACATCTGTCTTTTATTAACAAAGCACAAATATCATTATATGTGCAAAGTCTACATGATTAGATGACTAATTTAAGAGATCCTTGGTTTTGATTCATCAACAACAATCAACAATAATATCATCAGTTTGCAACATTTTGTAATAGTTTTCTTGAGGCAAGTATAAGATATATTTGAGTTTTTTACAAATTATAGATTCTTGAGATAGAAAACTAACATGTTTGTAATGATCCAGGCTCTACCAAGTATACAGAAACATCACCCAGGCATGACGAGAAGGAATAACAAATGGCAAAGCTTAACTGCAGTTGAATTTGGCAGTGGAAGGGGAGGACGGGGAGGGCCTTTACTTTCGTTTTGTCAGTCACAGGCAGACAGAAATAGTAAGTTCCTGTACTTAGAGAACTTTATTTGACAACAGACACGGAAATGGAAAAGGTTCTTGCTAGCTTCTTTGTCCCTGTCTGGTGATAAATCTGCCCTCAAGCCTTCCAGATCTCGGCCTCATGGCAGTGTGGCAGAGGGGAAACAACCCACAGCAGAAAAACTAAATAAGGGCCACTTAAGCTAACTGGAGTTCTACAAGCCCACGAAATCAGCTCAATGGTGAGCAGGCACCCAGGATGGTTAGAAATGCTGGATGATATCATTGTGAGGTCTTGGTTAATAGCAGAGTTCCCTTAGGTCTGGGAAATATGAATTATGTCTAAATTCAAGAAAATCAAGAAGGATCTGAGCAACTACTGGTGGTTGTCCTGACCTTATTACTAGAGAAAAAAAAACATCAACTTTTCTTGGAAACAATGCGCAAGGATAACAAGGACAAGAAGGTGGTAGAAAACAGTCAGTGTGGATCCTTACCCAAAAGAGAAGTCCCAAATGCAACACTCGCAATCCTAACTCAAACCCCACATTTTTTTCCCTCTGGTTATGAGTCTTGTTTTCTTTTAATAAATATCCTTTTTTTCTTTCCTCTAAAAGCTAAGATGTGCTAAATTTATAAGCTGATGCTGCTATGTCTAAAGTCTATCTCCAAAATCTACCATTGTATCTTGGGGTTTTTATGGTGATAGATCTTTGTTTACAGTTCAAAAGGGAAAATATAGTTTGATTTTCAGGGCCTGGAATGATTTATGCAGCATTTTCTGGCTGCTGTAATCAAAATTGAAGAACTTATATTGTACTCTATGTGCAGTGATCTAAGATTCCATTTATAAGCCTAATATAACATATAATAAAATATTGAACTATCAATCAAGAAATTGAGACACTGATGACTAAATTATACAAAATGTGAAAGATTCATGACTCAACTGCTGAGGTTGAAATTTCAGGGTACTGTAAATACCAGAGAATTCAGCCTGCATTGATGCAAGTTCATAAATTCAGTTTACAAACATGGAGTCATGCAGAAAGGAGAAATATAAATACCAATAGTAAAACATTTCTCCCCTCAGAAACATGATTTTCCTATCCCATATTTTAACCAACAATGCATTCCAAGAAAGAAATGCTGAAATACACAGCACACAACTAAAAAATATATTTGAATAGAAGATACTATCCATTTGCACTAATAAATTAAAAAATACCCATAAAGTTACACACTCTGAACATCAGCTTTGCCTTCTGGTACATTATGAACAAATCAGAAGCCAAATCATACCTGACACCCATTTCTTAAAAACTGTACTCCAAAGAAATTCTGACTGGTAGACCTAACTTGTCTTTAATTAATTTATAAGCATTGCTAACAGCTATTGCTTTCCATGGACTGAAATATTTAAAATAGCTCTTTATGGAGCAAAATAATGAAGAATACTGCACTATTTCAGGGCATAATAATATGACTTCATGGTCACTTATTCTTTGTTTTTTATACCTTTCCTCTGAAAATTGATCTATAGGGCAAGTGCTGTTTCTTCCTATGTTTTGGCACAGAGAAGCTTGGCATTGAAGCAGAACTTCTGTGTGTTTCTGTAAGACAGAGAATGATTAAGGGTTACTGAACCTAAGAGAAAATATAACTGAACCATAAAAGACTTGTATGAAATCTTTTCTGGAAGTTCTGTTATGGGGCTGAGTGAGATTTAGGGGTTGGCATTGACATTCAGTGTGGTCATCATATTAACTTGTCTACAAATTTAGCTTGAATTCTGCCATGCAGAAAACTATGAGAATGGATATCACCCTTCTTCTATGCCCATCTGATCATGGGCAATCCCTTTGTAATGGAAAAATATAAATTAGGTAAGCCTCAGACTCTTTTGTTTAATTCTTTCTTTAGTGTGTCAACCACAAATTCTCAAATTGCAAAACATCAGAAAAATGTTAAATAAGCATAAGAGAATTGTCCCTTTAAATGATAGATTGCCTTCTATGTTAGATCTGCCTTAAGGTAATTTGCTTCAGTGACATTGTGCTTGATCTGTTTTGACATTAACAACTTTCAGCAGTGCAAGTGGAGGCTGAGGCTTTGAGCAGCAGAGAGCCATATGGTTCCATCATTTTTTTTAAGCAGAACTCTGCACTGAGCTACATAAGCTGCTCTGTGTAAAATGTTGACACACTTTGTATACAGCATGAGATGAATATATTTTCCAGCATGTTATCAATGGTTCTCAGCACAAATCAATAAAGACACGTTGAAAACAGTTTATGAAATAATTTTGATTACCATATTTTGCATCAGTGTTACGCTTTATGGTATTTGGCCCTTTATTACCTCATTTTTTCTGAGAAAATTAACATTAGGAATCTATCAGGGTTTAAGTTTGTTTTCTCTGAATTAAGAATATATTAACAGGTATATTCTTAAGTGAAAAGGAAATGTAATGCTCCTGTAAAGTAATGCAGAATCAGAATAAAGGAATAAATCCTTATTATTTTACTGCAGATTTTTATTTGACAGTTCTCCAATAAGAAAGAGTTCCTACCTGACCTGTTATACCATGCACTCCTATTATAAAAGGCAAATAAGGAACTGCAATCCTGAGGTTAAAGGAAAGCAATTTCTAATACAATATCATATTTATTTGATTTATTTTATAAAGTGATGGTTATAACCCTATCCCAAATAATATTAATATTTTATGATGTCTAATAGAACATGAAAAGTTCTGCAGTATACATTTAATGTATAAAAATGTTCTTTAATTTGAATTACTCATGTACAATGCTTGAGTAAACTCAGTTGTGTCACCACTAATAAATGTGCAACATGATTTTAATGACAAAATTTTAATATTGTTACAAAAATTAATTGGATTATGCAACTTGACAGTCACTGCTGGCAAATGTCTACTTGTTCAGAAACCACACAAATATAATACTAATATAATTAGTATTATATTAATAATATAATACTAATTTGTTACTTTTGATTATTTATTTGGAAAATATTTAGTCATTTCTGATGGCGTTACTCTGAAAGTAAAAGACCCTGCAGATGTTCCCTCTTAAGCTAAATACTAAATATTTACATTCCTTGATACTCTGAAACCTTTATTTTCAGACACTAACAAAATAAATTAGTTTCAAGACATAGAAAGAATGAAAAATATGAAACTTGTTGAATCAGTAATACCTGACAGCTTCTCATAGGGGAATCCAGGTGCTCTTGTGATAACAAAGCAAGATTTCGGATATATTTCAGATTGGCTGCTCTTCCAGAGCTATCACACAGAATCACAGAATCACAGAATTTCCAGGTTGGAAAAGACCTTTAAGATCATCGAGTCCAACCCATGTTCTAACACCTCAACTAGATCATGGCACCAAGTGCCACATCCAGTCTTTTTTTAAACTCTTCGAGGGATGGTGACTCCACCACCCTCCTGGGTAGATGATTCCAGTATTTGACCACTCTTTCTGTAAAATACTTCCTCCTTAATTCTAGCCTGTATCTCCCTTGGCGCAGCTTGAGACTGTGTCCTCTTGTTCTGTCTGTTGTTGCCCGGAGAAAGAGACCGACCCCCAGCTCACCACAGCCACCCTTCAGGAATTGAAGAGAGTGATAAGATCACCCCTGAGTCTCCTTTTCTCCAGGCTGAGCAACCCCAGCTCCCTCAGTCGTTCTTCATATGGCTTGTGTTCCAAGCCCCTCACCAGCCTCGTTGTTCTCCTCTGGACACGCTCAAGCGTCTATCATACATTGTGTTATTACATTTCTAAAAAATTGCCGTGCCTACATTTATGACAAAACGTGATACTGAATGACATATAAAAATATGTTTTCTGTAGTATATTTGGCACACATGAAAACATAATGCAAAGCCATGCTACAATTTCAACTCCATTCTGTGAAAAGAAATAAAACACAAGCCAATTAATTATTTTACCAGGATGTCCAATCATGAGGGAAAATTTCCTGGTTACTAATTAGTGGAAAAGAATTTTTCTCTTGGAGTTTCTTGGTGCAATACATTGTATTGGTTTCTCAATATAATTCTTACACATGCAAAGTTGTGTAGTACAGGGGCATTTCTCACTAACATATACAGTGAGACAGTCATATTCATCAGGTATGGTATGTAACAAGCTTTTTTCCTTCCTCGTTCAGCTTGATAGGAACAACATTATAATCATCTACATAAACATATAGTTATGTTCTATTATCTGCAATTTTGTTGTAGGAACCTTCTTACATCTCTTTGTTAACATGATAAAATACCTGTGTTAAACCACAGCTAGAGAGAAAAAAATAGCACTTTAACTATAACCTGAGTTTTGCTTTAAACATGCTCTTTTTTTTTTACCAGGAAAGACAATCAAATGTTTTTAGAGGTGCTTTTATTTTAGGTTTTAACTTGATCAAATACTTGGGTTAAATAAAATAAGCATATGCATATGTCTTCTTCAATAGATGCTGAGGAATTCTAAAGGTCTTTCACTGACTACGGGTCAAACATAGTGATGGCATTCCTGAGATATAAAACTAAAACTGCAAGACACAGGAAAAAGTAGGGGAAACTAATAATCAATGTTTTCAGAAATCCTAAGACTTAAAAACTCCCTAGTTGAATTAACTTTTAACACATGTCAAATATTCACCTCTGGAAGGAAAATAGAGAATTGAAGAATGTAGCATACTGCAAAAAATATATGCAGAATATGAAAGGCAACAGCACCAACCTTTAATATAATGTCCGTTTTAAGATTTAGCAACCTGACTCAAAAGCAGTGAATAACGGTGAGATTTATACTTTTCAAATTATTAACTGTTTAAAAACAAACACTGGTATTTCATTTTTTTATAGAATCCCTAAGAATAATTGAGAACATAAAAGTTGTAGTACAAAAATGCCATGTCATTTCCTTAAAGAAAGGAATGCCTTAATATCAAAATCTTTCTGAATAACCAAGAAGTCCCTATATAGAAGATGGTGAAGGTCCTTGAGGGGAAGCTTTATGAGGTCACTTGGACTGTTCAGCCTGGAGAAGAGAAGGCTGAGGGGAGCCCTCATTGCAGTTACAACTTCCTCAAGGGGGGAAGAGGAGAGACACACACCGATGTCTTCCCTGTGGTCACCAGTGAGAGAAGCCAAGAGAATGGCCTGAAGTTGTGCCAGGGAGGTTTAGGTTAGGTATTGGGAAAAGGTTCTTCACCCAGGTGGTGGTTAGGAACTGGAACGGGTTCCCCAGGGACATGGTTACACCACCAGCTGGTCAGAGTTCAAGAAGTGTTTGGGCAATGCTCTTGGGCACATGGTGTGGCTTTTGGGGATGATCCTGTGAAGGGCCAGGGGATGGATTTGATAATCCTTGTGAGTTTCTGCCAACTCAGCATATTCTATGAGTCTGTGATATTTGAAGGATGCACTGTGAAGTTAATTTTGTTAAACCTTGGTGAGGCTCGCTTATTTATTTATCTAAACTGTGGAAGAAAAATCCTAGATATGCCATTTCAGCAAAAACGACTGGTTACCAGGGGTCCAAAGAAATCCATTTTTTTCCAGTCATATTAAACTCCATGTCTGAAAAACATTTAAGAGCACGTACATACCTCCCTACCAATACATGGGTCTACTGAAGGAGCAAGTAGTGAAGCACACAAAACAAAAGGTTCAAATAAACCTCATAGAAAGAATTGCAAGTAAAATAAAAAAAGTGCCTTAGGATAAATGTCTTTTAACCATAGCCAGACCCTAAGGAAATATGTTTTAGATTATGCACATTCACATCCTCATATTTCCGTGTACTTTTTTCCAAAGAGCACTCTGCTGCAAGATAAGGAATTCTCAAAGTGAGATTCATCTTCTGTTCCCTGAACATGTGAACTGTACTTTTATTTATCTCTCTTCAAACATAATTTTGAACTATCCCACAGGGTTTCTAATACATCTCTACATAAACAATGGTTAGAGCTGTGAAAATAGCAAAGCTCAAAATAGATTTTACGTTTTCCAGCTATCTGAATTTTCATTATCCATTTAAAACTAGCTTCATAAATCCCTTTTACAGCTGAGAAAACGACATCATTTCTCAAAGACATTTGATGTCCAGGATAAGTAGAAAAATTCTCTGCCTGAAGTTGACATTTCTTCTCATCTAAGTAAGGACTTAGACATTTCAATAACTAGTGACTAAATTTTAGAATTTCTACCAAAATTTTAGGTGAGATGAATGGTAGGCTTCGAAGGCGATGCCAGAGGCTTGATTTTTGTTTAATAACTAGAAAGAAATGGATCCTGAATTCCTCTTCCCTCTGCTTCATAACAGAGTCTATCTGTGGAATAATCATAATTCACACATTAATTTTTAAAATACATTATGTTTATACCTAATGCTCTGCATGTGACTCTTAAACTGGCAAAAGAAACTCATTTTCCACACTTTTGCATTGCAGAATAATGTCTGTTAAGGTGTTAACTCACTTGAAGAGAGTGATCCTGGTAAAACTTTGTGGACCTAAAATTAGAAAATTACATTCTAGCATAATATATTCCAACTAAAAGTCATATTTTAAATATCTTCACTTGTTTGGTTCCCAAACAATGGAGTTCAGATTGAAATACAACACTAGAAGAAAGTGCTATAACATATGACAACTGTTGGCAGTGTTATGGTATTACATAATTTTATAAAATTTTGTAGTTTGTAAATTTATTTCTGCATGAACACAAGGCATTAATCAACCATGTTTGAGTCACTAATTTAATATTCTTAGAGATCCATAGCAAATTTCAACACATATCTCATAGCATCAAATTGCACCAATATTGCAGTATGCATTCTGAACAACAAGTTTAGATTTTTCTTGCCTTTCTGTTTATTGAACTGGATAACATATTTAGGTAACACATAGTGAAACAAACTGAAATGTGTGTTATGTTTTGTTTAACATTTTAACTTAAATACAAGTCTCACAAAAAGGCCACGGTAATTATTTACATCTTCATTAGTAATGACATACATTCAAACATTTCTCTCATGCAGCATGTTTTTCATTAACTATATTTTTTTGCATAAGAAGACTAACATCTGTTCTTTTCTCCTGCAATTTACATAGTTGCATGGCAACTGAGACATGACTGTCCCTCAGTGACTATGCTTTGTAAACTATTCAAAAATTATCTCATGCCAAAAATTGACTGAAACATTAGCCTTCTGTCACATACAACTGCTGTGAAACTACACACAGAGTTACAACACCTAACAATGACCTATGGAAAATTCTTCCTTTTAAGACATCCCTTCTTCTTGGAGCGGCCAGACCTGTAGTCTAAATCTTTGACTAACAAAAAAGTGTTAATTATGTCTCTTTTTTTTTTTTTTTTCAGAAATAATGCATTAAGAGGTCCTTACTTTTTCTGCCATAGAAAATATTTTCCTATATAGCTGAAAACACAGACCCTGCAACTAGTCACTTGATGATGATCAGTGCATCAGCTGAATGGCATGTAGTCAAAACAGATTTCTGTTCTGATCCCTTTGTTCTGTAAGGTTTTGGAGCCCACCCGAGTCAGGAGTTGTGATATGGCTTACTCCATTCTGCAGAGTGTGAATATTTACTTGCTCACAGTACATTTATGTCATAAAGACCTATGTAGGCAGTTTCAGGGTGAAGAATGGATGAATAATTAATCAAAACATTGGAAAAATGGGACAGGAGGGGTTTTTTTTCAGTAAAGGGATTTAACAGTAGCATCTCAAATCACCAAGGGAATCTGCGCAATTCAACATAATTTCAAAAGGAGTGAATCATATGACAAATTTTTTTATTGATGCTAAGCTACTAAAGGTAAATCAGGATCAAGGGAAGAATTTCAATTTTTTTCTAATAATTACAGATTAAATTAATTTTAAATAAATGTCAGATGCTGTCCATTGGATATGTTACATAAAAATGTGGTCATTTGACTAACAACTTTGATGAAAACTTAGAACTATAGTAGATAGATATAAAATATTGGCTCACTATTCAGAAGCTATCAAAAATAATCATTTCAAAACCAGAAGCTGTTGAGAAAGAAGAAGGAAACAAGGGGATTTATGACACACTATGAATCCATGGTTCAGTAGCATTCTGATTACAGTGCTGTAATGGGTACTGATCCCCTACCTCTGAAAAAGGATTCAAAGGAATTTTTGAAGATGTACAGGGAAGGGATTACAAGAGTGACTTGAAATGGCTTCTGTGCACTGAACAGTGGAAATGGAAGAACAGATGACTAAAGGAGATATGAAAGAGGTCTTCATGGTTGTGAGGGGCAGTGAAAAAGTAGAAATACATTTTTCACTGTCAGTTCCAAAAAAAGAATTAGGTGATATCAGATGAAACTAATGGATGGCAGTTACAAACAAAAGTCTTCACATGATGGATAAGTATTCTGGAAAACAGCCAAAGGGGACTGAAGGCAATAAATTCTTGTAAGGGTTGCAAAAGCAATTTGATTTTTTTTCTTTTTTTTCAAGGATTTGTTCACTGAGGGCTACTGAGTACAAGGATACACACTCTGGTGAGTTTGGAACACTTATTGTGGTGAGCAAAACAGAATCAACTTGGGGAAAACTATTTTAATTTATCACCAATTAGAAATTGAGTTGAGTGGTCAGAAGCAAAGACAAAGCTCTCCCCTTCTTCCTAGGCTTGACTTTATCCCTTTACTCCTGACTCCTCTACCTCCTTTCCCAGAAGCAAAGCAGGGTGATCAGGAGTGTGGACTGTGCTCTCTCTGTAAGAGCTCCTCTCTGGCATTCCTTCCTCCTCACAGTTTTCTCTGCTCCAGCATGGGACTTTTGCACAGGCTACAATTCTTCCTGAACCTCTGCAGCCTGAGCTACAATCGTTCAGCAAAAGACTGGTCCAGCTGAGTCCCAATGGGCTGCAGTTCCTTCAATTCTCAAAATGTTTCAAGCATAACTTTCAAGTGTTAAGCTGGAAAGGACAATGCTCTCTTCTCCAACAGCTGATATTTTCTGTTTTGTGAGGTCAACTGCTTAGTCAGCCAACCTAGGTAGTAAGGCTATTCGTAATTGTTCATAAAGTACTTCAACCAGGATCTAGAACACAAGTGAGAAAAATTCTGCAAGTTTTTCTTACAAAACCAGAAACCATGAGGGGTTTTTTCTACCCCTCGATTTTGGTTCCTGTATGGTTACAGTTTTTGCTTTCTTCCATTTTAATGAAAACTTGTGTCTTGTTTCTCTACATAGAAATGTCTGTAAACTCAATTAAAAAAACCTGAAAATTATATGAGACTCAATGATAATATTGAAATAGCATTAGTACATATTTTTCAGTTTGAGGATGGAGAGCCTTAAATATCTTCTTTTACATTGTGGCTTTTGCAGAACCACAGGGATAAAAAACAGAAATATTTTCTAATCTTTGGTAAGATTAGGAGAAATAAAGAAATGCCTGTATGAACACACAACACACCAATATAAATTATGAAGCATTTTTTAAAAGTTTGACCTAATTCCCAGTACAAATGCAAAGTTGAAAGGCCCATAGAGATTTTGAGTTGCTTTCAGTAGCCTTCCCGAGTTACATTTTCACTAATAGTACAGAAAGAGAAGGGAGGGGTAGGAAACAAAAATGTGCTTACTGAAAAGTGTGTCTTGCCATTGACATGATGGTTTCAACAGGCTGGCAGGGCAACTGTAGTCCCAAGCACTACAGAATTCCGTTTCAAAGCTTTTAAGTGAGTTATCTTTTCTTCTCTATTGATCTTTGCATCTGCGCACAATCATGTTCACAAACAGTGCCCTGGGCTTCCTCTTCACTTTCTCAGTTCCTATCTACCACACAAAAAATATTTGGAGAAGAAGGAAGGGAGAAACACAGCTGACACAGTATAATGTTTCCTCCTTTGTAACCCCACCATAGCTATGAACCATACCAGTGTTGAGCACAACATCCATAACTGATCCTGTATTTTTAGTAAGATAAGCTTAGATATGAGGTGCATGTTCCCATGCTAAAAACTCTACCATCTTTTAAGTACATGAGAATTAATCTCATCAGTTGCTCATTCAGGATTTGATTGAACAGCCACATACTTTTCCATCAGCTGGAGGAAGAACCCTTTGACTGGGTTTTGACCTGAAATCTGAGGCAAATCTCTTTGTTCACTTATCTGAAGTTGATTAATTTCATTATTGATTGCTGCAGTTTGTTTACCACAGCTACAATGTCATAGGTTAATTCTACTTGCTGTAGTCTTGATGCCGTATCTCCTAAATTATTGACTTTTGTGCATGCTACTCTTTCATATAGTTTATTTACAGTAATAAATCTTCAACTTGGTTTAAAAATAAACAACAAAGCACTGCTTAAGTGATTTAAATGTCACTCCAAGGGAAAACACTTACAAACTGCAACAAACCTTTCCCCCAAAATAATGTTACTTTCTAGTATGCTTAGCATCCCATTTGCTTCAGAGGTTATAGTCTGCTTTATGAAAAAAAATTTCTTTATATTTACATGACTTGTAATAGAAAAGACTAGTTAAGTTCTCCAAAGTTCTCCCAAAGACCTCCAACTTGATCATACTCTGCTTTGTCTGAGTATCTCTTGAATTTTATGAGGATCCTATGGCTGGAATCTTTCTGCTTTTATGTGTCCTGTCATAAAGCTTGCTCTACTCAAGACCGCTGTTGTAGGGGGGAAATATGCCACTTGGAGCTGATGTCACTGAGCTGAGACAATCCTGCACATCCAATGTTGGATTCTGAACTTCTGTAATTTACTATTTTTATTTTTATTAAAATGGCAATGAGTGAGTATTTAGTGGCCCAGTGCTTGATGTAAAGATTATGGATCTTTGTTAGGCCACAAAACTAACTATTCCTTATTTTTAAATTGTTCTTGGAGCAAAAAATATTGGCAGCAAAGGGAAGCTAAGCTGCTTATTGTGTTTGTAGATAATAGAATGATGCATATATGTCCTATATTGTCGGTTTCTCGGCTGTTTAGGTGACCTGGAAAGGCCCAGGGTGGCCTTGGACAGCCCGCGCTTCAAAGGACGAGAAGAGGCTCCAGATCTTTTCTCGGTCTCAGTGTTTATTAATTGTTTATCTAAAAGATTTTCTCTCAGCCCAACAGAGGTCTGCACAGCAGCCAGCCATGAGCACACTGCGAGCCCCCGGGGCGGTCACCTATCTTTATACTCAAAATTACGTATACAATATTTATCATTTTTCCCCAATACCTTTTACCCTTATTAACCAGTGCACTTTTAGTAATAACCAATCCCAAAGTGCCAACATCACCACAGAAGATGGAGGCCAAGAAGAAGAAGGACAGGACACGCCCCAATTCCTCCATCTTACTTCTTTAGACCCCCCTGTACAGAAATCCTAAACCCTGTGTCTTACACTCTAATTAACTTATCCCTTCACCATTTATCCCAATGAAATCCTCCCATCCTCATACAGGTGTCGTCTCCCGTGTAGGATCAAAGTCCAGCCACCAGACACTTCTGGCAACATTCCAGGACTCCTGAGCCCCCCAAGGGTGGTCTCGGCCACTCTGCACCTCCGTCCTGAGGTGCTGAGATCCCACACTATATCATTGCTTTTAAATGCCATTCTGATTTCTTTACATTCAGAAAAGTCACATCTCTACACTTAGCTTAGGAGGAAAATTATGTAAAGATTTCCCAGGATTTAAATTTTCTTGTCAGTTAAAAAGTCACCAGAAAGAGCAGCTAAATATCATCTTTGACAAGTCTACAATGTATATGTACAAATGCCTACTTTCAGGAAGAATCATCCTAATGTAGAATTATCATTACACACAGTAACAGGCTGCAAAGTTGCAAAAATTTATATATAGATACTTTACCTAACACAGTGATTTCACAAACTGTCTGTAAAGGTCTCTGCTGGAGGTATATTTAAAGTCACATTGTAAAACAATTTAACACAGACTGTCACTTTTAAAAGTTTAAGAAATTACATAGGGCACTTTTCTTTCATGAAATGTCAACATATTAGTAAACTATTTCACATGCAATTGAATCAAAAACATAGATTTCATCTTCAGATTTGTCTACTTGGCCTAAAAGGGTCAAGGATCAGACAAAATAAAAGATACAATATAAATATTTAAGAATAATTAACCAGACATGTGCTTTTCATGGCAGCAAGCTTCTCCAGCAGCAGACACAAGGGCCCAGAGCTGGGCTGGATCACAGATGGTCTGGAGCACAGGCAGTCAAACCAAGGATCCTCAGCAATGTCTTTGGAGTCCTGGCCAAGGAGGAGCAAATATGTTTTCAGTAAAGAGTTTCTAGCACAGCCTCTTCATGCTGAGACCAACAGTTTTCTGTTCGGCAACAGCTTTTCCCCCAGAGTTCCTACTGGAAAATCTGGACATGAAAGCATTTATTTTTCAAAAAGCATGGAATTTTTGAAGATGTACTGGAAAAAATAAGGGCTGTGATTCATCCTATGGAATTGGATGAATTTTTTAGGGATTTGTATAATTGTTAAAAAATCTGATCACACTTAGAAAGGGACTGAGAAGAAATGAGTTTATGCTGACTGTAAAGAGAATGACCACTATAGAAGGAAAAAAAGAAAACCTATACAACTGTGCAAGTTTTATGAGATAAATAATTAAAGACACTGATTTTCTTTGAGAAGTATTGTGAAAGAAGTTAAGTCATATTTATCATGTGTTCTGACTTAGAGCAGAAAGTTGTTGAAATCATATAGCAATTAGATTGACACTATTCATGGCATTGGCAGACCAGATAAAGTAGGATGAATGTTCTCTTCAAGCTGCTATTTTACCTGCCCCATTAAAAATTAATACAGATTGCCTCAGGTTAATAATCCTCATAAATGTTTACTGTATCTGTGTACTCAAGTGGGAGAGTACCTTCACTCATTTTCTAAGCATATCTATTTTGTACTTTCCAAAGGCCTATTTTGTCTCTAGAAAAGTCATCCCTTTGGCTACACCAAAGCTATAAACTTGAATTCTACTATGTTAGTCCAAAACTAGGGTGACTTTTTCAGATATATCAACATGCAAATGTACAGTAGTTAAAAAATGTTGTTCTAATATTTAGCATACTTTTATGACTCTGTTTGTCAAACAATTTTAGTTAAGAAAATATAATGTCACCTGCCTTCCCGACCTCTCATTTCCTTCAGTTAAAGTAGAGGCTTCAAATTTTTTTTTTTTTTGTGTTTTTTTTAGACCTCTAAACTTGCTATGAACTCTTATCTTCTCAAGTGCCTTGAAATCCTTTTAACAGCAGATTTGAACCTCTTGGCAGATTTCAGAAAGAAATTTTAGGTGTTGGAATGAGAAAGTGTGGATTGGGGGACACTGCACCCATAACACCCGAGGTCTTCTGCAGGGATAAAAATCTCTGAATATTATTCTTTCCTATACAGAATTTTAGAGGAACAGAATAAAAGCAAATGTATCCTAAAGTTAATTGATGGCTTTTTTAATAAATAACACATGGCAGGGTAGCATCTGAAAGAAGCAGGTTCAGTATCCACAACACCCTGCTTTAACATCTCATCTAAACAGCTGGTGTTTCCAGGGTGGTTTTTCCAGGCTCTCAAGGGCACTGCTTTCTGGCCCTGTCTCTCCTGGGCCCAGGGCCTCACTCCACCCCATTCATGATCCAGACCCCATGTCATCTCAGCCCTTGGAATGCAGGCACTGTCTGTGACGCCGCTCAGGGCACTGAGGTGGTTCCCTGGGGCTCCTCTGGGTGGGTGACAGCAGGGCCTGGCAACCAGGACCTGTCCCACGCCCAGCCAGGAGTGGTCCCAGCCCTGGCAGAATAAAACAAAAGCCTGGTACTGCCCTGATGACTCAGGGATCAGGACCTGCCTGTCTTTAATATTTTGGCATGCGTTAGTGTTATTTTAACTAGACTAATGGAAATCCTATCTTTATTTTAAATAGACTGTCAATATGCTAATTTGCTCACTGTAAATTGCTTGCTCCCCATACCAGCAGGGTTCCAGTTTTGTCCTCAACAGGGTTCTCAATTTATTAAATGCAATTGATTTTCTTTGGTGCTCTAATTTTGAATTTAATGTAAATACGGGTATCATAACATAAGTGAATGCAAAGGCTGATAGCCAGCCAGCCTAACATTACCTAAATGGCATTCAACTTCAGACACCTCACATGGGAGTCATCTTAAAGTACCTGTCTAAATGCACACATAGTTAAAAAATTCTGGATTTATTAGGGATTAAAACAAAATAAAATTTTTAAACATCTGTCTGGATTTTAGAAGACTTCTGAATGCAATAAAATTAGTATTCACCAGAACTGTATCTCCTGAAAAATACTTGAGATATCAGCCAGGTAAGGTACTGCAAAACTGTTGTTTATTCCACTATCCATGATTCATAATTCAGTGCAAGAATTTTACTGCAATTCCTGTCTATTCAAGCTAACATATAAGAACATAAATTTTTCAAGAGTAAACAATTAAAATTTTCAGCACCTTCCTCATCCACTTGACAAATTATTTTGGTAATGGAAAAGACTGCAAAATTTGGTCAGCCCTAGAGTGACATCTACAGGTCAGAAACGTGCAAGAGAAACAAAATTTTCATCCACTGATCCAGCTTTAACTAGGAAACAGGTGTGTACTAATGATGACTGATCTGTGAATTTAAGATATGAAAAAGAAATACATTTTACCACAAAGTACCCTGATGGCCAGGCATCCACAGAAATACCTCAGCCTACTTGTCAATTCAACTCTTTTACCTATAGTAGCTTTCCAACTCTTCCATTTCCTAACAAGTCTAGGAAGTTTTAATCTTGGAATAGAATATCGATTAAGTGTAGCTGTGAAATTATCAGATCTGGACAATAGAGTCATCTAATGAGTAATCTTTTTGACAGCAAAAATAATAGAAAGGAGAGCCTGAGCAGGAATGCAAAAGATTCATTGCAATTATTGTAAGACAAAAAATCTTAACATCATCCTTGTAGATAAAACTCCATCACATGGTGCTTGTACAGTAATACTTGCTTCAATTATAATTAGCAGAATAAAGAATTTTAGGCCAGAGAACAATTTTTTTTTCTGTATATATTCTGCTACTTAAAAGCTATTTTATGGGATATATGTGTTTTCAACTCATCAAAATGAGCAAACACTAAGAAATTAGGAAAAAGGTTAGCAGGCATTTCTGAAAGAGGAAAGCATTTAATATTGGCTCTAATACAGAGAGTAAACAAAATAATTCCACCCTGTTGATCAGGTCAATATTATCATTGACTAATTTGATCTGATGATGTTTCTGTATATATGACATTTTAACCCTGAAGATTTTATCAACGGAATAAAATTTAGTCATATGAAATGGATTAGTATGCTGAAAGTAAGAAGAGCTGTAAAGTTCATTAGAAGATAAGAGGTGCCGGTTGTAAGACAATTAATTAGCTCTTTAGGCACAAAAATCAATGATAATTAATTTGGAAATCTGAATCTGTTGTAGGTCAACTAGCTTTGAAATATGATTCTCAAATTATACTTTTTGCTAATATCAGGTTGGGAACAGTCAGAGCAGTTATTTACTTACAGAAGATTGGTAATTCCTTTGCATGTTGTTAAAACAGCTGTAGAAAAAATTACCATGGCCTATTAAAACATTTCTGTAAGAAAAAAAAAAAAATACATAACTTTTGCTTTGGAAGTTCCTTTGCCTTGTTTTTTATGCTTTCAATTTTGTTAGTCTTTCAGTATCTAGAAAAGTAAAATTCTAACTTTTGTTTGCCAATGATATTGTCCACATGTGAGGATCTGACGAAGGATATTGGTAGAAAGAATTAGTTTTAAAGGTGACAGAAAAGACAAGAGGAAGAACAAGGCAAGTGCCACAATAGATAAAACATGTGCAATAGACTTATTCTCCTTGTCAGAGAAGAGCAGATGGTTTTAAAAGATTTAAATATTGTGGACATGACAAGCCTATTCTTACAAAACATAAGCCAGAGACAAGCCAGTGTGAGTGAAGGTGAGATGAAAACACTAATTCATGATGACTACTTTGTGTCATTTTAACAACTTAGCCTTAAATGTGTATGCATCTCTTATAATTCAGAATAGATATAGAGCTCACTCATTTAGATGCACTCTAGTTCAAATCAAGTCGGCTGCTGCATCTATCATCTTTAAAATCAACCAAAAAATCTGAATGGAAGACAATATTTCTATTTTTTTCAATGCTAATGCAGGCAATGGGTGCAAATTGAAATGCAGAAAATGCTATTTAAACATCAGAAAAATAATTTTAATTGTGAGGGTGATGAAACAAGAGCCCAGTGAGGCTGTGGAGACTCTGCCCTTGGAGATACACAGAACCCAACCAGACACGGTCCTGCACAACTTGCTCTAGCTGATCCCGTTTTCAGCAAGGGTCCCTGCATGACTCTATGACTCTGTGATATAAAGCACTTTTATTGGACAGCGTAACATTTTGGTCAGATTAACATTTCCAGAAATTGTTATCTATATTTATTTACTATTCAGGTTTAGGAAGGTTACATTAAAAATAGTCCTTCCAATAACCAAGCCAACTCTACATGTCTTCCAGCAACTGCATTTTTTAAAGGATGTTAATTTACATGTTTTTCTGGATACATAGATGTCTGAAATTACTTTTCAAACTATTATTTTTAATCCAATTGGTGTTCATGCTCCCAGCAGAGTGGTGTGAACATGTACCTGATTTATTTTAATAGGATCTCTTTAGCACAGATGAAAAAAGATATTTTTGATGTATTGCTCAGTACTATTCCTGCAAGACACAAAGTCTCTGGGGTAAATGAGAGGTAGTCCAGAGAAGCTGAAATCCACTTTACATAGCTAAATGTTTGGAAATTGTATCTTCCTATAAAAAGCGCACACAGTCATGCATTTCTGATAACCCAAGATGCTTCCTATGTCTCTGAAGAGGAAACTGAATTAAATAGCTACTACTGAATTTAACATGAAATCATATGGGACTAGGGCAGCACTACATTTCAGTGGAGAAAATTAGCTACTTTAAAAAAGCTACAGAGAAAATACACAGGAAAGCCTGTAATGAAAGTTGTGCAGAGAAAATGCTTTTATTTTCTTTGGATTATCCTAGTTGGTTTTGTTGTGGGTTTTTAAATTTATTTTTAGTTTAACATTTTTAAAAAAAAAGATTGCAATCATGATTTGTCTTGAAATCTATGAAAATAAAAACTCATGACAAACAAGAATATCCTTCAGATAGAACGAAACTACAAAACCATGTAGTTAACAATTTATTTGATTTATAGACAACATATTTTACTTAGAGAAATTTTTTTTATAGTTGTCGTGAGATAACCATACAAAATCTCAGATTATGCTGTGTTATGAACAAGTAATGTCAGTTTTGCAGCAATTATAATTGGTCCGTTAATTTTTCATGTGACAATTCATTCCCACAAATGTCACTTGCCTTGGAGAACTAATGTTGATTAAAACTGGAATTATATATTTCATTAAAAATAATAATTTATATTTCAGTGACACTGATAAGCATCTATTATCTTCCCTTGTATTATACATAAAGTACTTTTCAAGCATTAAAAAAAAAAGGTTTATTGTTTGTTTGTTTCTGGTAATATATGTTTCCTTACTTTTTTTAGGTCATAGTGAAAAAATGAAACATATAGTAAGCATAGATACTTTTTGAATCAGTCCTATCAAAGACTAAGCAGCAATAAAGTCTTTGGGCAGAAAAAGATACACACTCACACTCAAGACTGCAGTTCACTTCATAAATAAGACAGACAGTAAACTGGGGTTAAAACTTTTCAGGACATTCTCCCACATCACTTTGGCTCAGTGCAAGGAAAACAAGAAGAAAAGGGTAAACAGCAACCAAAAGTTGAACAGTTCATGTTCCTACAAGAATCTGGATCAAGTATAAGAGCTTTACACCACCTTTGATTGTCTTGTGTACTATAAAGTGAGAGTTAAAAAACTGTTACTATACCTTGTCTGGTCAGCTTGATAACTCTCTACTGTGAAATGAATCATTCAATGGGAAGAAAGCAGTAGAAATAAGTTTTATGGATTTTAATAAAAATTTTGACAGCATCTCCAGTAGCTATTGGAAGATCCTTATAATCTGTGGCAACTATTTTAAGGCACCTTGATTTCAGGTAGGAGTCGCACTCTGGTTCCATTACTCACCACTCTCACCATACTGCTCATCAGACTCGAGCCCTCAGTATGGGCAAAGACGTGCCAGACCATGGCAGGGGGATTAAGCCCAGTTTAGCACTCGCCACACAACCAAGGATATTAGCAAGCTGCAGAAAATGCCCAAGAGGCCCTGGTGAGCAGGCAGACAGAACAAGGATTTCGTGAGGAAATGTTGCACAAGTTACTTCAGTCACTCTGGAGAAGAAAGGCCAATCACTGAATCCTGCTCTGTTCAGCTGTCCTTCAACATCCTCCAGAGGACATAGCCAGGCTCTTCTCACAGCTTCACACTAAAGACACAAGAAGCCAGAAAAGATTCTCAGGTGACATCTGCAACCAGTGGAACACAAAGGAACAGCTGGGGCTCCTGGTGACCTCAAGACAAAAGACAGGGAAAAGCCCAAGGGCCACAAAGGTTTCTTTCTCCTCTGTTGCTGGAAAGGTTTCTTTCTCCAGCTGTTGCTGGAAAGACCTGCTCTTGGAAAGCTCAGGTGCATGCATCTGGTAGCAGAGTGGGAGTGAGCAAAGAACCCTGAAATCTTTCCTCTCTTGAGAGGAGATTCAACTCAAAGATTAATAGATGCTGTTATAGTAGGGCAATACCCATGTTGGTAAGATTAAAAATTTTGCATCTCTTCAGAGCTATTAACTAGAAGTAAGCCCTGCTAGTATAAATTTGCAAAGACATTACATAGTAAAGCATGACAATTGTAAACATATAATTTGTAAGATTGTAGTGAATGTCATCTACTAAAGCAGCAGCTTTTTCTGCTGCCCTGAAAAGGGTAATTCTAAGCATTTTATGGGTATGATCAAGACAGTTTGCCCCATTTTTCATAAATCACATGAGATTATGATCTCATTTTTACCAAGGCAGATCTCTCAAACACAGTACAGATGAAATGCTGTAGACAAAAGTTTCACTTTAAATGAAAGTGACATTCCAATGCCACATTAAATGCACCTAAATCCAGTCCCACAAAGTAGTAAACAATTTAAGTCAGACACCTTTGATAGCCATAGCAGTCCATTCCAAACAAATTTCAGCATTTATGAGGACAATCAGCTGAGTATTTGCCCTGTTTCTTGTTTGCATCAAACAGTATTGTTGCCAGAAAAAGAAGAAGCAGTGTCCTGTTATCCCATGTGTGTCAAACAGGGAGACTAGCACAGTTGTCTTGATGTGTTAGTCTCTTTTACCACAACACATCTTCAGCAGCACTGATTCATACAAAGCATTTGTGTTGTGCTTTTGAATATTGTTCTGCATCTGTTATGGCAGCCATGCAAAAAGTCAAATAAGTCTTTGTTTGATTCAAAGCAATTTCTGTTGAAAGATATATAAGCTTTGTCTGTACAAAGACTTACACTGTTAGAAGCAAACAGGAGCACAAGAGAATGCTATTTCTATTTTTATGCAAAATCTGTGCCTTCAGCCAGTCATTGTACACAAAGGCCACAAGATGGTAGTCTTGTCTTGAAATATTATATGCTGATTTGTTTTCTACACAAGGTTGTCCCCTTTGTGGCGTCAGAGATTTTGAGTTCCTTTCCTATTTTTGAAATAACTTCTTATGTACAAGCAAAATTAAAGGAAACAGGGTCTAAATCTCGGCTCAGTTTTCAGCATGAAAGCACAATATATTTTTAGGAAAATTAAGAAAGTTCCTACATGAGTAGTAACTTTGGGTTATTCAGAAAATTAGTGCAGCTAAGAAATAACAGTTGTATTTTAGTGGAGTAATGCTCTTTACTTATAGGAAATTAATTATTGTCATTTTGGCCTAGGACTGATTGTTTCTTGTGCTAAAAATAACTATTATGGATTATCTGTAATAATAAACTACTTCAGCTTCCATTTTACTAAAAATATAATAAGCATCAGCAATTTTAAAAATCTGGGAGATATTAACAACAGTTTGATAGAATCAAGCATTTAATTAGAGGATTCTAATACTAGTTTTCAAGATCCATGACTAATTCTAGCAGTTACTAGTTCTAACTAGATAAAGCAGCTAATTTCTTCTTCACATGCTTGACCACTAGGTGATACAGTTTTATCTAAGGAAAGGTGGAATTTAAAATACATTGTTTAAAATAAGTATACAAAATCAATTCTTACATCTGTATTCTAAACTAGCCCCCTAAAGGTGCATGTGCTTTGAGGGGGGAAATAGACAAGTAAACATTAATGAGAGTTTAATTTCTGTTCTGGCTCCTACAAAATTGATGTAGCTTTTTGAGCTGGAAGAGAAGTTTAGTTTCTTTGCCATAAGTGGTAGTACACTCCATAGTGATTTCAAGCATATGGAGAAAGAATAAATGGGGTTTTCTCCCAGAAATCCCATGACACACTAATTCATTGTGATGCAGACAGATGAACCATAAGGTGCACAACTTTTATTGACAAACTTGTTTTGCAACTAATGAGGACTTCAACAATCATTCTGTACATACTTTGCCCTCATCTCCTTATATCATATTCTACTTTTGGTCTTACCATTGATTGTCTTTTTTCAAAAAGAACTTTTTTCAATTTCCTTAAGTCAAAATTTTTCATGTCTTCATGTTTTGATAATAATCATCACGATGACAATTGGATGGCGATCGCCAGATATTTTTTTTTTTTAAACAGCGCACTTCAGGCACTTATAAAAGTTTTTAAATGCTTTCAAGTAATGCTGAAAAATGCATGGTTTAGGATTCAGATGAAAACAAGAGATCTGCTGGTGGTCTACAACTAATCTATGACATCAGAAGTGTTAGCTATGTCACAATGAGATGATATGGCTTGAAAGGATTTACAATTCTGTAGTGTCCAAGAGTTAGCACTCTACCACTTCTGGCAAAGAGAAGACTTTTCTCAGTTCTACTTGCTGGGAAAGACTAAAAGGCTCAGAAAGCTAGCATATCTTTGGGGAATTCAAGAAGCTAGCTATGGGATATGGCAATGGAAGTTATTCTTATATCAGTTTGGTAAATTTCAAACAAGTCTTTTGGGTTTCCCGGCTTATGGTTTGGTTCCCCACCCACCCATCCCAGTAGTTTTTCAGAAAAAGCCTTTTTCAGCAAATAACGTATTGCAGAAGTATATTACAAGGAATTCACTCGGCAACCCTCCAGAATTAAGTTGCTGTGAATATTTTGGGATCTGTAAACAAAAGCAAGCAATTATGGAATAACTTTGCACAAAAATAAGGCTATGAATAATTCCTTCAGGAAAAGATATTTGATATGTGAATAATTATATTCTACCTGAGAAGTTAGACTTCACATGTCTTTTATAAGAAAAAAAAGCAAATGCCCTAACTAGCAGAAGTAGTCTGCAGAACAATAAGCAAAATTGTTCAACACTGTCTGCAGGACCAACTTTTGGGCTGGATACTTACATTTCCACCAGAATCTGAAAAGCATTTGAAGCCCACCTGCATTTTGTAGTTTAGTTTCCTTGGAAACAAATCAAATTTATTTATACACCCCAAGGTTGCACATATTCATAGGCATCTCCACTAAGAGAAATATTTAAAAGTTTTTATGAAAAGGTTCAAAAGCAGCAAATTAAACCTGTGGAGTAATTATATCTTTTTAAAATAAAAAAAAATATTATGAAGAGGATTTTTAGTACGTTACTTCATCAAGGCTTTCTTGTTTTACACCACAGCATAAATATGATGTACAGATGATTTCACGCACATACACACAAATACTCTCTAAATTTATTTGGATTAGAAATCCCCTAGTTACCCACAAATGACCAGTTTAATTAAGAAAAAATAGATTTAAGATTATAGTGATGAAGATGTATAGTTTTATGATTATAGTAATTAATGATGTGAATTACAGATTTAGGAAAAAAAGCAAAATAACTACCCTAGTTGAATGACTTTTTTTTTGCATCTTGTTGTCCCTTTAAGTTACTGATCATTGGCAGAAAAAATTTTGGGGAGAAGAATTTTTTCTTTCCTTTTAAGCTTCTGTTTAAACAAAGTTTTCTTTAAAAACTTTTATACTTTGCTAAAAAAAAGCTAAAAATCATTCTAGAATTCTGTCATATGCACCTTCAATCAGTTCAACATTGATTCCTCAGAACAAATGTGAAGCTAGTGGTTGTAAGTCATTGATTCAAAATGTGAAGCTGACCCTGTAGTTCTGTTCCCTAAAATAGCCACGTTCTTGCTGCTGACTAGTTCATCCTTCCCTCCTCTGCTGCTCTGTCTTTCCTTTTACAATATTAGATGACTTTTGACTTAATGGACAGACTTCTCAGAGTGCTGTCTGGTTATATCTGACTGACAGAAAAGTGGTCCTAATCTTTCTCCCAGAATAGCTGTACAAATATGAGAAAGCAGAAGAGGGACATCAATACATTACAAACTGGAGTTGTTTTGTCTGTTTCATAGGTTTGTGAGAAGACAGCTGAACAAGCCCACTTTATGTTAGGGGTCCAAATATTTTGATATACTAAAGCTATTCAATTATTTATGAAAGCAAAATTAAAAATATATATTCCAAAGCCTGTTCTCCCTTAGCTTCAAGTAGAACAGAGTGACCACCTCTGTTATTGCCAGCTCAGAAAGCTGAGAGTTTGGTTTTACCTGAGATTCCCACTCTTCAAGTATGTTTTGCCAGAACCAGGAAAATCTTTCCTACTAGAACAATCCTCTTCTTCATGAGTCTCTTGGCCCTTGCATTTATTCACATAGCCACTGGATGACACTGCTAACAATGACTAATTTTTAATATGTAAACATTTCAATGCTTTCCGTTTGCTGACCAGCTTTTCAGTTTTTCATCAATGATCACAAAATGACATTTTTAGATTCTCTGACAAATAAGGTGTAAGGTCACCTTAGACATTTACCATGGACATCAGGTAAACACTTCAACGCACTTTCCCACAAAATTCTGCACTGCTTACTGTTGGCTGGGTAAAAAATCTGCCCAGATGATGGAGCCCAGAGAGCAGAGTGGCATCCAGTTGGTGGTCAGTCACAAGTGGTGTTTTTCAGGGCTCAGAGCTGGGGCCAGGCCTGTTGAGTATCTTTGTCAGTGATTTTGACAAGTGGATAAACTGCACATTCAGTCATTTTGCAGATGATACCAAGCAGGGCTGGAGTGTTGATCTGCTGGAGTGTAGGAAGCCTCTGGATAGGTTGGATTGATGGGCCAAGACCATTTGTATGAGGTTCAACAAGGCACAGTGCTGGGTCCTGCACTTGGGTCACAACAACTCCAGGCAGCGCTTGCACACTTGGGAAACAGAGTCTGGAAAGTGGCCCAGTGGAAAAGGACCTAGAGTTTGAAGCATAAGTCTTAGGAGGAGTGTATGAAGGAGTTGGGATTGTTTATCCTGACTGATAAACAGGAGGCTGAGTGGAGACATTATTGCTGTGTACAACCACCTGAAAGGAGGCTCTAGCTAGCTGGGTATTGTTCCTTCCTTCCAGATGTTCAACAATCAGATAGAGGAAACAGGCTCAAGTTGCATCAGGGGAAGTTTATATTTGATATTAGGAAAAAAATTTTCACTGGAAGGGTTGTCAAGCACTGGAAAAGGCTGCTCAGGGAAGTGGTGGAGTCACCATCACATATTTAAAAGTTGTGTAGATGTGGCACTTACAGACATTGGTCCGTTGTAGTCTTGGCAGTGCTGGATTAATGGTTGGATTCTTAAAGTTATTTTCAATGTAAGTGCTTGTGTGAATGTACGATTTTATTCTAATTTTCTTTCATCTTTTCCAAACCCAATGGTTTGCCATCTTTGTCTTCTAGACTCCTGATTATGCATTTGGTTCTGTTTAGCAAAAAAATGTCAGTTGTATGTCCATTATCTCTGAATACAAGTCTACAGTCTGAGAATTGTCATGATTAGGGACCATGGCTCATGTATGAAGAAATACAAAAAATAGTCTTCACTGGTACATGCACCTTTTGCTTTACTAAATTTTTAAATCACACTATAGGGTCTCCTTTTTTTTACTGAGATGCTTCAGAAATTCAGTGGATTTTGGCAACTAAATATGTCTCAGTCATCAAGATATTTCCCTATATGGAATTGAATAAGGTTCAGCCATATTTTCATATCACAATAGATTGATTTTCAGAATTACATTGTTTTATTATAGCATAAATGTCTTTTCTAGTGCAAGACTGAATACTGAATAGATATTGCTAGCTAACTTCTGATCAAATGATCAACATTTGACTAACAAAACTACTCACAATTGCCTGTGAAATGACCAACATGTAGAAATTTCCTCAAAATTACAGTGCCAATCATGTGAAGTTGCAGCCTTGTTAGCAAAGACTGTTGTGATTTTGGTCTCTTCTGGAGAGCAGTCTTCAACTGTGGCATCACTTACATCACATTGAATTCTGAAAAAATCAGGGAAAAACTCTCATTATCTCAGATGTACAAGTATGTCAACATAGCCCACAAAATAAAATTTCCACTTACATTCACCATGGAAGAATTTCTTCAGAACATAAAAGCTTCTAAAATTAATGTCTAAGATCTAATTGCTCTTAACCTAAAGATTTAATGGTGAATATAGATAAAAGTCTCAAATACTCTCTCTAAAAAGATCTCTTAGTTTCCATCAGGGAAAAAAACCCAATTTGCTAACTAAATTTCAAGAGGAAATTATCATAGGAAAGAAAAACCAGTGGGTTTGAGTAGTACTGGTTAGGCAGGTTATGTTACTATTTTGTCTAGTTGTGAACTGCAGTACTGTAGCAACTAAAGAAAATCAGCAAAAGTATTTCTTACACTCTAGTCCACCTTAGATTTTTAACCATATCCCTTTTACAAGTTTTCTATTTAGTATTACTTTTACTGTTAAAGTTACAGAATTTTACTGTTTAAAATTACAGAAGAAAATATTTGCTATTGATTTATGTATTTTGCATGCCTTTGAAAGTCTAGTACAAATTTATGTAGTTCTTTTTTACAGCTTGAAATCTAATGCTAAGAAATAATAAAAATATTTACTCAACTTTACAGAGGTATAATCAATTAACCCATAATCCAAAGATGATTTCTTTCTCTATCCAACATCTTTGGGAAATTCAAGGAAAACATCAAACTTTCATATTTTTTTTAAATTTTTTTTTCCTGAGAAAAGAAAACCCTTTTTTGTTTTCTTTTTTTTTAAATCTGTAAAACAGATGTGGATACTCAATTACTCTTTGCCCATACAAACCAAGTTCACCACAAGAGACTAGTAGGTAGCACCTAGAGTCTGTGCATTTGAGGTTTAAATCAGAACAGATGGGCAGGAAATAAGAGCTGTGAATAAAAAACATAGTTATTCAAGCTTTTATTCATGTTTAACACTTTAAAAATTTTCATTCCTTATATTATCCTCAGTTAATGCTTTAGTAAAGAGCTTTTTTGTAAAGAGGGAATACATTTTGTTAGAATGCAGAACTTACCTGGAAACAGATCACAGGGCAAGCCAAACCTTATTCTGCAAGAAGTCTCACCATGGCATTCTTGAGTCTCTAATTACCATTCTTATAGCAAGAGGCAGTACTGTGTCCCTTCAAAACCATGTTCAGATAATTGAATTTTTTCATTGGAGCCTTTAACTGATGAACTCATAAAACATTTGCTGACTGAAGTCTTTCATGGTTTGGAGTTTTTCTCTTCACACATGGTAGAGCAGCTAATTCACACATTTGGCTGTGTTTGTCTCTCTCCTATATATGAGAACAAACTCTTAAAATGCAGCCACAACATTTAAGAAATCAACAAAAAGTTTTATAGAAGTAAGCCTGAATTTTTTTGCTTTGGATTTATTTGGCATTACAGTCTGTTGCATAGACTTTTAGTGATGATTCCACTGTTTTTTCTTAGCTATTTGTATTTTATGCCACAGCATTTCCTGGCTGTGTGGCTAAACCTTAGATAGAATAGTTCTACTCTTACTAACTTTAATGACTTTATAGAATATTGTGTCTTTTAAATTTAGTCACTTTCTTCCTACTAATTTAAATCACCTTTCCTAACCTTCATTTCTTGTCTTGACAGATTTTGTTTAATTTCTGTAAAATGGGAATGCATGCTCAGAAGAGGACAAACTCACATCATCATTTTTTGTCATTCTTTGGTTGCACTTTTCTAGGGGGATTTCTTTAGGGCCTCACAACAGGAGTGTTTTCTGCAAGAGAAAAAATTTTCCAGAATTGTGACAAGCTCAACACGGCACAGGGAATGTTTCTGTTGGGCTTCATAAGTTCTTTCCTTAGCATTTTCTGATCTTCTTATGGTTGAATAACTCATATTTTGAATATATGATCTCATATTACTCCCTGGTGAGAAAATGCCATACTCTGGCAATTTCAAAGAATGATTATACAACTGCAAGGCCTCTACACAGAGATATATCTCAGTGAGTTTGCTTTAGTTGCATGTCCTAAGTAGGGATGGACTAATCT